>NC_141991.1:194195522-194536356 GCF_049901715.1 Pseudonaja textilis | reverse complement strand
CTGAACAATTTTTTTCTCCATGAAGAATGAAGATCAAAGTCAATGGATATCAAAGCTAAGTTCAAAGTTTAGTGATAAATTAAAAATCAGCATATTGCTAGATTTGTGCGGCATCCATTTCAGTTTGTAATTGCTGATCCTCTAGCAAAAAGATGATGCAAGGCAGAACATTGCTGAAAAAGCTGAAAGGCAAAATGTTGTGTTTCTTTCAGGTGCAGAAAATGTTATCGCCATAGTTACATTTTGTTTCTATTTTCATTTTGGTGTGTCCCAAGCAGCAAATATTCTAAGCCAATTTTTACTAGGGGATTTTAAGTCCCTGCTATTAGACTTTCTGGAAAATTTTAAGTGGCCAGTATAGAAGGGAAGATTTGGATGATCAATCAGTATTCGTATGTTCTTAGTTTAATATCTACCAGCGAACAGTTAAAATTATACGCTGTATTATATAGACAAATCAAATGTTCTTGAAAATTGCCCATTCCTTAGAAATGGCTGTCCAAAGTGAACTGCAAAGCAATTGTTTTAAATCAGCATTCTTCCTACCCCCTCTCAAAGTATTAATAGATATTTTTAGTTCATTTTGCCAATCTACAGTTTTTATTTTACCATTTGATATTTTTACCCCAAATGATATTTTTGGGTTGGGTATGACAGTTAGCAAGAATGGGTTATAATAAAATGAATTATAAGCGCATTTCATTGTGGATAATAACAAGTTAGTTCATGGTTCAAATAACTTTTTACATTTTCTCAAAATCATAAACACCTCCTCCCCCCACCCCCAAATATATAATCTGATAAATCCCAGTCATGGAATTAATGTTATTGAAATAACTAATTCACTACTCAATATATTATTTTGTCATGTAAAAAGAAAATATTATACAAAAACAAACATACAGCAATAACATCCCACTCTCAACCCAGAATCTGACACTTAAAAAAAAACTATCCTCCAGAAGATATAATGGCAATATAGATAATGATCCTCAGAGAGCATAGCAAAACTCTTTATCTTGGTATGTGAAGCTAAGCACATGTTCTGTTATGAGGAATGGCTAGCCCTGTTTTTGCTCAGCCAAAATCTTCATTTTTTTTGAGTGAATAGACACAGAAAGGCTCTTAGGACTGTTCCCTTCTCAGGTTAAATTCTTATGGGCACACTAGGGAGTGGAATGATAAACAGGACTCTCTTATACTCTTGCAAGTTGTCTGTTCATCTGAATGCCACTTCTTCATCAGGGCCCGACTGAGCCCAATTAATTCGTGGTAAACTCTGTCATTTACTTTCATGAGATATCTATTAAATAAAAGAATGACCCAGCACACAGTTTATGTAGTTAGTCAGAAATCACAGTGAAATGTCATTATGTTTCATCAAGGGATTTAAGCGAAGTGAAGTGAGTTAAATGCAAAATTAATTAAGTTGTTAATTAGTTAATTAACTGTTATGCTTTTAAGGGATGCCATTAACAAATTGACATAAATTTCAGTTTAATTTCCTAAATATAGAAAGTGTTTATGAAGCTGTAAAAGCCTAAGGGTTCAATTTACCCCACAGAATTTTAAAGCAACTCTCATATTTATATTAAACCTATAAGATTGCTTTTTAAAAACAATCCAAAGTGTTCCTTGCTCTATTCTTGGGGTAATGGTGGTGAATTTTTATATATTGTTTTGTGATTGATCCTCCATCATTCCAACTTTTTAAAGATGCCTCAGGTGGCTCTAGTCATGATGTTATTTATTCAGCTAATGTAATGGTTTGGCGGTGGACTAGGAGTGGGAACCATCTGGGTTTAAATCCCCACTCAGCCATGTAGCTTACTGAGTAACCTTGGGCCAGTCATTATCTTTCAGCATAATCTCCCAGGACTACATAGAGAATTAAATTGGATGGGTGGAAAACCTTGAAAACTGGTTTGAGAAACTATGAAATATAAATGCTCTTATTGCCATTGTTCTTAGCATTGAACACGGGGCACAAACAACATAGAACATTATAAGTGTATATCTTAGTATTAATCATACTTGACATTTTAACACTTTTCTCTCAAATGATCTGTATTAAATAAGTTACCTAGTTGCATTATCAAAGAGGTACCACTGGATTGTCCTACTAACTGGAAATTCGTCTAAAACTGTATAGAGTGTATTTATCTCATAAAATAATCAGCCCTTTCTAGCATTTGGAGCATGTGGCTTGCAAGTTTGGAAAGTAAAATGAAAGAATTTAGGTAGAATCTTTTTTTAAAAAAATGATTTGAATATAAGGATTCTTTTTCTTTAACTACATATAAAATAGCAGCAACCACTGTAAAGCTCATTAAAACAATAACAGAGTCTTGGGTTACTTTATATAACTTATTCCCAACATTCTGTTTATCTGTTAATAATAAAAAGCAATGAACCCATTGATTTTACTCAGACAAAGCTGATATTCGAATATTCATAAATGGTCATCTTTTAGCTTTAATTAGTTTACTTTCTAAGAATCACCTTATCCAAATAATATTCTTAAGGGATTTGGATACAATTGTTGGAATTCTCATATCCATGGTATTTAGGAATCCTTGCCATTAGAGTTCCAACACAGTTGCAGATATTTAAAGGAACCAGATATTATAGATGTACATGCAAATGTTAATATGCTCCTAGCTTAGCCTGTGAAATAATAACCTAGTAATGTACCATTTAATGTAGCTGCTATTTTCAATATAGCCAGCAGAGGAAGTAATACTTTAAATTTAAAGCTTTCATTTTGAAGAATTTTATTCTTAATAAATGAGGAAAAATACTGTTCTCCACTCTTTTTATTTTTATTTTAAATTTACTTGAAACATTGTGAGCTATTCCGTCCCAACTAAACAAATTTATTTACAAAAGCTAATTTGGTTTATATTTAATATTTATATATGGCTCAAATAAAGCTTTGCCAAAAGGGAAAAACTGGCTGTATCTCCATATTGGAGAAGGGAAATGTAAGATTTTTATCTGAAGCTTCAAAGAACTACTACTATCAATCAAGGCAGAACAGGGATGAAGACCCTATAGCCTTTCCCATTATCCTTCAACACCACTTATGCTGATTAAGGCTGTTGAAATTATTTATGTCAGGTATTAATAATACTGAGTTAGATGGGCCAATCAAATGACTCAAGGTATAGAATATTCCATTTGAACTTGGTAGTCAGTTTTATCCATGAGCTATAATATCATTCAGATTATTAAAAGTCCATATTCATGTCAGAAGCATCTACAGGGCTAACAAAGGTATACGTTTCCCCTGTCCAATCATGTCCGACTCTAAGGGTCAGCGCTCATCTCCATTTCTTAGCTGAGGGAGCCATCATTATCCAAAGATCCTTTCCATTATCAGGTGGTCAGCATAACTTATGTGCCAGGATACGTAGAACACTGTTACCTTCCCACCAAAGTGGTACCTTTTTATCTACCTGCATTTACATGCTTTCTAACTGCTAGCTGGCCAGGAACTGGAGCAAGTAATGGGAGCTCATCCAGTCACATAACACTTGGGTCTTGAACCTGGGATGTCATCTAACCAACTGAAAAGCGCACCGTCTTTAACTACTGAGCCATCATGCCCCCTCAGATTAGTAAAATACTTATTACTTATAAAGTAATAAAAGTGGGATAGAAACCTAATATATAAATAAATAATAAATTTAATAGCATTCATTGAGAGGGAAGTGGTTTGGAAGGAGATGATGTTAATGAATAAATAGCATATTGAGAGGGATCAGTTATAACTTTGTCAAAGAATAATCAAAATAGCAAAAAGGTCTTCAGTTTTCATCTTGATAAAATAATGAAATAAGGAATTTTAATAAATTTGGAAAATATGGCAGTTATTTCTCTACTGTAATTATAGATGAACTTAATGTTCACCTCTGTAGTGAATATTGGATTAGATTAGTTTAACATTAAAAGCACATAATAAGCCGTTACAATACAAATAATGCATATATATGGTAATTACTTAATAAAAGATTGGAGGGAATGCAAGCAGAAGAGTACATTTCTTCATATATGGTGGACCAATGAAAAATTTGTATCATTTTGGTAGGGAATTCTGGATATACACTAAAACAAAAAGTATAATATGTCCCTGAGTTGGGAGTTATTGCATATATTTGAGGGATTTGAGGGATGCTAAGCTGATTAATAAACAACTCACTATATTCTTACTTGTATCCATCAAATCTATAAGTCAACAATGGAAACTTTTAGATAGCTTAGAAATTAAAAATTGTATTCAGAGGTGCATTCTATAGCTATAACTGAAAAAAAACATAAAATCCATGTTTTAAATGGTTTATAATAAGGTGTAACGATGTTGTTGTAATGCAATATTCTAATCTAAATGATGTAAACTTGTTATTAGAGTAATATATAAGTACTCACCCCTTCTAAATCCTACCCAAAATGAGTTCTTAGTCCGTCCCCCCCATAAAGTTACTCAGCAGATTTTCTTGGGTGCCTTTTTATCTGTTTCCAATTCAGGCACCTCCTCTCCCTCTCTAAGCCTTTTCCATTTTGTTGTTTATCAGGAAGATCCTTGGAGGTAAAATGAGGAAGGCTAGCAAAGACCCCTTACATAATTTCCCTTCAACAGAAAGTCATTGATTTTATTAATTAATTAATCCAATTTATATTGCTGCCCTTCTATCTTAGAAACTCTGAATGGCAAATGAAATAAAAACATAGAATTTCATTAAAACAACAACAAAACTTCAGCTTTCAGTGGCTTTAGTAAAAACACAAAGCCACTAGATATATATATTCATATAAGAACACCTGTTAATATCAGAACCCAATGCCTGGGAGGTTTGTTTGTTTTTTTAAACAGCATTTATTATGTTTTTATTTATAACAGTTGGCATTATGTATATGCTACCTTCATACAATCTATAAACTGAAAGGAAGATATAACCAAGTGTAATAAATTATTATCATTAACGCTGTTTGTTTAAACAGTTTTCTGCTTAAACTAATATGGTCAAGAATATAAGATAAGCTAGGACAAAGTCAGAGGAGTTTCTTGGTATGAAAATTTCCACAGTGCATTATATAAACTTCCTCAAATGTATTCTACAGATCTATATAAGGTAATAAGGACTCAGATGGTCCACTCATTTAGGGCAGGAGTATCAAACTTGATTTCTTTGAGGGCCAGATCAGCATTGTAGTTCTCCTCTATGGGCTGGCAGTGGGGTGAGGGGAAGGCAGCAGTGAGGGGGTCGGATGGATGCCTCCTGCAGAACCCCGCCAGCCAAAACGGGGTGTGGGTGGTCCGTGCACGGCCTTCCTGTGCCTTGTTTTTGCCCTCCATAGCCTCCTGCAGCACTCTGCCGGCCAAAAATGGGCCACATGGCCCATTTTGGGGTCATTTTCTAGCCATTTTCAGTCTACTTTTTGGCCCATTTTGGACCTGTCTTTTTGACCTGTTTGGGGCCCATTTTCCCCCCATTTTTGAAACATTTTGGGGGCATTTTTGGCCTGTTTTTCAGCCTGGTTTTGGCCAGCAGAGTGCTGCAGTAGACCAGGAGACTGAAAATGAGGTGTGGGGGCCCATAAACAGCCCATTTATCTGCCAGAGGCACCACGGGCTAGACCCTTAATATTTCCAGGGCGGCCCTATGGGCCAGATTTAAGCACCCACGAGCCTTCAGTTTGACAACCCTGATTTAGGGGAATGGTAAGATCACCAGAAACAAATAATTTAGTATAGTGATAGGTAAAATATAAAGTTCATTCACAAAGTCCCAACTTCAATTCCATTGTTTACATTATCACTGAAAATGTGCACAATTTCTTCCAGTCTCAAAAATCCTGGGCTAGAGAGACTGGGATAAATGCTGTCAATTCATTAAAGTCTCTTTACCATTAATGGCATTGTGGAAAGAAGAGAGATAGGAATGAAAATTTCTCAAGGAAAACAAGAGGTTTTTAACTTCTCTGGTGTGGAAAGGGAATTTCATGAAAGCAGTAGTGTCACAAAAAACAGGAAAAGCCCAAGGGGAACATCGGGTCAGCCAGAAAACAAACTTACATAGGAAAAGGAATCAAATAAAAAGTATTAAAGAATTCCTATAGACAAAAGCCTAAGTAATTAAGAAAACTAGACAAATAGGAAAAGGAAACAAAGGATAATTTAGAAAACCCTTACAAACACAGGACATACTAAATAAGCAAAACAAACAGACAAAAGATACAAAATATAAATTACAAAAGGGACAGACAGACAACTATCTTAAAGCTAAAAGAGATTACAGAAAACCAATAATACAATCTGGCCACCCCGCGGAGTTTGCCTTCCGCACCCCGCGAAGTTTGCCCTCCGACGGAAATAAAGACAAACTCAAACAGGATTTGAAACATTAGGCACAAATACAAACACTCACACAAAATCAACTTACAAAGGGAGAAAAGGGTATAAAAAAACCAGGGACTTACCATAAGAAGCTAGCTAGCCAAGGAACGCAGACTTCTCACTGTTCTCTGCCTTCCTGAAAAATAAAAAGATCCAGCTTTCAAGCAGTTATCCGTATCCTTGCGCTGGAGCTCTCCCAGCGGGAAAATCAAATCCTCAAAAGAAAGGTATTTTGACACCTTTCAACAATTGGCGACCACGAAGGTTTCCCAGCCAACCCTGCCACCGGACCAGGCCCGTGGATCCAAACCCAACTGGCATGGACCTTCTTTGTCCAGGGACAACATCCACAGACCCAGCCCAGAAGGTATAGGGTAGTAAAGGGAGTCCTTGGGCTTTTCTGCTCAACAGCTGCTTGAAAGCAGGTGAGTACCGCTTCAAATTTATAGTCTTACTAGTGAGGGGGGTGGAAGTGTGAGTGGACCAGGTGTGTGATTGTGGGTTTTCTCTGTGGAAACAGTGGGACCTCACCTCCTCTGTGATTGCCAGCTGCACCCCGGCCAGCTGCTAGCTCAAACATGAGCCGTGACCGGCTGGATTTGAGAATGCAAGGGGTGATCATGGAGTGTGAATCCTTCTGAAGGACATAAGAAAAACCAAGCTCGCTGCAAAAGGAACTGATGTTAGGAAATAAATAAAAAGCAAAGGAAAAATAATCCCGGTGCATCCTGCAAGCAAAGCCCTGTGCATTTAGAAGGGGCCCGTACCAGCTGCTTACAAACAAAATTGGAAATCGTTTGTCTAGAAAAAATCAGAAAAGGTCCTTCCAGATCCCCACCTTTAAGGGAGATCTGCAAACTGATGGCTGAATGTAGGGAGGGGCCTGTACCAAAGCTGCTAGGGGGCAGACGGTCCTCCGAGATCCCTGTTTTTTAGGGGGGGGGGTGTCTTAAAACTGATGGCTGAGTTTCCCTAAAAGAAAGGGGCCCATACTCCATGTGTAGGGAAACCGGAGTCCTTTCCAGGCCTTTTTTGTCTGAAAACTGACGGCTGCAACCTGGCTAAACCAAAGTAATCCCCACATCAAGCAGGGAATGTGGGAAGTTGTAGCTCGAGGGCAATGGAAGAGACCCCCTTGGATAAATTACTTGAGGCTTGGGACAAAAAGCAAGTGCCTGTCCTGACTGGAATGCATAAAAAAAGAAGCAAAAAGAATTTGCAAAAAGTGGGGTTTATTGCAGGATGACACGGGTAGACAAATGGGTAGACAAACTTCTCGCTGTTCTCCACTTTCCTGAAAAATAAAAAGATCCAGCTTTCAAGCAGTTGTCCATATCCTTGCACTGGAGCTCTCCCAGCGGGAAAATCGAATCTTCAGAAGAAAGGCATTTTGACACCTTTCAACACTGGTAACTTCTCATACAAAATGCTACAAGTGGAAAGACAGATCAACAAGTATTCTTGCTTTGGACAGTGAAAATCAATTTTTAATTAGCTGTCTCATTTTAAAAAAAATGATACATGAAAATCAACCATTGTTATAATTTGTGTTTGATTTTCATGTATAATTTTAGTAAAATAAGAAAACTGGATAATTCCTTTAATACCTACGTGATCATATTAGGAATTATTCCATATGTAATCATCTAGACATTACAGAGCAATATATGATTTTATATCTATGAGCTTTGGATTTTTAAATACAGGCTACTTGGTTAGGTCTTTGGTACTTGATTAATTTGACTCATTACTGGTACAAATGGAGGTTACATTCATTTATTGCAAATACATATTGTATTAAAAATAAAATAAATTATTCTTTAAATAATAGATTTTTACTTTAATTTATTTTTTCTGAATTGTACTGAAAACTTAAACAATGCATTCTTAATTGCTTCTTTAAGAAGCAGATATTGTGTTTTAGCCATTCCAGTTTATAAGTAAAAGAGGAAACATATATTTAATACGTTAATAATTATTTTTCAGCCTATAGAACTAGCTATTGAGTTCCTTCCTTCCTTCCTTCCTTCCTTCCTTCCTTCCTTCCTTCCTTCCTTCCTTCCTTCCTTCCTTCCTTCTTTCTTTCTTTCTTTCTTTCTTTCTTTCTTTCTTTCTTTCTTTCTTTCTTTCTTTCTTTTCCTTCCTTCCTTCCTTTTCCTCCTCCTCCTCCTCCTCCTCTTCCTCCTTTAGGATACTGCCTGTCTCCTATAGTATCTGCCCAGTTAGTTCATTTTGGCATATACTCTACCTTCCTTCAATTAAACAAAGCCATCTGCTGTGATCCAGAATGTACACCTTCTCTGTTGCAGCAACTGCTTTCTAGAATGAAGTTCCCCAGAGATTTAGAAGCCCCCCTTCCCATGTGCTGATGCTTAGAAGGCCTTTGAAGATCTGACTTTTCATCCAGGCCTTTGGCAAGGGTGAATGAAGCCCCCTTGGATAGTATGGGTTTGTTTCTTTTCATTCCAGTCTGGCTTTTTCTCTTATCCTTGCCTTCTTTAAATTTAAGATGACTTCCTAGTGTCCAAACTATCATCTGTATCATTAGCAGAAATGAAAGTTACAGTATCAAATAGTAGAATTTCATTTGATTAACTGTTTAATTAGGAGGGGCAGTTTGGTGAAGTGAAAACTAGGAGACATTGAATCCTAGTCCTGTCTTATTCAGCTGGGACAGTCACTATTCCTCAGCCCTAGAAAATAATAGGGGCAAATGATCCAAAAATGTTGCCAAAAATCTGCCTATCCAGGCAGTTCCAAGAATCAAAACTGTCTCAAAGTCATGGAAGAAAAGAAAGGATAACAAAGGTTGTGGCTCAAACCTTTCAGTTCATATTCTGGATAAATTAACTTCAACATTCATATTGTAGTCCTGTGCAGTGGGAAACAACTCTTTTCCGCTTTTAAATAGAAAGACAAGATTTATTTATAATCCTTGATTAGTCATAAAACTCGGCGACATAGTCAGCTGCTTGGCCCAATCAATATTGCAGGATTTCTCAGAGGTTATAAAAGGAAGGTACACTGTATGAAATTCCTTAGAGTAGGAAAAGAAAATACAGGTAATTATTATAAATTTAATTCACTGGATATATTTTTAAATTTTTCCCTAATGCTCATATTTTTCATATTAATTTTTAGATTCACAAAGCATACAAAATTATCTATTTCACCAAATCCCTACTGGATTACTCTCTTTGTATAAAATTTGATACCCAGTTTGATGAGAAATCTTGAATGCAAAGATGCCAGATTTATAAAATGTAAATGAATGAGATTTGTGGCTATTCTCTGTTGAATCATGTGCTTAATTCCCATTGATGTTAAGAGAAGTTATGCAAAAATCAAGTCAAGATGCTTCCCTTAAGGTTAGCTTGTGAATAGAATGCTAATTTGATGTGTTTACACGCATCAGAAATGTGAGTAATTTATAAGTATAAATTCTAATTAAAAATGCTGTCTAAGCAGGACTGTCTGTATCCAGTTGTCTCTTCTCATTCTCCAACTTTCAGTAGGATAGCCTTGCTTTCAGGACTCTTCTCTGAAATAATGTCACCTAGTAGGATCTTTCTTCCTATTCTCACCCAAGATTTGGATGGCCCCAATTCTGTTATCTTTTCTGTAAGTCTTTGAAAACCTGATTTACCTCCTGGGTGCTGGGCTAGACTGTTGGGTGAACCCATCCTCAAATGACTTTGGGACTGCAATATATGATGGCTTGTTTTTTGTGTTGTATTTTAGGTATTTTGTTGTTGGTCCTTTTTGTTCTTATGTTTTTAACCCGATTTAAGCTATCCAGAATCACTTCTTGCAAGATGGTCTCATAAATGATATAAATAAATACAGCTTGCTTCTAACATGTCGATCTGACTTAGAAAGAATCACGCTGCAATGACTGTTTTTATACCACTATACATAGTGCTATAAGACTTGGCATTATGACAGAAGCTAATGGAGCCAAAAATACTGCTGAAAATATAAAGCCAAATTCTTACTTAGGAAAATTATAGTAAATGGCTCAGAAAAGTTATTATAGAAGAATTGTTCTAATCACCATACTTCCAAAGGCTCTGTAGGTTTGACCGCTGACTAACGAAAAGACACAATTGAAAATCAATTTATTAATTGGAAGAACAAGCCAATTTATGGTCAATACTTGAAGAATATAGAAGGAAAAGTTGATTTAAAAACCCACATGGAGTTAGTTGAAGTCAGGAGTATTAAGAAAAAAACCATTTATCAGATGTGAACACTCTAACTTTATTTTAAAAAAATCCCACTTTGCTTGGAGCATATCCTTAGGTGCCAACTTAATAATTCTTAGGTCTTGGTTAGAACTTGAGATTTTAAGCTTGCACCAGTCTTATACTGCAAATCTACTCATAATAAAAATTTAACAAAAAATGTATGTTGCCCAACTCTCAGTGGCTCTTGTCAGCTCACAAACAATAAATCACATCAATAAATATTAAAAATAAAAGACGTCTAGTGTGATAAGGCCAGGGCTCTCACTCTTCCTTGCCAAAACCCTTCACAGCTTTTCTAAACATCTGGATTTTGGGATGGGGAAAATTGACCTCTTTGGGGTAGGTTTCCTGCAATATAAATATCTCATAGACTTAAATTTGACTTTTAGTGACTATATTACCATCTCCATGTAGTTTTCTTGACAAACATTAAGAAGTATTCAAACTTTGCCTTTTTCTGGGTTTTAGTTCTTCCTTTCTTTTTTTCTTCCCAACTTCCCAGTCAAACATATAGACCTGTACCAATTTTACAGAAAAAAAGCATTTTGAAAGGCTCAATTTGCTGTGCAAATGCTAAAAGCTCCCTACAGTAACATAAATTACACTGCTCAAAAAAATAAAGGGAACACAAAAATAAGACATCCTAGATCTGAATGAATGAAATAGTCTTATTAAATACTTTGTTCATTACATAGTTGAATGTGCTGACAACACAATCACACAAAAATTTTCAATGGAAATCAAATTTAGCAACCCATGGAGGTCTGGATTTGGAGTTACACTCAAAATCAAAGTGGAAAAAACCACTACAGGCTGATCCAACTTTGATGTAATGTCCTTAAAACAAGTCAAAATGAGGCTCAGTAGTGTGTGTGGCCTCCACATGCCTGTATGACCTCGCTACAACGCCTGGGCATGCTCCTGATGAGATGGCGGATGGTCTCCTGAGGGATCTCCTCCCACACTTGGACTAAAGCATCCCCCAACTCCTGGACAGTCTGTGGGGCAATGTGGCGTTGGTGGATGGAGCGAGACATGATGTCCCAGATGTGCTCAATTGGATTCAGGTCTGGGGAATGGGTGGGCCAGTCCTTAGCATCAATGCCTTCGTCTTGCAGGAACTGCTGACACACTCCAGCCACATGAGGTCTAGCATTGTCGTGCATTAGAGGGAACCCAGGGCCAACCGCATCAGCATATGGTCTCACAAGGGGTCTGAGGATCTCATCTCGGTACCTAATGGCAGGCTACCTCTGGCGAGCACATGGAGGGCTGTGTGGCCCCCTAAAGAAAGGACACCCCACACCATTACTGACCCACTGCCAAACCGGTCATGCTGGAGGATGTTGCAGGCAGCAGAACGTTCTCCACTGTGTCTCCAGACCCTGTCACATCTGTCACATGTGTTCAGTGTGAACCTGCTTTCATCTGTGAAGAGCACAGGGCTCCAGTGGTGAATTTGCCAATCTTGGTGTTCTCTGACAAACGCCAAATGTCCTGCATGGTGTTGGGCTGTAAGCACAACCCCCACCTGTGGACATCAGGCCCTCATACCACCCTCATGGAGTCTGTTTCTGACCGTTTGAGCAGCCATGTGCACATTTGTGGCCCGCTGGAGGTCATTTTGCAGGGCTCTGGCAGTGCTCCTCCTGTCCCTCCTTGCACAAAGGCGGACGTAGTGGTCCTGAT
Organism: Pseudonaja textilis; assembly: GCF_049901715.1. Classification (NCBI taxonomy): domain Eukaryota; kingdom Metazoa; phylum Chordata; class Lepidosauria; order Squamata; family Elapidae; genus Pseudonaja; species Pseudonaja textilis. The sequence goes on along the minus strand of NC_141991.1, from coordinate 194,524,023 downwards.
GTTGGGTTGTTGCCCTCCAACGGCCTCCTCCATGTCTCCTGGAGACTGGCCTGTCTCCTGGTAGCGCCTCCATGCTCTGGGCACTACACTGACAGACACAGCAAACCTTCTTGCCACAGCTCGCATTGATGTGCCATCCTGGATGAGCTGTGCTACTGAGCCACTTGTGTGGGCTGTAGACTCCATCTCATGCTACCACTAGAGTGAAAGCACTGCCAGCATTCAAAAGTGACCAAACCATCAGCCAGAAAGCATAGGAACTGAGAAGTGGTCTGTGGTCACCACCTGCAGAACTACTCCTTTATTGGGGATGTCTTGCTAACTGACTATGCTTTCCACCTGTTGTCTATTCCATTTGCACAACAGCATGTGAAATTGATTGTCAATCAGTGTTGCTACCTAAGTGGGCAGTTTGATTTCACAGAAGTGTGATTGACTTGGAGTTATATTGTGTTGTTTAAGTGTTCCCTTTATTTTTTTGAGCAGTGTATTTCCTGCAACTACTAAATGCAGGAGAATCCTTCTCCTTGGAAAACTTAATTTTCTTTGAAATCAATATCGTAGGTCCACTAATTTCAGAGTGATTGCTATTTTACATCTATGTTAATAATAAATGCAACATTTTGTGCATGGCAACATTCTACAGATATTAACCAATAATATTATCTTTTTTTAATAATATTTCATAGTATTATTTAAATCCAGAGGGGTAGCTAGGGATAACAATAAGTAGTTTGTGACTACCCATTTAATGGCATTCTATATATGCATATAATATATACATTCAATAACATGCACTAACATATTAGGTACAATAATTTTCATTAATTAATGTAAAAGCATTTTTTTCCTGTTTTATTCTCAATTATTATGAAAATAAGTAGTAGACATGTAAGGCTGTGCCATTCAGCAATTCATATTACTTGTTTCAAGGTGTTCTTCAAAATAGAAGCTGATTGCCCAGTAGAACAACTTGTTCCTGACAGGCAGCTCTGTAGTACGTTGTACAGAATATCAAGAGCTGCTAAATCAAATGGGAGTAAGGCAGATCTTTATGAAAAGACTTGCTAATAAGGAAACAAATGCTCCAGAGTGTTGCCGTAATATCTTCAATGAACTGTAAAATAGCACAAGTGAGAAAAAAAATTCCCAAGACCTTGAAATACACCAAATGTATATTTGATTATGTGCCTTCTAATTTATGCACCATTGTAGGTTGATTCTCTTTCTTTCCCTTTTTTTTTTGTTCTGTTTTGTTTTTGTCCATTTAAGTCTGTCTTGACTCCTGATAATTGCCTGGACAAATCCCTGCAGTTTTCTTGGCAAGATTTCAGAAGTCGTTTGCCATTGCCTCCTTCCTGGCTGAAGCTGAGTGATTGGCCCAAGGTCACCCAGCTGGTTTTGTACCTTAGGTGGCTCATGGACTTTAACTAATTTATATGGATGTTATCATATCATATATGCAAGTGATGTATACAGATATCTCACATGATCTATAACCATGTTATTTTCCATTGGTTTCTGATGGCCAGACTCAAATGATCAGATTTGTATCATGACATGAGTTTTACAACCTCTTATTGTGTGGAGAACAGCCACGAGAGAATCCTTCTTCATCCTCCTTGGAGAGGTGAAGATCTGACTTCAGCATTTGCTCCTCAGAGTAGCCCTCCAGATGCCACTGAGTTGTTTGCAAGTAGGAAACAGTGTCCTGCTACTGTCCCATTTTTACTGCCCAGTAAGCAGCATTTGGAGCCTGCTGTATTTAGAATCTTGAAGACTGAATCTTTTTGAAGGCCAATAGCTTTGATACATGAATTTATTCAGCTTCTTTTAAAGCCATCTGTGTTAGTGGCCATTTCCTTGTCATGAGGTAATGAATTGCACAGATTAATTAAGCAACGTGTGGAAAAAGTACTTATTTCTGTCTGTTTTAAATCTTGTATCCCTCCATCAGCGTCACACTCTTCTCATTCTTGCCTTCACATTATGTGTCCAAAATATCTTAGCTTTAGCTTCATTATTATTTTTGAGCTTTACTCAGCCTTTCATACTTCTGAGGTGGGTAAAATGAGGACCCAGATTATTGGGGGCAATATGCTGACTTTTTAAACCACTTAGACAGGCTGTGGAGCACTGTGAAGCAGTATATAAGTCTAAGTGCTATTGCTATTTTTCCCAATGAGCTGTTTGGTTTTATTCATGCAATATGGAATTATTTATAGCCCAAAATATTCTCAACAATTTTAAATGCCACCACAATTAAAAAGCAAACCTTTTTCTTCACTAGTCTTTCTGATGATCCAACTTTCATAGACACATGTTATAAGCTATATCCTTAATAATACATACCTTTGAGGTCAATGCTAGTCTCTCTATATTAATATTTCATCTGCATTTTCATAAATGTTCTCCCAAGGAGCATATGTCTCTTTTTTTTGTAACTACAGCCACCATTTTTGTAAAAATTTGAATCTCTTTCAATTTCTTCTCCAGCTATTGAATGTAGATGCAGTATTATGAACTTTTTAAAAACATAGCAGTTGGATCTTCCAACTTCTTCTTTCACTTCTAACTAAATATTACTTACATTTTTTCTTAGTTAACCAATTAGCAATTTATAAAAAGCCAAATTATTTGATAGTTGCTACGTTTACTCAAGAGTCTTTCATAAAATCCTTTGTCAAAGGTTTTTTTTAAATGAAAGTATTTTTCTTCTGCAAATTTCGTTCTGTAATGTGTGTGTGTGTGTGTGTGTGTGTGTGTGTGTAGAATTAATTTGACTAATCTGTTGTTTCCAATATCTCCTTTTCACCATTTTAAAAATTGGTCTAATATATACTACCTTTCATTTTTCTCATATTGCATCTAATTTGAACCTAAACTACCTAAAAAAATCAGCAAATTCAGATTCCTTTCTTTTAAAAGAACTTGGAAGATACCATCAGCATATGGTGATTTGTTACTGTGAAATCCCTTAAGTCTTAAGATATCACAAGTACCGTCCTCCTTTAATACTTAAATTTTGTTTTAATTGTTCTAATTCCATCACAGAGGAATTCAACAGGCTTAGGTATCTCTCTTATAACTTCCGTAATCAAAACAGATGCAGATAATTCATTGAGTTCTTTGCAATTTCCATATCTTGCTTAAGGATTTCCTTCTTTCTTTCCTTTCTCTACTTTCCTAAGTAGTTTGTGCTGCATATGACTTCTACCCATTATGCACTTTTCATTTTTGGGATAGTCAAGCAAAAATTCAAAATAGTTCTGGGGAAGAATATTCAGTCTGCCAATATTATATAGTTTTCTCATGGATGAAATATATTTAGATTATAATTAAGAGAAAAATAGATGTAGTTGGGAACCAACTTTCTAGGGTATTATAATGACTCTGGTTTAGACTGACTGAACCTAATGTAGAATAACAAATGTATTCAGATTCCTTTAACAGTACAGGTTGCTGTCCTTGAGTAGATTGTCTGACATCTGGAAAGTCGTTAACATACTGTTAAAATAATGGCCAATTTAATGAAAATGTACTAAGGTAGGCAGAAATAGAAACAATATACAGATGGTTTAGGTTATAGAGAAGTGATGAGCTGCCTACATTTTATTGTCCCATCAATCAATTTTCATGATGGATTTTAATATGTAAAATGTTTTCATGAAAAAGTAATAGTATATCCCAGGTTTGTTAAATTTACTGTATAATTCAAATTTATTGGTTAAAATTACCTTAGTACATATTTCATTAAGTATGTTCTGTTCTGACCCCTCCTCCCATGCAATGTTATTTTGGATCTTGTAATCCATTCTGCCTACATTGATTATCCAGTATATTTTAATGGACATTACCATTGACCTGACAACTACTTAAATCTTAAAATCTTCTGGTAATTACTCAAACCTTAAGAAACTTAGACTGGAATATAAAAAGTGGAATCTTAAAATCATATTCAAACTAGGGATTCCCTGCAAAGCTAAACACTTTTATTAGGTAATTATTCTAAGTTAAATTGAATGCTGTAATGGAGGAGAGAAAAAAATATATATTGCTTTGTTGGCTCACAGGAGTCTAGGGTCTTGGCTTACTAGCAAGCATTAAAGATTTTGGGCAGTAATCTGAGCATTGTATGCCAATTTGAATTATGTTTAATAATGTACCTAAGCAACACTTGTCTTTTAAAACCCTTGATACTGCTAAGTCAATGTTAGGAATTTAGATACTTCCAGTGGTCAGAAAGAATGGCACTCCAAATACATTTGGTTGTTAAATTGGACATCTTTCTAGTGACCAGATAGCAAGAGTATTTCCACTTTAGGAATGTTTGCTAAGAAGCAAATCTTAGTGACTTTTGCACATCTGTTTCAAAACAATGCACAGCAATTACACAGAAGAACTCATTAAATGTTTTTTTTTAAATCCAGCTGTGGACGAGAAATGGGAATATACGATGTGCCTCCATCTGGGTCACCCTGTGCTGCCCTGAAAATTATATTAAATGAAATTGTAGCTGGGTTATTTCAGTTTCTCCTTTTCCAAACCATCTTTTTTTCTTTTTTTAAAAAAAAATCTCTGTAACAATTCTTTTATGGACACCAGAATTTCTCTGTTAATTTTATAGGGTTTTTTCTACCTAGTCAATGTTGAACATCACATGGCACCTGGACAGTACTGTGAATGCTTTTTGGACTGATTTTTCTTCTTTATCTTTTAATGTATAATATTTTTTAATGCAAATATAATCTTGGCACAAATAATCCAATTTTCAGGCTTAGGAAATAAGTCACCAATTTGCTAAATTAATATCTGACATTGGAAGAAGTAAGCCTGTAAGCATTATTATAATTAACCTTAGGAAAAATATTCAAAGCAAAGCCATTGTTTCACTGAATTCATTATTAAGCAGAATGGTGGAATATAATTTGTACAGCTAAATTGTTCACCTCCAGTGCCATTATTAGTCAATTAAAAATAGCACCTTATTATGTGAATTCTTGGCCGATATATTAGAAGGTTTAAACAGTATTGGTAACAATAATAACAACAGGAAAAAAAGTAAGCGCACATAGATATATTATACAAAACTATACATGTATACAACATTTTATACAATGATTTCATTGAAGGATGACCAAGTTTCATTTAAATATTTACATCTATAACCAGATGTAAATAATTATTCTAATAAATTGCAAGTAACATCAGGCCTTCTATCACCGGGGACAATAGTTTCTCTCTTTCTAATGTTGAAGGTTAAATCTCTTAGCAAAAAAAAAAAAAAAAGACAGAGATTTCATTATCATTGTCCAGAGGTCAGTTCCATATAAAATGGATATAGTTCAAAAGAGTATGGATATAAAAAAATAAACTTGGTTTCAAAATTAATAAATGTAATTATAGCTTCCAAGAGTGTGACAATTTAGGCTTTCTCAAAAACTTGTTTTAATGAAGTGTTATTTTTACTGCATCTTCAACAACCCAATATACTTCTTTTCAAATGTAACCCAATAAGCCTGAAGTATTATTTATTTGCTAAATTAGACAAAGTCTAAGAACTATTTAAAATTTTGATACAGACATTGAGGTAGTTTCCTATTGTTTAGACAAAATGAAGATCTCCAGTTCCTTTTTTATTCAGCTTTTCAAATTTGCATTTCTACAGACTTTCTTTCATAAGATTTGGTGGTCAATTCTAGTAGGTGTCATGGTGTCAATACAAGTCACAGATACTGCCAGTTGGCAGCAATAGGCAAACAATATTTATGTCAATATATACCGAGTTGTGAAGTTTTTTCTTCATAAATATGGATATTCTATGTAAAATATGAAATATTCTGGTTTAATGACTCATTTATCAATAACCAAAAAAACCCTCCTTACATATCTTATTTGTATTTAATGTAATTATTTGAGAAATATCACATGGAGTCAGAGTATCTAAATAGTTAATGAATTAAGTACACATGTGAAAATTGTGTATTGTATAATAATCTATATACACAAAAGCGAAATATCACTCCACATCATCACAAAATCTCCAGAACTGTAAAGTCTACAAACTTGAAATTTGGTACGTATGTTCCTCTTGGCTTCTAGGAGCTCACTAAGAAAGGATTTTTCAAAATGACCATCAGAGTATTTGCATTTCCTATATTATTATTAACATGCTCCGATGCTAAGGAGTTCTACTCCCTCTCCCCACCTGAAAAGAAATCTGTTCCAAATGCAAAACACAAGCAGAGGAGATAAGTTTCAGTTTTACTTTCACAGCAGCAACCACCTTTAGTACAGAACTGTTGATCTAAGCCACGCCCAGACTCCTTGCTGTCTCCTTCTTGCTCACACAGCAAATACTGTTTCAGTTTCCAAACAGCCTCAACTCTCTCACACACTGACAGGACGCTAGCCAGCTGAATACTGATGGGTGCTGAGAGGCAGAGGCAGAATTTTTTTCTCCTTATTTTCCTCCCCTAAAACTAAGCCTAACCACATAGTTTGTAGCGAAGCCCGGGTATCAAGCTAGTAAACAAATATTTATCAAATGTATCAGTTCTGATTCAGTCAACTAACAGAGTATCTTGCAGAAGTATTCTTCTGAAATCAGTCAAGTTTCCAGAGTTGGAAACAAAGTACAAAGTCCAGAAAAAAATCCCCCAAGAAATCTAATCGCAATCAAGATATGATTTGGATCCATTTTAAAATCCTTCAAGAAGCTGAAATTTAGCATGCCCAAGTATGCCTTTATACATATCTAGTATAAATAGCACTTTCTGTTATGTGTGTATGTTGGTGTATGTACATATGAGATGAGTTGTAATTTGATTTACAGCAGTATACTAGAGAGATTTGAACAATACACTTGACTTCTGTGAAAAACACCAAAATATATGAAGTGGCTGCCGCGCTTCCCTGAGTAAAATAAAACATGTTGTTTGGTCAGGTTCCAGGCAAAGGATAAACACATGCTGACAAACATCACAGCCATGAGAATCTACAGAAATATATGTCACCATTTTAAGGATATTTCTTCAGAAACATCACTGAAAGCCATAGGATTTACTTCTAAGCAAGCGGGATAAAATTCGGGTATCGGGGCTGCATCTGGCAATCGGGAGTTTCCAGTACCCATAACTCTAATTACAAGGAGGATCGTGCATCACAACAGAGTAAACAACGTTTTATTGTGGAGTTTTCCGGCTCCAGATACAGCTCCCTCCTTGTTCCCCACATATCCGACACCCATCGGGACTCTGCAGTGTCGCTGGAGGCGGGCGGGCGATCGGGCCGAAGGGAGAGAGGTTTCTTCTCTCTGCCGCAGATCTCCGCATCTTCTCTTTCGCCTCACTTTTGGGCGGCTGTCCATGGTTGCAGCAATTGTCCGCGTGACGTCAGCCCGCCCGAGCGTCTCTGCCATTGGTGGAAGAGCCCGGTCGGCCTATGGAATCATGTAAACTCTTCCCACCCAGCCCCCTCGCCCCCTCCCATGGATCCGGGGACCCGAATCCACTTTGTTGCCTAAATAGGCAGAGTCCACCACCGGCAGCGCCGATCTGCGGGGAGACGTATAGCAGCAGCCGCCCGGCGGAAGAGGCAGAAGCCGAGGCAGCGGGACAGCCGATGCTGGAGGCAGGAGCCGCCCTACAGAAGCAGTGCGGAGCTCTGACATGGGACTTTGCCCCGGCTGAACACAACCCGCAGGCCAAGCAAACACCATGGAAGACTTTTTGCAACGCACCAAAACAAAGCTGGTAAGTTCTGCAGAAAAAAAAGAGGGTATCCTATTTTTTTTAACCATGCCAGTTTGTTTTGCTACACTTTCCTGCACGTTTTTAAAAAAGTTTTGGAAGACATCCAAATGAGCTTGTATGAATCAGCATTTTGAATAATAATATGAAAGAGCTAACAATGACACCAGAATGTTGTAAGTTGCAACTCCCAGTCTTTTTAATGGAATCCATTCCTTCTCAAGTGTCTAGGTCATTTTTTAAAAAAGAAAACACACAAATAGCTGAATTCTCACCCATTCATTAGAAGAACTTGGTCTGTAGTTAGAAGAACTGGCAAGCTTCTCTGTCTATCATTTTAGTCAACCACATAAATGATACCTTTTGATTTGTAAGATAATTCAAACCATATTTATTCAGGAAAGAGTTCCACTGTACCAAGTATATTCTTAGGAAAGTGTGTCCAGGATAATCTGTTCAATATTCTACAACAGTGCATGGAATCTTTTTGATTCTGTGGGTTAAAATTATGGAAGTAAATAGCAATAACTGGAAAGATGGAAATTCAATCAATGTCATATTATGAAAGCATAAGAATACCAAAACAAATTCACTACCATTGAGATCACTTTAAATTAAAATGACTATTGAAATGAACCAAATATAATTTTGGCAAATAAAGCTGTGCACATCAGTATCTGGTTCTATAATAGTTCTAAGGAAAGTTGGTTGAGAATACACAAGTAGTACAAGGCCAGAAGCCACTAGATGCTTCATTTTAGCATGTCATCTAACATTTAAAGTTGTGTTTCTAATTATTTTAGCATATGGTCATTAATCAAAATTCATGCCACTTGAAATAAAATTACTCTACATTCAAATGCATTAAAATAAATATCTCTAAATAAGACCATAAGCAATATTACGTTTGTCTTCAATGGTATGCATTCCAAATGTAGTTAGATGGCACAATATATCATCTCCAGACTTCTGTGTTGTTTTTTTTCACCAAACATTTTATTTTTGTATTTTTAAATATCTTTAAACAGATATCAGTCATTTGAAAAAGTCCTAGATAAGATTTCTTAATAGAATAATATTCACAGTGACTAATGTTATTCCTCTTTTTTTAACCTCAGCTTTTGCTTAAGTTTTCTTCAAAGCAAAATAAAGCAAAAGCTGATGACAAAGCACAGAAAGCATGCATAATTGAAGACTTTCTTTTTAACTCTAGAACCATAACATAAGCACTCAAAGTATAAAATTAACATTATGCCATTGTAACAGAAGTTGAACATTAAGAATATTAAATTCCATTGTTGAAGTTCTGTAAAGATCTTCTCCTGCTAATTTTCCCTATGCTAAAGACCAGGTCTTCTTTCCCATGCTACCTTAGATGAGACTTGGAAGGTGGCACAGATCAGCACATCTGATGGCGACTTACTTAGTTGTATTAGTTGAAGTAGCCTGAATGGGAAATTGTAGGGCTTGTCTTGACTTATCATGTGTATCTATGCTTGCTTCACTTGTACCACTTTGTGCATAGCTGAAATATTTTATCATTTTTCAAACATGGCTAATAATATATATTATAAGCGTATCTTTGGAATTGCTCACAACAGTGGATATAAAATACAATCATTATAGACTCTTAAGTAAGCAAATTGTGCTAAAGGACAAGTTCCAGATGAGTTTCTGAATTTGTTTGTTCAGCAAGAAGTCAAAAAGTGCAATGGAATTACAGAAGAGCATTTATTGATTGAAGCAAGAGCTTTCATAATTAATGGCTTACTTTGTAAGATACAGTAAGTTTTTTTTTTACAAAGTAAAGGTAAAGATGCCCTTGAATTAAACCCAACTCTTAGTGACTGATTTGTGGCAACAGGTTCTGAGTGTTTGCAGTGCCTTTTTTAATGTTTTAAAAGTTTCTAGTTTGATTTGCAATGCAAAAGTCTATAGTGATGTCTCATCTGATACTAACCAGGCCATTGCCTGCTTATCTTCAGGGCCCAAGTAGTCAGTCGGCCAGGAAATCCACTATGTATATTATAATTATAAATATTACTATAATGAATAAAACCTAAAAGTAGCCAAATAAAATCAGGCTTTGATTATTCAAAGCATAGATGAAGAATACAGACATTTCAATGTCTGATTGACATTGATGTCAATATCAAACAGAAAAACAATATAGTACCAGGTGAATTTGGCAAGAATTTCACATAGGGAAGAAACAACTGTGGAAAATTTATTTGCTACATGAACTGGTGGGAAAATCCAAATTGGCATTTTTAAAATATGCATGTGTAAATACTGTTTTGTAGCATGGATTAGCAATATTTTTGATGCCAGGTGTCAATGAACAACATTATGTTTCATATGTTTATTGGCAAAAATTGGTATGCCACACAATTTCACTGAGTCTAACTGATAAAACAAGAAAGAGCCATCTGATATTCAATGAGACTGCTGATTACTATGGATGTGGGAATGAACCAAATGAATCTATAAATAAATAATAGCTAATATTATAAAAGACAAAGAGCCATAGCTAGCATGTGACTAAATCTTGTGAGTTTAAGTGTGCTTGAGAGATTTGGACTATATAAAATATGTCACCGATGCTACGTATGTGTCATATAATGGTCTGTACAGGTATTCCTTGAGACATGACCATGACCAGTGCATGTTGCAATGGTGAAGCATCTGACTAACAACACCCCCATCCCTGCTATCCAATGAATTGTTAAATGAACATGTGGCTTGATAAGCAGAGCATGGAGTGTCTTGGGGTGAGGGAGATCCTTAGAGTCCTAACACTGTTTGTCCTGGCCTGCCTAAGATCTCCTCCACCTCCTGAGATGCCCTGTGTTCTGCTTCCCACTCCTTGGATCCCACTAGTGCTCCAAGTTGTTAGGCCTGAATCCTACTTCACTAGGCCAAACACTTACCTGCTCACCCTTTGAAGAGCTCCAAAGCCTTCCAGAGCATTGAAATGGCTTGCTTCTTCTTATTTTATTATTTTATTTATTAAATTTTTTGACCTCTCATTTTACCACTGGGTAACTATGTGTGGCTTACAATATTAAAAAGATAAAAGTATATAAAACCCATACAAAATAGGAACAAAGTACAACAAAAATATAAATATTCAACCCTAACTAAAAGATGGGGAGGGAGGGAGTAGGATGAGCAGAAGGCGGGAGGGGAATCTGTCATTAATCTGTCAATCATCCCCAATGTAAAGTCTCCCCCCATTAGAGCCCCAGGCCAAGTGGAAGAGCCAGGTCTTTAAGCTTTTGTGGAAGGTCAGGACAGTTGCAGCTGACCACACTCTGGTGGGCAAGATGTTCTAAAGGGCAGGAACAAAATTCTGCTGGACCTCACTCACAGAATACCCTGGCCAATGGAGCCCATAGCAGGCCTTCCCTGCTGGCATGGGTGAGGCAGGCCAATCCCATTAGGATGAGATGGTCCCTCAAATACCTGGACCCATGCCATGAATGGCTTTAAAGGTGATTATCTTGAATTGCACCTGGAGGCAGTCAGTGCACTCATGGAGCAGTGATGTGACGTGGGCCACATGGAGTCTTGGGATTCAAAAAACTTCCCATGCCACTGCACTTTGCACCACCTATAGTTTCCAAATGCATTTCAAGGATAGCTCCATGTAGAGTGTGTTGCAATAGTCCAAACACAAGTTGAATAGGGCTTTAATGCCTGAACACAAGGACTCCTGATCCAGGGGAGGCCACAACTGGTGCTCAATCTGAAGTTGTGGAAAAACTTTCCTAGCCATCACTGTCACCTGCTCTTGGATTCCCAAGAAGCTGTAGTGCCACCCCATCCAGAACTAAAGATGACAAAACTCCACATTTTGGGGTTCCATGCACCCAAATCTATTCAATCTTGCTAAGATTGAGTTAAAGCCTGTTTTCCCTCATCCAGGGCCCCATGGTCTCCAGGCCCTGATCCAGGGCCCCATGGTCTCATAAGAAGTCAGCAATAACATCACTTGGGTCATCAGGTGTAGAAATATAGAGTTGAGTATCATTAGCATACTGAAGGTATCTCAACCTGTGGATCTCTTGGATAGCTGCAGGGTGTGGTTCCAGAACTAGCCACCCACCCACAAATAGCGGCCACATTTGGATCACCATCCCATGGCCCAGGGAGAAACTGCTTAGTTTTGCTGCCTTAACAAGATTTGCATAGCACTGCAGATTTTGGGGGGGTCTCAAAAGTTTTTTTCAGCACTGTGCAGACCTTATTAAGGCATAAACATGTAATGATTCAATTGTCAGCCACCATTTTTGTTCCACCCACAAGGAGGTAGGACAAAATGGTGGATGTATTCTGGTTAACCACTGTGTGGCTCAGGAACATGTCCCTAAGATGAGGTCCAGAAAGCTTCAAAAGGTAAATGTAATGGGTATGTGTGGAACAGGACCAAGCACTGTGGGGTCTCAGCATAGGATGGGGGAGAGGTGCGGGGTGGCTCCAGCACCTTTGTGGTTGGTTATAAGGGTAATTAATCACAGTGGTGCTGCAGTATTTGTAACTTTAAAGCAGGATTGAATGTAATTTTGGGGTGTCTGCTGTAACTTTGAACGAGAGGCCTATCATAGCTCAAGGATTAGTTGTATAGGTGTGTTTCATATTTTAAAGGGAATAATTTGTTAAAAGTTTTAGCTTCATAGAAATCTGATATGAATTTGAGAAGCTGTAGCATCATACAATTCTACACCCCATAATGTATATTATATGAATTAAACATTCAAGTAAAAAAAACCTGTATTTATTTCTAACATCTTATATGTGAACTATGTATGCACCTATATTTTTTATATTCAGATTTATGTCTTTTTATTTTTACATAAAAGAAATATTGACCCAGTCAGTTAAAACATAGAAGTAATGCCTATATTTTGGACCAAAGATATTTAAGAATCATTTTCTAGTGGATTCTGTTGAAGTTTTTATCCTATGGCAGAATGCCATTATGCGGTCAATTTAATAAGGTTACAACAACTATCCTAGAAGAAGAAAATGAGGGTATATTGGTGAAATGCACATGATATACATTATTCTAAAATAAACAATTTCTCACATATAATAATCTAATACTCGTGTTGTCTAGATAGCAAGCACAAAAATATAGTGCAACATTTAATTGGGCTTAAAAACAAGACCATTCAGAAACTGGAAATATATTATTTCTGTCATCATACTACTAGTTGATATAAAATTTTGTTTCTTGGAAATAATCAGAAGATTTCACGTTGAAATGATTTTTGTATAAAACACCTAGTACATACACCGTGTATATATAAATTGGACTTACTATAAACTTACTAACTCTACTAGTAATCTTGGATTAAAATATGAGTATGCATGTGAGTTATTAATTTAACACAGTATCAGTGATAGGTGGTACAGGCTTGATACATTGAATAACGCATTATCACATCAGTTCATGTAATGATTTCATCTGAAGTGTGCCAGACGTGGGGAAAGTAATAGAGTTGAAATGAGTCTCTAATGGCGGCTGTTCTTGGCCAAAAATGGTATCATTCCAGTATTGTAAGTATTTATATATAAAATAGGATCAAGCGGGGTGACCTTGACTACTTCTCATGCTAGTTATTGCAGCTAAAGCTGATATGCAATGACTGAATTGATTCCATGAAATCAATTCATTCATTGCATATGGTGAATCTAATGGATGTTTCCTTTATTCAAAACAATTTCTGGATCTGCAATAAAAGATTGAAAGCATTTCCTTAATTCTGAGTTGCTTGATTCTCTACAGATGCAATTTCATAATAAAATACTATACATACTAGAGATTGGTCAGAAAGAAGAGCAATGATAAAACCTTGAATGAAATATTTCTCCTAACATTATGCTCAGAGTTATATACATAGTACCTAATTTTATGTTGAGTTTGTGTTACAAGTCAAACTGTCAATTAGAAGGCACAGATCTTACACAGTAGATTTGTTGCATGCTTCCCTGGTATGTTGAGCATTCTGTAAAATATTTCTTGCCATGAATCTTCAGAAGCAAATGCATAAAAACTGGTGATCCCATTGTAAGTATTCTGCTAATTTGGATACTAAATGTTTAATTAAAAATTCTGCAAAATCAGCTTTTTAACCTTCTATTCTAAGAGACTATTGATCTCTTAGAAGACTTACTGTCTTCTTAGAAACAAAGACTGTTGATAGCAACTGTGTGTTCATTTGGCTCATTTTCAACTTATTGATAATTAAATGAAAAAGTATATTTTTCAAGCTTCTTTTAGTTTAAGATGAATTAAGATTAGCATTGAATCCATTTACATTTAACTTGTAGTGGCTCCATGGATCAATATTTCAAACTGATGGGGTGAGCTTAAAAGTGCCAGATATAAATACTCTTAGATTAATAAAAAAAATCAACGAATGTTAAATATTCAGTACTACAGAACTGACTTATTGAAGATATTGAATTGTTCTTAAAAAACAATTCAAACTTTGTTTGGAAAACATTGTTCTGAAAAACAGTACATATGATCTCAAGAATGAAGGTAAAATAGTAAAGATGATGTTTTATTTGCATTTTATTATTTCAAGAAATGACATGTTGGGGGAGTCTGGTTTGAGCTTCTTTGGTGACAGACCAAAATCCGCGATCATGCACGTTTTTGATCTGTGCTCGCCACTGGAGCGCCCCAAGCTGGCTGGTTTTGGGGAAAGCCACCCCGTAGAGGTGGTGAAGCTGGGGGAGATTACCAGCAGGGTTGAGGAGAGTCGCATCTATTCTTCCCAGCTGGGCATTACTCCCTTTCCTGAAGGCGGTTGCAGCGCTGGTCAGAAATGGCCACCTCAAAGAAGAACTCGACTGGAAAAGAATATGCAGGAGGAAGATAAGAAGAGAAAGTTTTGGCTGACCAGGTCGAACTGAAAAAGCAACAATATAAGGTACCCTGGAATTTGAATTATAAAGAATAATATTGCTCCCAAAGAAGACTTTGAAGCGGCAAATGAGAGAGGGAAGGGAAAGGATTTGGTTTTTTTTCTTTTCTTCCCTATATTGAAAACTAAGAGATTTAAGCAAGAAATCAGCAAAAATCCACTTTGACATTAACAGGCATTTAAGCTGAAAATAAAATGTCAAAGGGATAATAAAGATTTCTGGATTCTCAAAAACTTTTAAAAGAAGGAAAAAAAAACAAAAGGGTGGGATCTGGAAAAATGGAGGAGACCACCTGGAAGTGAAAGGAATTAACAGTGAAACTTTAACAAGATTCCTAAAAGATACATTTTAACTGAAACTTTGTAACAAGATAATAGAACCTCAGGAAGAGAAAGTTGGAAAAAGAAGCAAGAAGAAACAGCTTTGGATTATTTGGATTTTTGGCTATTGGATCTAAAGGACTAAAATTAATCGGGTGGTTGTTTAAAAGTTTTTAAAATGGTATCACTCTTGGAAGAATTGAGAATGGAACTTAAAAAACAGAAGATTCACAAGAAGGAAGAGGTTCTTTTGGCTTCGTATTTCAATTTTTAGAAATGGAGATCCTTAACTATGAGAAACAACAATAAATGCCTGTTGAACAAGACAGGCGGGTCAAAGAAGAAGCCATCTTCAATGACCAAGTATTTCTATGCGGGGAAAAGAAAGGAAAGAAAGAAAGTGAAAAATTTAAGGTTTGAAAACAACCCCAAAAAAGAATAGTTTGAAAAGTAATTACAATATTAGGAAGAAAAAGAAGAGAGGATTACAGAAGAGAGAATCAGAATTAGAGAGAGAAGGGGTCAAAAGGGAAGGGAGAAGAAGAGGGAGAAGAGGGAAAGGAAAAGAAATTATAAAGGACAGAAACAGGATATAGAGAAACAGGGAAAACATACAAGGATTAAGGGTACAAGCCTATTTAGAAGACACAGAGATAATGGGTGAAAATTTAATTGAAAGGGGGATTCTGCAAGGGAACATAAGATAGTATTATTATATTAGAAATAGAAATGAACCTTGAAAATACAAAACAAGTGTGATTAAAATGATAGATAAAATACTCATTGTAATTAATGGAATTTTTAATAAATAAATGAAACAAAGAGAATGAGAGAATGAAAGTAGGAAAGGAGGGGGAAATTTTAATTATTAATGTGTTATAAAAGGGGAGAGGAATATGAAAGAAATATGAAAAAATTATGGAAATATTATAAGTGTTCCTAGAAGTATGATATCCTATTGAAAAGAAATGTTAAAGATGTTAAAGGTTATAGCTAACATTAATGATAGAGCTGAATTGGAATAGAATAAGTATTTTATTTATTATTGTTTTTTTTATATATATATATACTTTCTTTTTAAGAAGTTAGTGCGTATTTTAAGAATGTACCAAGCAGAATTCAAGTGGAAGTTATGTGTTATATTGAATGTTGTAATTTTAAAGGCATAAATTGAAGTTCAAATAAGAGTTGAATGGATAAAAATTAAAAGATGCAAAGGTGTCATATTCCAATCAGTAACTACAGGGGAAAATTTTGTTTAATGAAAAAAAATATGAAATTGAAACAGGACAGACAAAAGTATAAATATAATGATTAGAAAGATATTGAAGCTTAGAAAAAGATATATATATTTGAATTTAGAAAGGAATAAGATAATTCCTTTCTAAGGAATAAGATTGAGAAAATTAAGGGAAGGGAAAATTATTGAGAAAATGTTGAAATAGTAATAAGATATGGAATAGAACACAAAGATTGGAATTGAATTTGTCTGTATGGAGAAGTGATAACTCGGGACCATACTATTCTCAAAAAAAGAAATTTTACTTGCATTATGTTTTGTGAAAACCCAAATAAATTTTTTTATATATATAAAAAAGAAATGACATGTTGAAGATAAGCATGAAAAAATATTTTCATAAGAGTCCTCAGACAAATCTCTTTCTGCATAAATGATTCAAAAATAACAGCTGTGTTTAAACATTGCTGCCACCTGCACAATTTTAAAACATGCAGATAAAATGCATATTTTTTTGCACTTTGATTGATGAGTAGATTTTAATTAGTAAGCTAACCACTCTGAAGTTATAGTAGCTTCTATTTAACATCCAGTTTGTGTAATGATTTAATACTGAATGTGCCCAAAGAGAATATTTAATGTGCCTTTTATTTTAACCTACTTGTGACTAAAAACCACATTTAGTTTAAAGGAATTCCCTTTCTGGAATTGTTCTGTCATATTGTATTTATATCTAGACTTGTATTTATATTTAGACTCTCAAAAGTAATTTGCAGAATTATAGCATATAGCTCATTTGTCAGAAATTAGTTTTCCTTTGTGAAACAGCTAGGCAAAATATTTAGCTGTTAATTACTATGATTATAAGATGTTTATTCTCCAAAACACCTGAAGGTAGGACAAGAAGCGATGGATGGAGGGTTGTAAGGCTTCGTCGACGGCAGGAATCCGCTTCTCTGCGGGTCCCTGCTGTGCTCGCCGTCAAGGTACCCCGATCCAACTGGATTTGGGGGTTGTCGCTACCCTGAAGGGGCAGCGGAAGACAGAGGAGATCCGAGCAGGGGTCTGGGGACATCGCACCCCCCCTCCCCAGCCGGCTAGACTCCTTTTTCCCGAGACGGATGAGCGGCTGTCTCGGCAGCCATGAAGGATTCTTCAACCGGACAAGTTTGCGCAGGAGGAAGACTTAGAAGGAGAAGTTTTCTTGGCTAAACCAGGACATGATGTACTTTTAAAACACCCTGGGAACCTGACTTTGGATTGATACATTTGTTTCCAAAAGAATTTGTAACATCGGCGAAAGTGCTGAAGGAAAGCTCACTCCCCCTCCCTACGGAGAAAGCAAAGGAGCACAGAAAAACTTGCTCTCTAAAGGTAAAAATAAGCTCTTTGTTATAAGTGGGAAGGGGAGGACTAAAAAAAAAAAAAATTTTTTTTTCCTAAACTTTGCTGGAGGAGACGCCTTGAAGATTACAAGACCATTAATTAATGGAAATACGGCTTTTAAAATATATCTGGGATTTTGCCTCTGGAGAAAAAACTGTAAAGAGAAGAAGAGGGAAAAAGTTTTGCTTGTTTGGATTGTTTGATAACTCTGACATTTGGAAATTACTTCAAGATTGAAAGCATCTGGGTTGTTGTTGTTGTTTTTTAAAAAAACCTATAATGGTACCACCGGTTGATGAACTGAAAATGGAATATGAAAAATTAAAGAAAGACAACAAAGTGGCAAGGATTCTTTGGGAGCTGCCTTCCACTTTTTAGAAATGGCGGTTTCTACGTACCAGCAAACACTGGAGGAAGGAGAAGGAGAAGAAGAAGAAGAAAGGAAGAAGCCATCTTTAATGGACTAAAAGTTTGATTAAGAAAGAAAATGGGAAGGAAGGAAGGGAAAAGGAGAATTTAAGATTTAATAAAACAACCAAGAAAAAGAAAAATAGGATGAAAAGAAGGTACAATGTTAGAAAGCAATTGAAAAGAGAATTACAACAGAGAGGAAACTTAAAAAGGGGAGAGGAGGAGGAGGGGCAAAAAGACCAGATTGGAGAAGAAAGGGAGGGAAAAAGAAAAACAAAGCCACGGGTTAGGACAAGATTTTTTAAAAAAAGTTTTTCTTTAGAGATGAAGGATGATAGATAGCTTATAATTAAAGAAGATTCTGCAAGAGTGCATAAGATAGTATTGTAGTATTTGTATTTGGAACAGTTTATTGGAATATTTAATGAAATATTAATGTTTAATAATGATGGATGTTGATATTTGATTAAATATTAGGAGATCTGTTAAATGATTAATGCTTAGTTAAAGTTTAATTTGTTAGTGTTTTAATATTATTATAACTTTAGTATTTTATTTTTCTATTCTAAAACAATGTACTTATTAGAACTAGAATTAGAATAGAAATTATACATTTAATTATACTATAAGTTTGTTATTCTTTCATTTTAAGATTTAATATGTAGAAGGTACTAAGCAGAATCAGAATGGAAATTATGTATTATTTTAAGTTTTATTTTAGGAGAAGGCGTCATACTTCAAAAGCGATCACAGGGGAAATTTTTTGGTTAAAGGGAAGAGATACATAGATGTTTACTAAAGAACAGACAAAAGACATAAGTATAATGACTTTGAAATAAGATGAAATAAATAAAATATAATTAAGAGAGTGAAAAGATGGGAGAAGTTATATAGAAAATACAAAATGGTTAATAAGATATGAAGGGTATATAAGGTGGGCATGAATTTGATTTAGGTCTGTCAAAAAGATGTAACCTGGGGCCAAGTCACTTTTCAAAGAAGTTTTATGTTTTATGTTTAGTGTGTGGATTATGTTTGATTCTAAATTAATAAAATCTTGGAGAAATGAAATTAAAGGGAGAGAAATTGGGAAAAGATATGTATAAATGATAACTAAGGAGGTTTTTTTTTTCTCCAATGTTTTGCTTCAAGTGTGATAATGTGGAACCATGTTTTAAAGAATAATGCTTTGTTTGTCTTGTTGAAGTTTATGGGTAGTTCTTGGAAAGGAGGTTTTATATGTTTTGTTTGTCTTGAAAAATCAATAAAACTTGTTTAAAAAAAAAAAAAGAAGCGATGGATGGAAACTAATCAAGGAAAGAAGCAACTTAGAACTAAAGAGTAATTTCCTGACAGTGAGAACTAATCAGTGGAACAACTTGCCTTCACAAGTTTTGAATGCGCCAACACTGGAAGTTTTTAAGAAGAGTTTGGATAACCATTTGTCTGAAATGGTATAGGGTTTCCTGAGCAGGGAGTTGGACTAGAAGACCTCCAAGGTCCCTCCCAATTCTGTTATTTTTTTTAACTTCTTTATAGTAGGAGAAGAAATGTCTTGAATGAGATAATGGCAGGAAATATTAGGGTATTAATACTTTTTAAAAACAAAGTGATTCAGAGCCTTACAATATACAAGATCTGTTAAAATTCAAAAATCACATCCTCAGTAACAAAAAAGGCCAGTTTCACTACATAATCTGACAGTTAATTTATTACCCCGTTTTCCCGAAAATACGACCTACCCCGAAAGTAAGTCCTACCTTGATTTTTTACACGTGTGCCCAATATAAGCCCTACCCCCCAAAATAAGCCCTAATTAAGATCCTGCCCACTTCAGAGTGCAAGGGTAAAAATTAAGCTAGGCTGCAGATGTGGGGTGGTGGAGCTAACCTACTACTTACCTTTGGACAGTTGCAGCCAGGCCTCGCACACCCCGACACCTGCCTTGCTGGCCTATTTCTTCTATAGCTGGCAAGGCTGGCAAGGCTTTCCTGAAGGCCTCTGTAGCTGATAACAAAACTCCTGATCGATCCAGAGCTCTGTTATCAATTGCAGAGGCCTTCAAGAAAGCCTTGCTGGCCACAAAGGAAGAAATTCCTGAAGGCTTCTGATAGTTAAAAGCAAAAAGGAGGCCGGGCAATGCGCACAAATGAGTCAGTGGATGACTTCCCCCGAAAATAAGATCTGGTGCCTTTTTTGGTGGCAAAAAAAAAAAAAAGACAGGGTCTTATTTTTGGGGAAATATGGTATATATCATGTTATAAAACAGATTACAGTACTGTATAAAAACAAGTACATGTTAAGTCCTTTGAAATATGCCAGTTGCGGTCCAGGGACAAGTGTAGTAAATTCTCTTACTTTTCAATAATGATTTTTTTGTTGATATGCAATTAGAGGAGGAAAAAGGAATAAAACTTCTTGCTAATTTGAGTTTGCTCATTACTTATTTCCAATGGCATGCACCCTAGTCTTTCAGGTGCAATTCAGATTTTAGCTGTATAGTTGTAGCTAAACTGCAAAAATCTGGATGACAATTAGATGATAATAAATAGAGTTTGCTGCTACATAGCAATTTTCAGTATTTTTGAAGCCCAAGTATGATTGCCCTATTAAACAGAAATTAAAAGGAAGGAAAAGATTGGAATCTACCTTAATGCATTTGAGCATGGCTAAAATAAACATAGAGATAAAGCGCACTGTTTACAAATACTCTTATTGTTGCATATGTTGAATATTGCCATGTGTTCTTAGCCCAATTGTTTGAAATTCTACTGCTACAATAATATTCAAATTAAATAAAAAATACTTCTTAGCTAATAAAAATGTTATAGTATTACGTTCTTATTTAGAAAGGATTGTGTTTTTCAAGAGCTGTGTTTAGGTGACTATTTCTCAAAAAAATTCTGAATAGATTTCTTTCTCAATAGGTCTTTCTGCCTGAAAGCCGAGGTGTCACTTTTTAGTTTTATGGATAAATATAGAAAATTAACTTCAGCCTTCCACTTGCTTCTTGAAGAGAAAATCATTGAATACCATCTATGTTGTGAGAATTTACAATGTACATTATTATAAATAATAAATAAGAGCGTGGATCTCTTTTTAAAATGCAGATTACTGATCTGGCAAGTCTAATGGCTCTACTGTAATGATCTAAAATGTGCTAATTCATTCCTAGCCATGCCAACAGAATAGTTCTGTAAAAGGCAATAAGAGTCTTCATTTTACTGACTACTGATAGTGGCATAATGACACTTCTATAACATTTCATTGATTTCCTTATCATACCATATCATTTCACAGGTATAATCAACACAGATTTTTTTTATTTGCTTTTATTTTTTGCAATCCATATGTTTTTCTAGAATGCAAAGAACTGAATTTGGGATCAAGAGTGCAAGAAAAACATGTGCCAGCATGTTTTTCACTAAATTAGTGATATTCCAATTACTAATCATTTACCCCTGAGTAAATGCTTAATAATTTAATAATAATTTGGAATACCTCAGTATATCTAATCAAGTACACAACAAAACAAAAAATTTTCCATGTATATTCAATGTTGACATTTTTGTATTTTATGAAAGAAAGTCAATAAGAAGTTATGTGCCCAAAACTTTCTTTATTTTGCTGAACCAATTGAAAGAAAATCTGTTTTGTTTCAATCTGTTTGATGACCATTTTTACTGAATGAAAGAGGGTGAAAAATATTTCTCTATTATCTCAGTTCAGTTTCTAATTTTTCAACTTCCATTATTTTTCGCTTAATTTTATACATATTTAACATTGCCAAGTAATTCCTTAACAGTAGGGTCTTGTAGAATTCTTGAAGCAATTATTGGATTTTCTAGCATTAAACTAACATAACCAAATAAACAGCATAAGATCACTCTTTCCATAATGTACAATTTGTATCAAACATACTCAAAAGAGGCTATACTCAGAAATAAGAAGAGCTTCCCTTAGATTTATTTCCTGACGTATTATGTATATTTGCAAACTTTGAGATTAATGAGGATGTCATTAAGAAGTGAATAAGAGGCACGATAATACATGTAGGGTTAGCTGACTGCCTCTTTTAACAGGAACTAATGTTGAAGCGATATTCCCCTGAGGCCTAGAATGAATACACATCTGTAATTAATGTAAGAAGTGACTGGATGTCACATTTACTTTTCTCTTGCAATGAAAGATCATTCATCTTGAAATATAAGAAGACCTAACCTTCAAAACAAACAGTTCAGACATGGTAGCTTTAGAAATCTGTTTCATAAAGCAGATTTGAAGCAGATCAGACTGATATATAGAATCTTTCTGAGTTCTTAATATTCAGGCTAGTACCCTGTTTCTCCAACAATATGGCCTCCCCCAATAGGAAGTCCCAGCATGTTTTATAGGCATAAAATGAAATTAAGCCCCTCCCCCCAAATTAAGGCCTATATTAAAACATGCGAAATGGGGGGAATGGTGGGGGGGGGGGCTTGCCATTAGAAAGTACTTTTGTTGTCATGAACAATTGTTATTACAACCAAAATTAGGGAAATTGTTTACCTCTTTGACACAATCCAAGAAAAGAGGGGTGGTTTTATATATTAAAGAGGCCATTCCAGCAAAAATGATTTATACAGATGATGATGGGAGAATATTAATGGTAGAAATAATGGACAATAATAGAAAGATACTTTTGATTGCAATTTATGCACCGAATGATAAACAGGAAGAATTCTATAGAAAATTACATACTAAGACTGCCGAACTTGACTATGCTAATGTAATTATGATGGGAGACTTTAATGGAATTGTGGATAATAGACTTGACTATATTGCAACAACAGTAAAGCATAACAGGAAAACTCTTCCTAAATCCTTTTTAAAATGATAGATGAATTAACTTTAAAAGACATATGGAGAGAAAGAAATGATAAATCTAAGCAATTTACGTTCTATTCAAATAGGCATCTATCATGGTCCAGACTGGATATGATTTGGATCTCAACAGATTTAATGTCTAGTATTCAAGAAGTAAATATTGAAACAAGTACTTGGGCTGACCATAACCCATTGACAATTGAATGGAAGGGACAAAGGAAAAGATCGAGATGGACATTAAATAATTCTATTTTAAAGGATAAGGAATTTATACAATGGATGGAGAAAGAATTGGCCTTCTTCTTTAAAGAGAACAGAAAAGAAGACACCTCAATACAGAATGTTTGGGACACAATGAAGGCCTATGTTGAGAGGCTTGATAATAGACTATACAAGAAAAAGAACAACAGGAAAAGGCGAACTCTTAAAGCCTTGGATGATGAATATAAAGGGATTTGAAAAAGAATTACAGAAAATGCCACACAGAAAAGATGTTAAAATGAAACTGGATATAACTAAACATAAAATGGATTTAATAGAGAAAGAAGAACTGGCACAGAAAATTAGGAATGCTAAACAGAATTATTTTGAGGATGCAAATAAGCCAGGTAGATGGCTAGCATACAAATTGAGAAAGGAGAAAGAGTCGAGGAAAATACATGCAGTTAATAGGCGACCAAGGTAAAATTTGTTATGGCAGCAAAGAAAAAAAAAGAGATTATTTATGATTTTTATAAGCATTTGTATAAGAAAGAAGACATTGATGAGGAGAAGTTAAACAATACCTACAGAATGCAAATCTACCTAAGATACCTAAAGAGATTGAAGAAATGCTAGAAAGTAATATAACAATGATGGAGTTAAGTCAAGCACTTAAGAAACAAAATAATGGAAAGGCACCAGGTCCAGACGGGTTTCCTGTAGAATTTTATAAAATCTTTCAAGAATCACTGTGTATTCCACTGTTAGAAGTTATGAATGAAGTTATGTTAAAAAGATGATACCTAAAACATGGTCAGAGGCTTACATTACACTTATTCCAAAAAGAGGAGGCGGACCTACTGCAAATCAAGAATTATAGACCGATTTCTTTACTAAATGCAGATTATAAAAATTTTTGCTTCAATATTAGCAGAAAGACTTAAAAAGTACTTGAATAACTTTATCCACCCAGACCAAAATGGGTTTTGCCAAAGCGACAAATCAGAGACAATATGAGAGTAATTCTGGACACCCTGGAATACTATGAGGCACATCCTGAAAAGCAAATGGCTTTGATATTTTTAGATGCTCAAAAGGCATTTGATAACGTGAATTGGAGATTTATGTTACTTTTAATGGAACAGATGGGCTTTGCTAGAAGATTTATTCAGGCAATAGAAGCAATTTATAATGAACAAACAGCTAAGGTAATGATGGAGGGAGAATTTACAGATCCTATTAATATAAGAAAAGGCACAAGACAAGGTTGTCCTCTTTCTCCCTTGATATTTGTATTGACTTTGGAAGTGTTGAATAGAAATATCAGAGAAGATAAAACTATAAAAGGAATGAAAATTAAAAAGGAAGAATTTAAACTACAAGCCTTTGCAGATGACCTAATCTTTATCTTGGAAGACCCTATAGAAACAGCCTCGAAACTGTTGGAAAAGATAGAGGTCTATGGGAGGTGGCTGGTTTGAAAATAAATAGAGATAAAACAAAGATTTTGTCAAAGAATATGTTGCTGAAACAAAGGGAAGAGTTGGCAGAACTGTTAAAAATTCAAGTTACAAACAAGGTTAAGTATCTGGGGATATATTTGACATCAAGATGTAGTACATTGAAGGAGAATAATTATATTAAACTTAAACAACAGATAGCTCAAGACTTGAAAAAATGGGAGAACTTACAATTGTCATTAATAGGAAGGATTTCAACAATCAAGATGAACATTTTACCCAGAGTCTTATTTTTGTTTCAAACAATACCAATTAGGCTTGGAAAAGAATATTTTGAGGATTTAAATAAAATTGTTTTTGAAGTATATATGGCAAGGTAAGAAAGCAAGAATAAAGTTAAAGCTTTTACAGGATGCTAGATTTAGAGGAGGGTTTGGACTGCCTAATTGGGAGTTGTACTACCAAGCTGCAAACTTGACGTGGGTTAAAGAATGGATAACATTAAGGAAAACCAGATTGTTGACATTAGAAGGTCATGATTTGTTGTTGGGCTGGCATGCTTTTTATGGTACAAGGAACTAAAACACAGGGGTATTTTAGAAGGCATTATATACGGGAGTCTCTGTGGTTGAATTGGGAGAAGATAAAAAAACAGTGTTATTTGAAAATTCCAGTTTTCTGTAAAAGGCAATAAGGTTATCGATACTGATAATATAGAAGCGTTTTCTTATCCTATAATTTATAAAAAGGAACAAACAGTTAACTATGGGGAATTATTAGATGAAAAGGGTGAACTTAAATCGATGCAAAAATTGGAAGAACAAGGTATACATGATGAATTGGTTTTCATATTTGCAATCATTTACCCCTGAGTAAATGCTTAATAATTTAATAATAATTTGGAATACCTCAGTATATCTAATCAAGTACACAACAAAACAAAATTTTTTCCATGTATATTCAATGTTGACATTTTTGTATTTTATGAAAGAAAGTCAATAAGAAGTTATGTGCCCAAAACTTTCTTTATTTTGCTGAACCAATTGAAAGAAAATCTGTTTTGTTTCAATCTGTTTGATGACCATTTTTACTGAATGAAAGAGGGTGAAAAATATTTCTCTATTATCTCAGTTCAGTTTCTAATTTTTCAACTTCCATTATTTTTCGCTTAATTTTATACATATTTAACATTGCCAAGTAATTCCTTAACAGTAGGGTCTTGTAGAATTCTTGAAGCAATTATTGGATTTTCTAGCATTAAACTAACATAACCAGATAAACAGCATAAGATCACTCTTTCCATAATGTACAATTTGTATCAAACATACTCAAAAGAGGCTATACTCAGAAATAAGAAGAGCTTCCCTTAGATTTATTTCCTGACGTATTATGTATATTTGCAAACTTTGAGATTAATGAGGATGTCATTAAGAAGTGAATAAGAGGCACGATAATACATGTAGGGTTAGCTGACTGCCTCTTTTAACAGGAACTAATGTTGAAGCGATATTCCCTGAGGCCTAGAATGAATACACATCTGTAATTAATGTAAGAAGTGACTGGATGTCACATTTACTTTTCTCTTGCAATGAAAGATCATTCATCTTGAAATATAAGAAGACCTAACCTTCAAAACAAACAGTTCAGACATGGTAGCTTTAGAAATCTGTTTCATAAAGCAGATTCGAAGCAGATCAGACTGATATATAGAATCTTTCTGAGTTCTTAATATTCAGGCTAGTACCCTGTTTCTCCAACAATATGGCCTCCCCCAATAGGAAGTCCCAGCATGTTTTATAGGCATAAAATGAAATTAAGCCCCTCCCCCCAAATTAAGGCCTATATTAAAGCGAAATGGGGGATTGGTGGGGGGCTTTTAGAAAGTACTTTTGTTGCACACCCAGATATGGTGCTGCCTGTTCGTTGAACCCAATATGAAGTGCCCTACCAATGCTGAGGTCAAGATCCAAGCCATCGCCCAAAGATGCAAGGGGGGAGGAATTAAGTCACCCCCCAAAAGACGGCCTAGCCATTTTTTCGGGTCTCAAAAAAAAAAAAAGACCCGGCCTTATTATATGAGAAACATGGTAGAAAATTAAGCAGAAGAGCTAAATGAAATATCAATGCAATTTCAATTTTTTGTGGTCAAAAAGACCACTACAGAATGAAACAAAATGTATGGCAGAGTTTAAATATACATTTATAAAACAACGCAATTAACGTCTGCAGGATCCAATCTGGGTTGGTCATTGGGACTAGAGGTTTTGACTACCATGCTTTTGGAGTCATGCTGGAGCCACTCTTCAATCCACATCTGAACACCCAATTTACATCTAAAATGCTGCATACAACGGCCACCGTATAAATACCACACACAGGACAGTCCAGAACACACAGAGAGGTTCCTTGAGGATGGGCTCCAGAACGAGTCCAAAGCTCAGAAGACAAAATCTCTGGTCCTGGTGACTGACCCAGATTGGATCCTGCAACTTTATCCTGGGACAGGCATAGCTACCTTTGTTCATAATTAACATCTACAGTATATGTGAGATACAGCCTATATTAAATGTAAATCCTAAAATTGTATAAATATGATAATATCTAAAATTACAACAAACTAAAACTATTAATATCAACAATGTAAGCATATCTAAAGTTTGAATGAATTATAGTTACCGTATTTCCCTATGTATAAGCACCCCCTTTGTATAAGCCACCCCCAATTTTTGGACTGTGAAGTTTTGAAAAAATATTTTATTAGAGAAACAAGTTATGAAGAAAGAAAATTTACAAAGAAACAAAATTCGACGTCTAGATCTACAACTTCGTCATGACGCCGAAGCGGTGCGGGCGACGCTAGCAATCTACGCATCGGAACGAGAGTAGGAACGAAGCATTCAGGCCGATGCCTAGCGTATGCATTTCTATCGCGTGCTACTCGCACTCGTAATCGTATCATCACGCACAATTTTTACAAAAGTATAGCATACTGCTGGAAAACCAGTTTATTCCTACTTTATTATTTTATGCATTTTTCACGTATAAAAAGTGTACCTGCTTTGTATATGCCACCCCCCTACTTTTTGGGCTTGAAAATTTTGGAAAAAAGGGGTGGCTTATACATGGGGAAATACGGTACAAACAATGCATTGCAGGATATTGGCTATCAAAGTTCGATGCATCTGTGCTGCTGCACAAACTCTACCTAGATGTGCTGTAATATGAGGTACTTGGTCTATAAGCAGCATCTGGGCATAAGCTGAATCTGGATAACCAGAATGTCTACTAATGAGAGGCACCATGAATTGCAAAACATTCTTCTAAGGCTTTATTGGCATATTATTTGTCTCCCTTATTGATCTTTAGATTGGTCTTTATTGATAAGCATCCCAGCCCTTTCCTCATGTGTCCTAGAGTACAATGTATGTCTTCTATTTCATTTATTCATGTTTCAAGGGAAGCATCACTATCACCAGTCATACATTCAGAATGCAACAATTACATTCAGTGCCTGCCCCAATTACAATTTTTGCATATGCCTAAAATATAAACTATTACCTTTTCTTTATGTTGCAGAAATTCAAACATTCATTTTTTATTTTATTTCATGCCTCCTTACTATGTAATGGATTGAAAATAATCCTCATTTTATTTTAGATTATATACTATATATCCTTGGAGAAAGAATTAAGAAGTCATACGAAAGAAAGATAAATGATGCTATAAGGCTATCCTGCCTCCATGTAGCATCATATTAATTAATATTACATATTATATCATATCAGTATTGATCCATAAAATATAGTGATCTAAAAACCAGGATTCTAAATAAAGGCTATACATTGCTTTTAAATTAGATTTAATTAAATTAATAGCCAATTCTGCCATAATACAATATTATCAGTTCCCTGATCAAGGTACTGAGCAAGCAGCATGGTGACAAGATAAGTTGCTCTGTCTTGCTCCATATGTTTGTTGTTTCAAATTTTCCATACTTTTAATTGGTTCCCTGTAGAATAAGATTTACAAGCATATGGTATGGAAAAATGCTGACTTGTATTTGTTATCATATATTTTAATATGCTGGTGGCACAGATCACTTAGTTTTAAATGTGATTATGAACTCACTTAGTGTAGACAACAGTGTGTTTTTAAAATGCTAATAGTCTGCAATGAACTAAAATCCACTCCAGTTTTTTTTTTAAGCATTTAATGGAAAAGCAAAGCAGCCACATTTTTAAGGGTCTTGACACAAGAGTTTTGCTGAAACATAATTATGGTAGTAACTATTTGAAAGACACATCTATGATTAGAGTGTAGAAGAACATGCAAAGTTTTGGGACCTTAGGTGAGGCCAATAGCCTCCATATCAGTATTACAAATATTTTAATATTTCAAAGCAGAAAACAATGGAAGACTGGAATAAACCTCTAGCTATATAGTTACGTTCATGTTGCTATGAATATATAATATTCATATGAATTTATCATATTTATATTCAGAGGCTTTCAGAGACTTCAATGATTGTTAGAAAGATTATGAGTAAAGTTAATAACATTTCTACAGAAGAATGGCATAACGGAGTTATGTGCTTGATTTCCTAGGAAAATTTCAACTTTCATTATGATCCTCAAAACCTGACCATGAAGTTCTAAAATTTTCCTCATTTTTGTATTCCACTTTCCCCCTATTAATAATCAATTTTAGAGTAAATCTTTCCTATTTCACCATCAGCCCATTTTTAAGAGAAAATGTGTAGACATGTTACTGTCTTGCTGTGGTTTTATGATGTTCATCTCATGCTCTCCAGTGGTAATGCTGACTGGAATTTTTCCAGTTAATTTCAAGAATATTTATTTTAACTAACCTTAATAACTTAGAACCTTCTTATTTTTTTAAAAAAAGAAACTACCTTTTAAATGAAATTGAATGAAACTGGAAGGGATTTAGGCTACCAAATCCAATTCTTGCTCAAAGCAGGAATCCAGAATAAAATATCCCTGACATCTATTTATCTAGTCTCTGAATATGTCCACTGCAGGACAATTAAGCAAAACCTTCTGTCAGTGTGTTTACAGCCAAACTTCTGTTCCTGTTGGGAAATTTTTCTTCACATTCAGTTGGGGTCTGTCTTCCTGCAACTTCAATAATAAAGACATTATCCAATGTCTTAATTACCCTCTGGAAAAATAGAAGATATATTTTTTGACTTTCTTTTTTTTGTATTTTTTGTGAGCAAAAATGGAGATTAAAATTTAATAATCAAATACAAGAATAAACACAATAAATATTCTCTTCTGACAGATGGTTCTAAAGGATCCAGGAGAATAATGAGATAGGACAGTGGATTTTGATTTTCCTGCCCATTGGCCAACATTTATTGTTCTAAAATAGATATTAAATTGGTATGAACTGGGTACATATAGAATTCCCAAGATGTAAATTGTCCTTTAATTATTAATATTCCTGCTTAATATTTTAGAGAGAAGGCCCTGTTAATTCAGGGATTGTTTGTTGATGTTAATAACCAAGCATCCTACGCCACTTGCAAAAGAGAAAGGAATTTTTGTTGCATTAAGGCTTCAAAGGCAATTATTTTTGTTTAAGCCAAAACACATTAATAAATAAAACACCAAAGAGCCATATACCAATAAAATTTGGTTCAGCTCCAATGATTCAGTGTAGAGCAGGCCAGCACAATTCATAGAGCGAAAAGGGTCACTGTGCTGACCTGGGGCGTGGCACAAAAAATAACAAAGTTACCAAAGTAGATAAATTCCCTTTAATGCCTCCAGCTTGGCCCCCAATGTCCAGTTATACTCAGCTGGAGATCAAACTCTTCCAAAAAACAGACTACGAAGGGAAGAAATGCAATCTGAACACAAAGTAAAGATAATTAGAAATTAAAAAACCAACACAAACCACGCCAAAGTAATTAACACAACAGGCCAGGATGATAAATTGTAGTCTTCCAAAAGATAACACGGCACCCACAGTTGGGAGGATGCCAAAACCCAGATAAGCCTCGACAAAGATAATGCACGCTTTGCTTCCAGCAACTTTGCCATGCACAGTTTGCCCTTTTAAACAGTCTTCCCAGCTGCAGCCCATGAAGGGGATCAGGGCTCTTTCCTCTCCTGTAAGCCATGTTGCTCCCTTCTCCATTCCTCCCTGAATGCTCTAGGATGAATAGGAGATAGCCCTGGGTCTTCCTCTGAATGCCCAGCCAGACTGTGCCCTTCCCCTGTTTCTTCCACAGCTACTGGATCCACACTCCCACTCCCTGTCAGGTGCTCAATCTCCCTCTCAGAATTGGACTCCAACAAGAACATGACAGTTACATTGCTACATTAAAATATTTACTGACCACAAAAGAAGAGTTGGCATGCCAATCAGTTATTCAGAGGTAGTGGACAGCAGGGGTGGGATTTTACAGGTTCGCACCTATTTGCTAGAATCGGTTGTTAACATTCTAAGCAGTTTAGAGAACTGGTTGTTAGAAGAAATTACTGGCCTAATTCTGTAAGGAAGGCAGGAAGGAAACATTCTAGTGTTGCTTAAAGAAACTGCCTCTCTGTTAACCATTATTATATTCTTGGCAGGATTAGACTTCCTGTCTCAGGAACGTCTCTGGAGTATTTTTCCCCTCCTTTGCTGGTACTTTGCTTGTGTGGAGTGATTATTCAAATTACAATGGCACTGAAAAAGGTGACTTATGAACATTTTTCACACTTACGACTGTTGCAGCATCCCCACAGTCACAAGAGGCCAGACAAGGAGATGCGTGCCTCGATGTGAGTGATATTGAGTTGGCCATGCCCAGCCAGTCACATGACCACCAAGCCATGACCACCAACTAAGCCACGCCCACAGAACCTGTTGTTAAAAAAATTGAATCCCACTCCTTGTGGAGAGACAATAGCAATGTTGCTGGCAGTGTTGGTGTTGGTGAGAACTGGAAACACTGGAGGTGCTTTGCAGCATGTCTTTCAGGGTGGAGGTAGTTGTATAGTTGTATCTTCTCTACTATCTCAGTTCTGAAATTCATTATTTCAAATTTGTGCTACTAGCAAGACTGCTTCTAGAAGGGGACAGGATTTTCATCATAAGAAACTATCGGGCTACAGTTATTTTATACATGGGTAGCCTAGGCAATGGTAGCAGATCTTCTGCAATTGTGACATTTGGCAGCAGTGGATTGATTGAGTTTTCAAAAATTATTGAAGGCTGCACATAGCTGCTTGACACACGTTGTGTAGGTCTGCTTTAGAGGAGTGTGTAGATACTTTGAAGGAGTGCAGTTAAAGCAAGGAAAGGAAGAAGCATGAGAAAGAGAAAAGTCCTTATTTTGTATAAGAAGGGACAGAAAGAAACTTCTTTGACTTTCAAGATTCTGTTATTATGCTCTGCGATAATACATTTCTGTGTTCTTGAACTGTCTGTTTGCTGACCTGGCCTATCTCTAAAAGCTGGCACTTGGTGATTGCATCTATTATAAGAATGTTTATATTCAGTTGGCAATCTTCCAAGTTTGAAAAGGCTGTACTAATGTGGAATGCAACATCTTACTGATTAATTGAGGAAGGCTTGAAGAAAATATTCAACCTGTCATGCCCCTGGTGGAGACTGACTCTGAGGGAGAGGAGGAACAGTCAACAGGGAGTGGAAGTATGGCTGTGGAGGTTGTGGAGGAGGCTGGGGAAGGGCAGAGGCCGGCTGAGCAGTCAGAGGAGGACCCAAGCCCATCCCCTATCCATCCTAGGGCAAGCAGGGAGGAGAGGATAAGGGAGAGACGTGGTCTACTCAGGAGGAGACGGCCTTGATCCTCTTCATGGGCTGCAGCTGTGACAAGTGAATAAGAGACCTGCATACAGGAGAATGCTGGAAACAAAGCGTGGAAATATTTCTAGTTTATGGTTCCTCTCTGAGTTTGGCGTCCTTCCCAGTGTGTGTTATCTCTGGACATCCTCCAGCCCTTATCATGCCTGGTTTGTGTTGCTTTTTTCCTTCTTCTTGTAACTGTTTGTGTGGGAGTTTTTTGTCTTCTGTCAAGGATATTCGGAGCTTGGAAGCAAAGTGAAGGCATAAAAGGGGCTTCACCTGTTTTCTGTGACTGTTTGTTTTGTATCCCACCATGGGTCATCACACAGCTGCTCCACTGTTATCTATGTGAATTGATTGCTTTTCTTGCTGTCTTCTGTAGAGCAAACCTTGATCAAAATCCAATAAAGAACAAAAACTGCACCAAGAAATTTAAGAAAAATGTGTGTAGGTACAACAACAATTTAGTAAATAGCTTAAAGTGGGTGAGGCTGTTTCACTGTGAGAGTATGATCCCTGAAGGACTTGCCAACAGTCACATTTCTTTTCCACCCTTCTCTTTTGCATTTTGCTGATTCAATATACCCCATTCACCCCATGGCAACAATTTTGAGATAGGTCAAATGAGGAAACAGACATTGCAAGAAATATTAGTACTCTGTAGATATAGGCTATAATCTTTTAAGTCTGAAATAATTTCTCCTTCTCTTCCTCTTATATAAAAGAAAGACAAGATGGGACAATCATGATTTTTTCCACTGACACTTTCCTGTTTCTTTAGGCTAATCTTTTTTTTTTTACACTAACAATCTCCACATATTTTTCCAATCTCTGAATTCTTCTATTCCTCTCCTTGTTTTTACAGCTATTTCTCCCTCAGGCAACCAATACTTGTCTGCAGTCAGAAATCTATAGCCAGGGAGGCGCCTTGAGGACGTATCACTTTAAGATTTTCCCAGAAGCTTGAGCTGACTGCTTTCCATTTGCAAATATAAATACTGTTTCTACTGTATGCACTTTTATGTAAGTGCATGCAACTGTATTATTTTTGAAAGGCATTGTAAATTTCTTGTAATGTTTGCTGTTTGACATAGGCAGGCAGGAAATGGGAATGCTATGTTGGGAAACAAGATAGAATGGAAATTTTAGGGAGTACAATTTCTGAGGAGGAAGAAAAATATAATCTGGGCAGTATGACACAAACAGTTTTTGTTCTTTATTGGATCTTGATGGGATGGTATTACTAGCTGCTGAAAAGAGAATTGAGTGGAGTGTATTAAAAGAAAATATGCACACATTACAGGATTATTTGGTTTATAAAAGATTTATGAGATAATTGCAGTAATGTCTTTGTTTTATAATCAGATAAAGACAAAGCAACAGTCTGGGTTTTGTCACTTTCAATTTTTTTTGTTTAGATCTTAATAGAACTCATACATTTATATGAGTAAATATTCACTTTGCATTCATTTGGGTATGTATTCCATTTATCTCATTGCAGAAACTAAGGCATTTCAAGATGAACTAGGTATGGGCAATGGGAATGGTTCTAGGAGATATTTTATCTCTTTATTTATTTAATAAATTAGTATATTCCCCCTACTCACACACAAGTGATTCAGTGGTGGGATTCAAAAATTTTTATACTACCAGTTCTGTGGCATGGCTTGGTGGCTGTGGCAGGGAAAGGATACTGTAAAATCTCTAGTCAGAGATAGTATTTGCTAGTTCTCCGAACTACTCAAAATTTCCATTACTGGTTCTCCAGAACTGCTCAGAACCTGCTGAATACCATTTCTGAAGTGATTCCAGGTGGTTTAAGATGTTATGCTTCTAAGTTAAACCTGCTGAAAAATAAATTATTCTCCAAAATTAATTATATTTTATTTTTGAAAACTTGAACTAATTTCACAATTTAAAAACCTGAAAATGTAGATGCTAACGTGAAGAATTCCAGAGAAGATGAGATAAGAGTGGTGCTAGATATTTTAGTGGATTTTGTTATGCCAAAGTAATTTTGCACCCTCTGTATGGTTATCAGTAGAAGAACTAGTTCTTGCTTTATATAAGTGTACAGAGATGGTGGATTGCCTTGCTATCATATTTTGTGTAATTTATTGACAAATGTTATAAAGAATTATTAGACATTGGTATATTTTGGCAATAGATATACTTAATATTTCTTATCTCTGGGAGAAACTGTTAACCAGATATGCTTACAGTGTACAGAAATAAGTACTGTATAATCAATTTATTACAGCATTTCTATCATCACATTTTATTTTGCTTTATTAAATCAAAGAATAAGTACATTTAATTTTTAAAATGATATTGTTTGATGTCTCATCAGCATTTGTCTTTGATCACATTTTAACAACTGCATTATTTTGATCTTGTAGTTGAACAACCTGATTTCTAATATTACTTCTTTTTTCATAGAAAATGAGATATTAATAATATTTTTTACATCTTTACAAAGGTACGCATGAAGCTGCAGTTGTAATACAGTGAACAGACAGATTTCTCTCTTATTTTTTATAGAGAATTTAAAATAGTTAGGAATGGATGTGCTTTTTTTCTTTATGGTAGGTCTTTCAACATCACCACTATGTTTTGAACCACTAATCATTATACTTAATGTTTTCTTCTAAATCTGTTTAGTTTGCTTCAAGGCAAGGTCACCCTGTCCATCTGTTGTAATATTTTATGATTTGGTCTGTCTACATGGACTTCCTCTTCTTAGTTTAATTCATTTAAGTCACACATTTACCAAGTAATGTTAATGCAATATGCAAAAATATTTATGGGTGTGAGTATAATCAGAGGGAGAAGTCTCTGTGAGATAGTAAGTACTCATGCATATATAAAATCAAGAGCAGCACTTATTTTTCTCTCTCACTCCACACCAAGAAGAAGTTATTGAAGAGTTTGTTGGTGAATAAAAATATAAATAATTTAAGAAAGAGAAAGTTGAGAATAAAAGTAATTGAACAAAAGTCTGGAAGTGGAATATTAAATAGTTATCTAAAAATAAGGAATATTGAGAAGAAATAAGTAACTATTTATTCAGATAACAAAAATTAAAATACCTGACATATTCCTGTGTTTCACACAACCAATCAGGATTAATGTTTCATACATTTATTAACCATTCCTTATAGAACTGGCCATATTCTGTGCCCACTGTACATTCTTAATTTGTCCTGAACTACTTTATTTTATGTGGGCAATTGACCCCTGCTCTTCATCTCTCCAATAGCTAGATGTTTAACAAACCATGGTGGCCTGTGCATGGGGAAATCTTGGCACTCAACTGCTTTGAAACTCATAAATTTGGTACTCAATGCATTTTGACATTAAAATTTTGTCCTGGTACTACTTGTTTGTTTGGTTCTCAATGCACAAGTTAAAAGTTGTCAGTGCCAGCTGCCTTGTGGTTCACTACATTATTCCTTATAGTAAAAATGTGTTCAGTATCCATAGTTTTTGGTAGTCATTACACCTCCCAGAACCAATTAATGATGAGTAACAAGGTCCTGCTATAATGAGGAATTATAGTCTGTTTAGAACTAGAAACAGACATGATAAGTCCTTGACATAAAAAAAGAAGAGAGAGGCTTTAGGGATGGTTGGATTATTTTTGCTAGTTCTGTGCTGGTCTGTGAGCCTAATAAAGATTGTTCTATGTCCTTTGCTTGTTCACATAGATAGAACTACTGCTTCTCTAACATTTGAGCTGGGCTTCCACTTTGTTATATCCTTTCTAGTCTCATATGTACCAAGCAGCAAGGATGGCTTGCTACTATCCAATAGTTTGGGGCAGGGATGGGGATTACTAGTTCTGTTGCTCTGCGTCGCGTGTGCATGCACAAGTCAGCACGAGTCACGTGAGTGCAATTTATGACCTGCTGAGCTACCTGGACAGCTGAGCAGCGCTGCGTGCAAGTGCGCAGTGGTTGGAAAAGCCCTTTTTCCTTGCTTTTTCAACCACAGCTGTGTTGCACAAAGCAGCTGCAGCTGAAAAAGCAGGAAATAAAGGTCAGGTAAGAGCCTAGGTGGGTGGGTGGGCCAAAATAGCAGCAGACATAGAACTGGTTCTATGTATGCCCTCTGTCTGCTGCTCTTCAGAACTACCGGTTCTACAGAGGTGTACAGAACCGGTAGAATCCCACCCCTGGTTTTGGGTTATTGTTGTTTTTACTGTTTCAAGATATAATGTATGTCTCCATTCCTTAACCACTTAAAATTGACTTTTGTTTTAGAGTCGCAGTAAACATTTGGATAAAGTACATGTAGTCCTTGGAAAGAAATCCTGTGATTTGGATTCACTTATTTCTGCTTTAGCTTATGCCTACTATCTTGAAAAGGTAAATATTTTGTATGTCATTATAGTTCAAT
The DNA here is from genome assembly GCF_049901715.1 of Pseudonaja textilis. Taxonomy (NCBI): domain Eukaryota; kingdom Metazoa; phylum Chordata; class Lepidosauria; order Squamata; family Elapidae; genus Pseudonaja; species Pseudonaja textilis. Next base: position 194,487,233 of record NC_141991.1, on the reverse strand, counting down.
CATTGTAACTCCATTATCATATAAATATTAATCATTTATATCATAGCAAAACTGATTTAATGACCCTGAACCATTGCAAGGCTATTTGTTTTAATCTCTGATATTTGTCTAACAACTATAGCACAGTTATCAAAAAATATTTCTAAATCTAGAGTTCTATTCTGACTCTTCCATATAGTTTTCCTTATAAACTGTTTTTATACTTAAAATATTTGTTGGATGGAGATTTGTTTTGCTTATCTAGACATATCCACTAAGTAAAGCTGCATTGTTTTTGGATGCAGGTGGATGCAGGTAAGTTTTTTTCCCTATTCCTTCCATTAACTATATACTGTAACTGAAAAGGAATTTGCCGTGTCAAAACTGATCTCCCAGGACTGGCATAGTATTTCTTTTGAGCCTTTGGGTTTGGCCCATAGATATATGCATGAACCAGATCACTAGGGTTTGTTCAATAAATCTTATTTAAAATAAACCATAATTTACCATGATATGTCTATTCTGTGCATTTATAGCAAATTATCATAATAAACCTACACTGTTTTTATTCATGAAGATGCTTGCATAATATCGATTCCACTTCATCTATTTCTAGGCTGGAAAAAATGTCACCTACAAAATTGCAGTGAAAAATTTCCCAAGGAATCAAACATTTTTCATAGAAGTGCAAATTTGGTCCAGGGTGTGGTGTCAGTTCATTATGAAATTGTTATCCTCACTATTGGAGTGCTTTCTAATTTCCAGGAATTCTCTTGATGTAGGTCAGTCCATCTAACATCGTATGTTTGCCAGTACTGAATATATCAAGAAGAGAAATCTGCTACCACCCGGAAACTAGATTTATTTTGGAAAAGCTGAATATCCCAGAGTCTCTCCACATCTTCCGTGATGAAATCAATTTATACCAACTGAACAGCGAAGGGAAATTGCTTCTTACGCTAGTTCACAGCAGCACATTGACAAGGTATCATCCTGAATTCTTTATTCATCGTTATTATTACTAGCAAACCCTGCTTGAACAGATTCATGTACATCCCAAAGATGATTTTTCAAACTGGATGTATGACCCTGATGACAGAGAATCTCCATAAACTGCTTCATGTATAGCTACTTCTAGAAATCCTCTTTCTTTATAGTTTATCTTATTCTTGGATAAATTACTGGTTACTTTATTTTGAAGATTTTGCTTCACTGATATTTATAAATTTTTATAATATTAAAAGAACAATGAAATGTTTGGGAACACAACACTCACAACAATCATTTGCTACATACATTTAGGCAGTTCGTGTTTGGAGTTGAAGATAATTTACTCAAGTCTTATCCACTTACCTCTATCTATAGAGTCTTGCCTCTGTTTAAGGAATATATTAGGCATTATTTAAGTGATGCATGACACCAGTTGGAATTAGGTGTGCAAACTATGTTAAATGCCAGGTTCATAAAAATGATATCAGCAAAAGGAGAAAGATAGTAACTCTGAGATTAATGGTAGAAGCAGAGTTCAATATTTCTCTTTCCTACTGTAGGTTTTGCGGGGAAAATACCTTATCTGAACCTGGAATCTCCTTTAAGGGAACATGTCCTTCCAGTTTTTACTAAGTTTTCACACAAAAAGTGTACTAATTTGTAACAGGATATTCTTTGCATGATTGGTGTAGACAGGATTTTGCCTCATCTTCCACACGTTTTCCTCTCCCACTTTTTCCATGGGTGGATGAGAAGAGAAGGACAGACTATCTATCATGTCTCTTCTTTACTGTCTCAGTTTTGAAATTCATTCTTTCAAATTTGTACTACTAGCAAGGGACTGCTTTTAGAAGGGGACGGGAATTTCATCACAAGAAACACTTGTGCCACAGTTATTTTATATATGGGCAATAAATATATGTTCTTCAAGTGCTGCAAACTAAAACTCCCAACAATCCCACCCAAATGACAGGTGGTGAAAAATGTTGGAAGTTGTCGTTTAGAAACTAAACTACAAATAGGACTGGAGTAATCTTGGAAATTCTTACGTCTCCCTATTGAAATGCTAGTGTAAATATATCCTTGGAGTACTGTAGATAGAGTGTGTGGGGGGGGTGGGGGGTGAATTTCTTGTGAAACACATTTCTTTTAATGTTTTTACAGCTCCTAGTTGCAAGGTGTATTTATATGCCATCATTAGCTAAATTCAGGGGTTGATTCTGTGTAAAGCAAAAAATCAAAAATATCCCCCCTCTCAGCAATGCCCCATGGCTTATAATTGCTACAGCCTTAAAAGAGGTGCTTTTCATCAGTGTAAGAAAAACAGATTTTTATCCAACAAAAGTCTTGCATGCTTAAGTCATTCCTATCACAGCTTGGCTGGGGTATGTTGTTAGCATATATAATATCATCAAGATGGAAGCAGTCAGATAAATTTATGGTGTTCTTTTCATGCTCTTGGCTATCATTGGTTTCATATGCACAAGTGATAATATAAAGGAATTATTAATATATCATGGTAGATTCATTTCTTATTTCAAAGCAACATTCCTTAACTATGTTTAGATTAAATCTCCCCTTGATAAAAATCATCCACAAAAGAGACCAAAAACAACATGGAGCAACGACACCAGCAAGTATTGCACGCCCAACTGGCAAAGGAAAACTCAGGACCATATTGGTTGGAAACATGTGGAAGGGGCCTTCATCCTGCAGTGGATAGACAATGGTTAGAATGATGATGATATTAAATCCAGTGTTATATTAAGAGCCAGTTTGGTGTAGTGGTTAAAATACCAGACTAGAAACTGGAAAACTATGAGTTCACCACAAATGAAATACACAAATGAAATAATGAGCAATATATGAAAATGAAATAATAGCGACTTTTAACATTTTTCTTTTATAGTGAAGATAAAAATTTAGAATCAGCTGTTGTCAAAGTCATCATCCCCAAAGAGAAAAATGAGTTGTTAGATTCTGCTTCCTGTCTTGTAGCAAAAGAACTTCTCCGAAAGGCACCAGAGTTAATCACTCAGCCATTGGCTCATCTTCTCAGAGGTGAGAGATTGGTCTTTATGTTAAAAATTGAAAAGTTTAATGGTGTGTTTCTGGATCCACTCATGCAGTGAGACTATGATCCATTCTTTTGTTAACAATCCTTTTAAAAACCACAGGAAGTTGTGAGAAACAAGCAGGGTGAGAAGTGTTTGTTACATGTTATGCGGAATATTAAAAGTAGGATGGCTGGAGCATTAGTTGTATTGTTAGATACCAGTGTTTTGTGAAGGCAGATGCATGTAAGAACCAAAGTCTCTCTCATATAGCACTATTTTTGATATAAGTGGGATTAATGCCATAAGAAGTATAATGTAGATTGTTCTAAACTTATGACCACAGTCAGAACCAGAATTTCTATCCGTAAACAAAGCAGTTATTAAGTGCCCAATTTTATGATATTTTTTGCTGTGATTGTTAAGCAAATCAGTGCAGTTGTTAAGTGAATCATACCATCATTAAGTTAATGCTGTTCCCCCATTGAGTTTGCTTGATGGAAGGTAGCTGGGAAAGTCACAAGTGGTGATCACATAACTTATAAATACATGCCAGTTTTCAGATGCCTGGATTTTGATCACATAACCATGGAAATGCTGCAACAATTGTAAGTGCAAAGACTGGTTATTAGTCACTTTTTCCAGTGCTGTTGTAACAGATTGGTTGTAAGTCGACAACATATGCATGATGCCTTTGAATAGATAGATTGTCCAAATTTGTCTGGCATTCCATTCTGACAACTTGTGGTGATGCAGAATTTCTTTAATATGTAAAGACATACTGTTATACTTCGATTAACCATTGAAATATTATAGAATGCTATGTTAGCTTTCTGCTGTTATGAATTAAGTAACCAGAACATTTCTGAAGGTTGAAATAAGCAAAGTTAAGGAGTTTGATGAAACTGATCTAACTTTGGAAGAATGGTGTAAATTGTTACCCATTCTATTCTTCCCACTCAAGATTACAAATTAAAATTTTCCTCTATGCTGCTTATAATATTATTGTCTATGCATTGTGTTCCCAATTTAGGTAGAATTGGCAGAGAGATATCAGCAAAATTGGCAAAAGTGTTTCTGTATGGTGATGATGTAGGTGTCCATCAGACATGTAGATTATATAACTGGAAAAAATAAATCAATACGTGAAGACGATAAAGTTGGGCCAATTCTGTAACAAATGAAATAATCATTAGTTTCAGAAGCATAGAGAAGAATAAGTGAAAAATGTAGCAAATGAAGGTGAATATAGGTGTTCCAGGATACCGTTGCAGGATCCAGTCTGGATCAATCATTGGGACCAGAGGTTTAATCTTCCGAACTTTCGGAACTTGTGCTAGAACCCATCCTCAGGGAACTTCTCTCTAACAGAATGTGTGCTTTGGGCTATTCTATGTATCGTATTTATGTGGTGCCTAGTTGTGTGTGGCTTTTTTATTTGAAAAACTTAGCTTTTAAAAAAGAAGTGTGAGAAGAACATTACTGAAAAGCAAATACAGAAGGACTAAGAATATAGTCATAATAATTGCCATAATTTTATCAGCCCTGCAAGATACTTTTTCTCCGGAAAATTAGAGGCACGGAAGGTAAAAAGGAAGCCAAGGAATTGTTTAACTTATTCTGAAAACTTTGCCTTCAATTTGAAAATATTTTTGTTCAGGAGTTGCTAAATTTGATTTGTCACAGAGAATAGCATAATTACATGCACTGTATGATTACTATTGGGCTAAATCATTTTAAGAAATTGAACAAGCTGTGATAGAGAAGAAGAGCAGTGCTGAAATTGCAACAGAGACAGGAAGTAATGTAATCAAATAAATAAATAGAACTAGGAAAAATGGACATTTTTTCTCTGCCTACACAATTTACCTTCACAAAAATAAATATATAAATCAGTAAGATTCAGAAAAATAAGCATAGAGATGGGGCTTGTCTGTCATTATTACAAGCAGTGCTGTAAATTAAGAAAATAATCCAATACTATATTTGCAGAGGTAATTATTATGTGAGGTAAGTTTCATGTTTAAAATATGTTTAAAGCTCTGCTTTTCACTGACACTCTTGCCAATTCTCCATCTACATAATAAATTAATTCTTCCCAGTAGACTTGAGCAAAACTGCCTCAAGATTCACTGTACTTCAAGACAGGCTCTGCTGTTACTTGAGCTCTGCTCCAGGTTTGGATTTATGCCAGAAGCAAACAATTAGAAAACCTGCCAGAGATCTGAACCTGTATCATCTTATTTCCCCAGAAGTAGCTACTGGGGAACTCTTGCCAAACTCAAGACCCATTAAATTGCTGAATCATTACATTTTTGGCTGCGGCCAGCTGTCAAGGATATAATTTGGTAACTGATTGTCAAGTATCTTGAGCCATTGCATTCTTTTCTGTTTATTTATATAAGGCCATAAAGGATGCCACAAGGTAAACAGATTGTAACATAAATAAAACAAATTTAAACCAGGAAAATATTACAGTAGAAATAAACTATAGAACAAAAATGACAAACTCAAAAATGAGTTGTCAAATAATATGACAGAGATTGTATTAATTTTTTAGCAGCTTGTATTGAATATATTTGTTTAAATGTTTTTAAGGAGTTTGGGAAGACAAACTATGAAACAGATTCAAAAGGTTTTTAACTTTTTCTATATGGTTATAAAAAACCAGATGGACAACCGAGAATCTAAGCTTTGAAACAAGATCACATCTGTGGGTCATGGAATTGTTAAAGAAAAATGTGTGGGAGTCATTCCTGAGAAAGCAGACATGAAACAGAAAGTGCACATGATAGTTAAAAAAAAAAGAATTTAAGATTTTTGGTATTTTGAGAATGTGAAATAAAAACAAGTATATTTTCAGTTTTGTTATTTGTTTTATTTATTTATTTATTTTATTTATATTGCCCATGGTGACTCAAGGAGGCTTACACAATGTAAAATCATATTTAAAACAAAAAATAAAAACAAAAACAATAAGAATCAAATAAATTAGTAAAGTACAATAGAACAAAATTTGGGAAAACAAAAAACAAAACAAAACCAACTCCCCCTCCACCCTGACAACAGTGGATCACACTAGCCATTTGATGGGTTCCATCCCTCTCTGGGTTCCCCAGGCCCGCTGGCAAAACCAGGTCTTCAGTGCCTTTCGGAATAGTATTAATGAGGGGGGCATTCTAATCTCTGGGGGAATGATGTTCCAGAGAGATGGAGCCACCACAGAGAAGTCCCTTCTTCTACACCCACCAGGTGTATCTCCCTCAGGGGTAGGACCTGCAGCATTCCCTGCCTCCTCGCTCTAATGTCACTGGCAAGAGATGTTTCCTCAGATAACGCGGACCCAAGCCATGAAGGGCTTTAAAGGTGACAACCAGCATCTTGAATTGTATCCGGAAGCAAATTGGCAGCCAAAGCAGCTCCTGCAGGAGAGGTGATACATGTGCACACTGGGGTCTGTGTAAAACCATGTGGGCAGCTGCATTTTGCACCAACTGGAGCTTCCAGATGATCTTCAAGGGCAGTCCCATGTAGAGTGTGTTGCAATAATCAAGACGGGAAGTGACCAGAGCATGAGTGACTGTGAGTAGGGACCACTGATCCAGGTAAGGGCGTAACTGGTGCACAACCCGCAGTTGCGCAAAGGCCCTCCTGGTCACGACTGCCACCTGCTCTTCGAACAGGAGTCATGAGTCCAGGAAAACCCCTAGATTACGCACAGGGTCTGTTTGGGATAGTGCCAGCCCAAGACTAAAGGTGGTAATTCTGAACCAACAAACCCCAGACCCAGAGCCACTTGGTCTTGCACGGGTTTAGTTTCAAGCCGTTGTTCCCCATCCAGCCCCTAACAGCCTCCAGGCACAGCAACACTTAACTCACCACAGGCCAAGACATACAGCTGAGTATCATCAGCATATTGGTAATACCTCAGTCCATGGTGACGGATGATCTCACCCAGTGGTTTCATATAAATGTTGAACAGGAGCAGAGACAGTACCGAGCCCTGCGGAACCCCCTAAAGCAGTGGGTTGGATCTCTCCCCTCCTATCAACACTGACTGAGAGCGGCTGCAGAGGAAGGAAGTGAACCAAGACAGCACAAAGCCTCCCACTCCCATCCCCTGAAGCCGTCCTAGGAGAATCCCATGGTCAATGGTATCAAAAGCCACTGAGAGGTCAAGTAGAGGAAGGATGGATGCATTACCCCCATCCCGCTCACTCCAGAGATCATCCAAAAGTGCATCCAAAGCTGTTTCTGTCCCAAATCCAGGCCTGAATGCTGACTGGTAGGGGTCGAAATAATCTGTTTCATCCAGAAACCTCTGGAGCTGCTGTGCGACCACTTTCTCAACAACCTTCCCCAAAAAGGGAAGCTTGGAAACAGGTCAGAAATTATCCAACTGGATAGAGTCCAGCGATGGCTTCTTAAGAAGAGGGTGGACCACAGCCTCCTTAAAGTACTGGGGCACCGTCCCCTCCTGTAGAGAAGCATTAATCACCGCCAGAGTCCACCCGCCTGTCACCTCCTGGGAAGCTTTCACAAGCCAGGAGGGACATGGGTTTAAATACAGGTGCTCACGCGCATACTCCCTAGGATCCTGTCCACTTCCTCAGGAACAACAGGGTCAAACCGTTCCCAGATAACAGGGCAAGAACCTGCCTCAGAAGCTTCCACCAGATCAGCAACCATGCCGGCATCAAACTGGGAATGAAGTCAAGCAATTTTGTCTTCCAGAAAATCCATAAATTCCTCAGCGTGCCCCTTCAGGTGGACCTCAATCTCTTCCTTCCCTAAGAGGAGACGGCTCACCTTAAAGAGGGTTGCTGGGTGATTATCTGCAGATGCAATTAGTGAGGATAATGTTTTGTTTTTTTTTGCTATTCTATAAAGACATTAATAACTAGAATTGCTCTGTGATTGTCAGTCAAATTCACCGGGCATGCTGATAATATAGTCTGTAAGGTACCAAAATTCCATGGTGGAATTTTACTTATATATTTATTCATTCATTCATATTTGCTGCCCATGTGACTCTGGGTGATTAACAATAATTAAAAAAGTAATAATATAAAAAAATCAATTAAAATTTAATATTACAATTTAAAAAGGCAAGGAGAAAGTGACAGATGGAGTGTGATCTTGGAGCCCCCAAGCCCCAAGTCTTCAAGGGTGTGAAAAGTTAACTGGAATGATTCCAGACTGATCCATAAGGAGGGCACTTTTGCAGAAAAGTCCACAGAAAAGTCTGGGGCCAGATGTAGCTTTTTAGCAAACAGGATTTGCAACATTCCCCTTCTGCTGGATTTGATGGGATGGGTAGATGTAATTTGGAAGGGGCAGTCCCTCAAATAACCTGGCCTAGGCCTTGAAAGACTGTAAAGATCAAAACCAAGACTTGAACCCAGAAATAAATTAGCAATTTAATGCAATTCATGGAGCAGGGGTGTAATGTGTGCCATTCTAGTTGAAGCGTCTGGATACTTTTCAAGGGTGGAAGCATGTAGACGGCGTGACAATAGTCCCCACTCACACTCTGGAAGATGACCAGAGTATGAGTGACTGTGAGCAAAGTCTCCCAATCTAGGAACATGCACAGCTGATGCTACACAAAGCTGTGCAAAGCCTTCCTTGGCATGACTGCTACCTGCTCTTTGAACAGGTCTCATGAGTTGAGAAGAACTCCCAAGATGCATAATAGGACTATAAGGGGCAGTGCAACCCCATCTAGAATCAAAGATGACATCATCCCAGGAACAGAAGCCCCCAAATCCAGACCCATTCAGTCCTGATCTTTTTTTTTATGGCAAAAAAACCAAACAAACCAGGAGAGGTTGATGTCTTTCAACTATTGCTTTTGGGCTTCTATAAGTTTTTCTAGGAAGTTGAACTTGGGTTAGTACAACTTGGTGGATGTGATCAAACAGGTTCCATCTATATTTTTGTTAGCCTCTAGCTATGCGGTCTCTTAGAGGACTCAATCTGGCTAATGCAGTTGAGTTTTCTCTATAACTCTTGAATTTTAAACACATACTCACACTTTTTTGGGGATGACCTATGCGATGGCAGATTAGGCTGTTTTATTACCTATTACTGAGATTTGAAATACTGCACATTATTGTATTCAATCTATATTGTGCTCACATGATAGGTAATAATATTTGTTCCTCCCCCTGCACCTTACTTGTAGTGGAACAATTAAACAACAAAAGACTTACGATTACAAATCCATTAGACTCTAATTTCTATTCCTCTTCTATTTCTGCTAGAGGTAGGAGAACCTGCCTTGCCTAAAGCTCTTTCCATCTGCTGCTCAACTCACTCCTACCTTCCTTGTTTGCCTACTAACAACAATACTTTCCCACTATGACAATGGTTGTCTTTCTTTCTGCCTTTCCTGACCTAAATATCTTTTTCTAAGTCCCCCTGAAGCAAAGGATTTGGGCTGGAAAGGGAGAGTGGCAGAAGGTAGCAGTAAAGCAACCACGTGGCTGGTTAAATAAGAGAGGAGTAGAACAAGTAAGTTTGGGTGCTTCTTTGCATTCCTCTCTGCTGCCTGATGGAACAGCAAATATCCAGCCAAAAAGTTACCTAGCCCAAGAATTTATGTCTCATCTTAACTGACATTCTCAACTGACTTGGCAAAAGCTGGTGTCCAATTATTGCTCACTGTCAGTTACATAATTACATTGTGTTGACAAGCAATACATTAAAATAAAATTAATTAAATCATGGTACCACCAAGGCTGTATTGAAGCACAGTCTTCTCTATCTTCTTTTTTATGTACAATTAAGCTCACAAATCAGTGCACATATTCTTGCCAGCTTTAATTCTAAAGTAATGAGCCTTGGTTGTTTTACTTGGTAATTTGGATCTGATAGTTTAAACTATTTGATATTATGTACTTTTTCTTTTTTCTTAGAACATTTCTAAGAACATTAAGAGCCGTGTTGATGCAGTGGTTAGAATGCAGTACTGCAAGCTACTTCTGCTGACTGCCTGCTGCCTGCAATTTGGCTGTTTGAGTCTCTTGGGCTCAATGTTGACTCAGCCTTCCATCCTTCTGAGGTCACTAAACTGAGGACCCAGATTGTTGGGGACAATATGTTACTCTGTAAACCTCTTAGAGAGGGCTGTACAGCTGTATTTAAGTCTAAGTGCTATTGCTATTATCCAATAGAGGGATAATTTTGGCCTTTTGATCTGTAAGCTAGTTTAGGCTGTCTGAAGCAAATTTGGACATCAATGTGCATTCGTAAACAATGATAACCATAGCATCTCAGACTTCTTTATATTTGTAATTACTTAGAGACCAGTTGATATGATACCACCCTTATTTATGACCACTATGGCATCATTCAAAAACTTGGGCAATATTGTGCATATTATAGACATAGCAAAACTGCTATTAGTGCAACCAATTTAGTGTTCAGCTACATTTTATAATTGTTTGGTAACTTCAGAAAGTGCAATTTCTGATTATGGTTTTCTTTTTGGAATACTTACAATTTTCTGTGTTTGTTTCTGATGAATATGGAAATGCTTCTAATGGTGATCATTTCTTACAAGGTATTCTCTAACTTGGTTTCCTCCAAATGTATTGAGGTAGGGAACTGTAGTCCAAAAATATCTGGAGGGTGCTGCAATTGAGACTTATGATCACAATTGAACCCAGAATTTTTGTTGCTAAGTGAGACAGTTACTAAGTGAATTTTACGACTCCATTTTATTACTTTTCTTGCAACAATTGTGAAGAGAATGACTGCAGTTGTTAGGTTAGTAACATGGTTGTTAAGTGAATCTGGTTTTTCAATTGACTTTACTTGTCAGAAGGTGGCAAAAAATGATTACATGATCTTGGCACTGCAACCATTATAAATATGAGCCAGTTGCCAAGCATTTGAATTTTGATCATATGACCATGGGGATGTTGCAATGGTCATAAGTGTAAAAAAACTGTCACAAGTCACTTTTTCAGTTTTGTTTTAAATTTGAACTGTCACTAAATGAACTGTTGTAGATCGAGGACTACTTTTATATATATAAGTATATATAGTATATTACATATCTCAATCATGTTGTACAATCCTGTCAGAAGAACAATATCTATAATTATGAGCTGATGATCCAGTAGCGTTGCCTGAAAAATCAAACTACACATGATATCTATATTGAGATTCTACAATTTTTGCAAAAAAGTCATTGACGGGCAGAGCTATATTATTATAGCATTATATGTACTATTTGTTTGCTGGGAGTAGATGGATAATGGATTGAAAAGAATTCAACATTAAATTTGCCTAAAATTTGTCCTTGGCTAGAGCAAAAAATATGGCCTACTGCCATTTCAAATCTTTAAATAGTTTACATATCATTTCTTTTCTGTATGGTATTGTTGGTTTCTCTCTGTATGGAAAATAGCAGGTGATTTGAACAGGGATGAGAGATGGTTAATTTTGGTTCTTCTCTACAGAACTTATCAAGCACATAAACAATATCTAATTTATCCATCCATCCATTCATTCATGGTACACTAATGTACCATCTTGTACATGTATCTATCTTCTATCATGAAAGTATGAAGAGGATGTATTTTTTCAAACATGAATAGAAATTAAACTACAGAAATTTACAGCTGGATAGTGTGCAAAGTATAAAAGCTGTATAAGTTAAAATAAGTAAACAGTGAATGATGACAAAAGAGTCACTTATGCGAGATGAGCAGCGTACAAATGTTATAAAATAAATAAATAAATCAAGTTTTATCAAGGAAACTGCTGCCTGGAAAATATGAAACTTGGTAGGTAGCAAAATAACCTGATCTGTCATAAATATTCTTATGGGTGAAAAGTCTGGCTTTTATCATGGTATTATGGAGAATCTGAAACAATTAATATGCAAAAGTTCTTAGCGGTTCAAAGGTTAATCCATTTAGAGACATTTTGGAGCTAAGCAGCCAACAAATTTAATAAATAAATAATACATATATACAGGTATTTAACCTTCAAAAATGTCCCTTGGCTTTTTAATGTCATCCATTAATATATGTTGCTGTATTCTTATTTGAAAAAATTACTTTAATAACATTATACAGTAGATGGGGAAATTACGCTTTGGGAAATACTTTTACTTCACTTAGAAGGAAGGATAATTATTAAGCAGCTTTAAGGGTTTTTTTCCGTTTATTTTTCAGCACAGCCCAGCACTATTACTATAATATTATCAAGCAATTCCTTTTAGGCATGTGTAGATATTTTATATTACTAAATATAAATTGAAAAAATGTTTCTTATGACCATTTTTCATACTTACAACTGTTGCAGCATCTCCATGGTCATGTGATCAAAATCCAGATGCTTGGCACCTGGCATGTATAGTATTTATGATGGTTACAGTATGCTAGGATCATGTGAACACCTTTAGCAATCTCCTGACAAGCAAAGTCAATGGGAAAGCTAGATTCCCCTAACAACTGTGTTACTAACTTAACAACTTCAATGATTCACTTAAGAACTGTGGCAAGAAATATACACTTTTCCAAATTAAAAGCAAAGGATGATTTCTTTGTGATTAGAAGATAATTTGTAGGAACAGATATATAATGTATGTATGCATGCATGCATGCATACATACATACATACATACATACATACATACATACATGTTTTCTGAGGTTCTCGCGGGTATTAGTATGTGGATCTTTGGTTATTCGGGTTTTCTCCCGCGTAAGATTGGAAGTATCTAGGCAACGTTTCGATGAAGTCTCATTCATCATCTTCAGGCTTCTGTCTTCGGCTCTGTGCTTCTCGGAGTAATTTGAGCTTGCAGCTGCTTCTTCCTTTTAACTGCTAGTGGGGGTGTGACTTGATTGGGTGGGGGCTTGGCTGTGTTCTGATTGGGTGGGGGTGTGTTCTCATTGGTTGGGGGTTTGGCAGTGTTCTGATTGGTTGTGGGGTTGGCCATGTTCTGATTGGCTGGAGGTGTGTTCTGTTCCGATGGGGGCTTGGTTGTGCTCAGGTTAGTCTTAGTTGCTGGGGGATTTGGGCTGGTGAGCTGTGATCCTGCTGTTTGGCTTCGAGTTTGTGGTCGTGCTGCATCTTCATGGTGGGTGTCAGTTTGCTTCATGTATAGCTCAGAGGGGTTTGAAGTGGGTAGTGATGCAGCTGCAGTGCGGCTTCTGGTCCGTGGTCATGTCTCATCTTCTGTGTGGGTGTGAGTCTGCTTTCTGTGTGGAAGTGTGGTGGTGGCATCTTGTGTGGCCCTCATGGGTGTGGGTCTGGTGTCATTCTTCATGTTAGGTACTCATCTGTTCATGAGGGCAGGTTTCCAAATGGCTGGTAGGCGGGAGGTGTCATCTCGTTTATTCATGCTGTGTGGGCATTTTTCTATCTCTATGGCTTTTCTGATTATTCTGCTGTTGAAGTGTTCGGTTTTGGCGACAGTTCTGGTATTTTTAAAGTCAATCTCATGTCCTGTGGCTTTGAGGTGTTGGACCAGGGAAGAGGTCGGTTCTTCTTTTCCCTTGCGCCACCTGCCCCACCACATACATTGGACAAACTAACAGAAGAATAAGTGCACACATTGAAGAACATAAGAACTCTATCAAAAAAGAAGAACCGACCTCTTCCCTGGTCCAACACCTCAAAGCTGTAGCAACGTTTCAGCAGAATCTCATCTGCCATCATCAGGCTTCTGTATAGTGTTCATCTGTGAGTCAGGCTTTTATAGTGGCTTCAGATTTAAATTTGGGGCAGCCTATTGCTGTGCCAGAATGGTTTTTTCTTCACCCTGATTGGTTGGGAGTCTTGGTCTTGGAGTTTGCTGTGTTCTGCTTGATTGGTGTTTCTAATATCTCCTGTCTGTTTTTTGGCTCTTTTTGTCTCTTGATTGGCTGGCAACATTGTATTACTTTATTGGAGGCCTTTAGTGCAGCTTGGCTCCGGGTAAATGGATGGCTATCATTAGTTAGGAAGCTAGGTTTCATCTGGGTGCCTGGTTGGGGTGTGTTTGAGCTGGAGGTATCAGGGGGGATCTGTTTGTGCCCAGGTGTTTGCCTGGCTTGTGGTGTGGAGATTTTTTTGTTTCTGAGTGCAGGCTTCCAAATGATTGACAGTCTGGTGGAATCATCTCTTCTATTCATGCTTTCAGGTTTTTTTAAATCTCTATGGCTTCTCTGATAATTCTTTGTTATCAGACTGTGTTCGTCAGACGAACACTATACAGAAGCCTGATGATGGCAGATGAGATTCTGCTGAAACGTTGCTACAACTTTAAAAGGACAACTATTATGACGTGGGAAAATACCTGAACAAAGTTGAATACCATACATATATACATATATACATACATACATACATACATACATACATACATACATACATACATACATACAGGTCTAGGTGTGTTCGGATCTTTTCCCATGTAAGATTAAGAGTATCTTGGTGACGTTTCGGCTAGGTCCTACTTGCCATCCTCAGGCTGGTGCTTTCGGCTTCGTGCCAGTGCAAGAGGGTGTGATCGGAGCTGCCGTCTCTCTATAAATACTGGTGGTGGGGGCTGGTGTGCTGGGCTGGCTGGCTGCGCTGCTGCCTCTTGATTGGTTGATGGAGTTGATGTTGGTATAATGGGCTGTGTGATGGCCTTGTGAGTTTTGTTGTGGAGATATCCTGGATCTTGTGCTGTAATCTGCTGGGTCGTTTGTGTTTTGATCTCTTCTCCTGTGTAGTAACGGCTTGGGCAATGGGTTGTGTGATGACCTTGTGAGATTTATTGCTGTGGTATACTTGGTCTTGTGCTGTGGTATCCTGGGTCATTTGCTGTGTTGTAACTTCTTGAGTTCTTGTGGTGTAATTTCCTGAGTTTTCTGATGTGATGTCCTGAGCAGGTGGCTGTGATTCTGGGTTTTAGTCTGGCTTCGAGTTTGGGGTTTGGGTCTGTGTTCTTGGTGTGTGTCAGCTTGTTTGGTTTTGGGATCGGGAGGTACGACAGCTGGCGAAGAAGCCGTGATCTGTTTTCTGGATGGTGGTTGTCCTTCATTTATAGGATGGGCTTGGGCCTGGATCTGATGAGGGGGGTTAGCGGTGGTGTCCCGTGTTGTTTTGGGTCTGGTGTTGGTTTTCGTGGCTGGAATTCATTTGTTGGTATGGGCTGGCTTCCAGATGCCTGGTAGGTGGGAGGTATCATCCCGTCTATTCATGTTATGGGGGTGTTTCTCTATCTTGATGGCTTCCCTGATTATTGTCTTGCTGGAGTGTTCAGTGTTGGATATTAATTTGCTTCCTTCAAAATTAATTTCATTTCCTGTGGCTTTAAGGTGCTGGAAGAGGGAGGAAGTATTTTCTTCTTTTCTGACTGCGTTTTTGTGTTCTGCGATGCGTGCATTTATTCTCCTGTTGGTCTGTCCAATGTATGTGGCTGGGCAATTGCTGCATGGTATTTAATAAACTCCTTGGTTTTCTAGCTGGATTTTGTCTTTGGGGTTTCTTGGGATGTTGGCTCTTTTTTGGTCAGTGCCGAAGGCTGTCCTGATATTGTGTTTGTGGAGAATTTTGCTGATTTTATCTGTGGTGCCTTTGATGTAGGGGAGGAGTGCGATACCGTTGTCTTGTTCTGTGTCTTGGTTTTTTGGGGGTATCTCTTTTCGGATTAGATTGGTGATAGTGTTTCTTTGGAATCCATTGGAAATTAATACGTTAGTGAGGGTGTGTAGTTCTGTTCTCAGGTGGACTTTGTCAGTTAGGCGTTTGGTTCTGGAGATGAGGGTCTTGGCTACAGAGTTGATCTGTGCAGGGTGGTGATGGGATTGTGCATTTAGGTAGCGGTTGGTATATGTTTTTTTCCAGTAGATGGTGTGTCCTAGGGAGCCATTGGGTTTTTTGTAAATTAGGACATCCAGGAAGGGAAGTTGGTTGTTGGTTTCTGTTTTCATGGTGAATTGTATTTTGGGGTGTAGGTTGTTAAGATGTGTGAGGAAGTTGTCTAGTTTTCCTTTCCCGTCTGGCCAAATTATGAAATCCATTACCAAATTACACAACCCATTACCCAAGCTGTTAAAACACGAGAGGCTAACGGAAAAAAGATCACTACAAAACAAACAACCCAGCAGATTACAGCACAAGATCCAGGATATCTCCACAACAAAACTCACAAGGCCATCAAACAGCCCATTATACCAACATCAACTCCATCAACCAATCAAGAGGCAGCAGCGCAGCCAACCAACTCAGCACACCAGCCCCCACCACCAGTATTTATAGAGAGACGGCAGCTCCGATCACACACTGCTTGCACTGGCATGAAGCTGAAAGCACCAGCCTGAGGATGGCAAGTGGGACCTCGCCGAAACGTCACCAAGATACTATTAATCTTACATGGGAAAAGACCCGAACACACCTAGACCTACATACCTGTACCCATGAAAATCTACGAAAACACACACACACACACACACACACACACACACACACATTGAACATGAAGAAATGTGACTGAAACTACTAGAAATAATAAAGAATGAAAGGATAGATAGCTATTTCTTTAATAATTATTTACATTATTTAATAAGTTCATTGTAATAATTGTCTTTTTTTAATGAACTAATTTCTTTAAAAAAACTTCAGGGAGCATTCTCTCAAAAATCATGGATGAAGATGCCCTCAAGATTCCTGAAGAAAAGGAAGAAGTTCTTTCGTGTTTGGAGGAGAAATTTCCAGAACTTTCCTCCCGAAAAGACATTATCACTTTCCTTCAGGAGGCACAGCTGCATGCTGATGGTACAGCATTGCTTTAATTTTTCCTTTTTTTCTTTATTTGAGCTGTCTAGTACTTTCTCATTAAATGTCTGCCGGACTCTTAACTTTATTAGAATAATGAGTAGTAATTGCTGGTTTAGTTCCAGATCTGAATGTTGGCTATTTTCTAAACAACACTTGTTATGAGATATATCTCCATACATCTGGCTTATTTTATGTTGGCTCAGTACCAATCATTTCGAATCAGCAATTCTGAAAATACTTAGAAAAGAGTGTACGTTCTTTTATTGCATCGAAATGTTTCTATATATATGGGCTAAAAGTTAATAACTTGGGAGAATATCTGGATGTTGGTATAGATATAGATATACAGTAGATCATATATTTAATATATTGAAAGCCAGGTCTCAAGATCCTGAAATGCAAACACAACATGGACTCCACCTTCTCTGTTCCCCAATGCTACTACATCTCTCTCTCTGCAGTGGGTTGCTATTCACTGAATCTCTACATGAAAACATGTGTGAATAAAAGATTAAACAATTATTATGACCTGATTACAGAGCAAATGTGAAGTTCCTGTAAAGCTGCTGCCCCTCCTTCATTGCTCTGTATCATAATCCTTATATTAAAGAAATTGTTCTTAACTAGAAAGGAACTATATTCCAACAGGTTCCTGTTACGTTTGCATTGATAGATACTTTTGGTCATCTAGTTTTATCTCAGATTGACCAAGCATAGATGAATCTTGTTGATATCAAAAGGCTTTTGAATTATCATGTTTTCTTGGAAGAAAATTAGAAATCTTACTCCTTATGCATGTGTGTATGCATACAAACACTAACTTATACTTAGCAAAAATGATTTTAAGCAAAAATGAATGATTTTCTATCTATTCCACAGAGCTGAGGATTGAGGAAGCTTTGGTCAAGGATCTCAAAGAGGTGTCAGATGGAGAAATAAAAGTAGCAGTTAGCACCATATATATCAATTTAGAGGTAAGGAAAAATCAAACTGGAGGCTTTCACCAGAAATTACCTGAAGTTTTTCTTATATGTTTTATAGTTATAAGGATTTTTAAAACTGTTGATGGATTTTTTTGACTTCATTTGTGTTGTTAATATTCTAGAATAACTTTTTTTGGTTTGGACATTTGAAATATATTCTCAAACAATCCTCCAGCAACACAAGGCCTGAATCATTGTATTCATGGTTGTCAAGACCTTAGATTCAAATTTTTAACTACCGGTTCTGTAGGCGTGGCTTGGTGGGCATGGCAGAGGAAGGAGACTGTAAAATCTCCAGTCAGATATGGTATTTGCCGGTTCTCCGAATTACTCAAAATTTCCGCTACCGGTTCTCCAGAACTGGTCAGAACCTGCTGAATAACACCTCTGTTCATTACCCAAAACCACTTATCAGAAAGTCCTTTAATGTCGCTGTAAAAATTAGATAATGGGTTTGTTTGTTGTTACCCAAAGAAAACCAACTTTATTCCATTTGGGGTAATTTACCTAGGTTTGTGAAGCATTGCCATAGGGGCTCACTTATGGCTGGGATTTATCATCTTATTAACTTTTTCTCTGTTGTGTATGTCTACCTACACATAAGATAGTAATGAAAGAAGGGCAAACCAACCCTAATCTTACAAAGAGACATGGCTACATGTTTCATGTAAGAAATCCCAGAATAACTTCTATCATCTCCAATTAAAGTAATAAGGACCAGAAAAACTAATCCAGACATTTCAGAGCTAACAGCACTGGCAAAACATAGTAGTCATAATATAGTTTCTTAAAAATAATTGGAAAACATGGATTAAGTATTGTTTGAAAAAAAGAAAAATATTATGTATTTACCCAGATAACGTACTATATTCAGCTTTCTAATTTTCCCATTAAAGAAATGCATGATATCAGTGATTGATTATTTTTGCAATACATACTTATCATAATGATATCTGCTACATGGTAAGAGATATGCACCACATACTGTGATTGGTATATTTATTTCCTAGGAATTTAAACTTACTTGTTATTGGGCATGTTGCTAAGCATTATAGATTGAACTGCAGTGTTGATATCTGCCATTCTGCTTGGTTTTAAATATTTTTGGGGGGCGGAGGGGGGGAGACATTACAAAATACAAACTTGTCAAATATGTCTGTTTAATATTGATGGGATGTTTTGAAAAATAGAAGTGAAAATCTCTGGTGGAAAATTGTTCTTGAGTGCCACTGCAGAAAGACCTAGATAATTGCTGCCAAGAAAACTGTATGAACATAAAAACCCCAGGAGTTGAGCTGGACATAAGGAGACTTTATTGGTTTTTTTAAGCGTTTTGATCACACGAAAGGCCTTGTATTAGTTTATAGCTAGACAACCTGTGACCCATTGTGTAATCATTTCAGAGATAAATTAGATATCTAACATTTTGTATTATGTCCTAAATGTTTTATATGTTTTATGTCCTAAAATGTTTTGTAAAACTTGCCGAATTTCAATTCCACAGGAGTCATGGGTTCTGAATTTTGGATGTATTCTGTAAATTAGCCCGTTTGAGGTACCTTGGTTCAAAAATTATTGCCCTATGATATACCCTTTTGCCCTGTTAAAATCATGACCAAGAGTTTTAATAATATCTAGATTGCACTAAGCCTTAAATGGTATTTTATGGACTATATTCAGGCTGATTATAGAATTTGATTTCAATTTAGAAAGCCCAATAAAATTAAGGTATCTTTAATACTTTAATAATGACATGTGAAATAAATTTCAGACTTTGTAAAATAAAATTCTCCAGATGCTTCTTACAAAGGCATAGGATACAAAAAATAAATGATTTATGGCGCTGTAGGAATGTGATTTTTGCAGACTACCTTATGTCTAAGGAACATTAAACATAGGGTTTTTGTTTAGCAAATAAATAACCATTCACTTCAATGGTTGCATAGTCTGGACTTCTGTGCATATTTTTGCAAAGATAAGGAAGGGCCATTAGGGATTTAATATAAAATAAATCGCCAAGGGCTCTTCTTGTAGTCCTAGTCTTTCTGCCACATGGTGTGTTACTAATGTGTATAAATGGGCTTAAATGAATGTGTTATCTGTACTACATTTGCCGTGTGTATATAGATATTATTTTAATTGTATTTTTTGTAAAAGAACATATATCATATTTTTGGATCTTGAAAATATTCTACACATAAACAGATTAAATTTCAAGTATCAGATAATCTTTGCCTATAGGTGATGTTTTGATGTATTTGTTGTACGTCAGGAAGTATACTTTGATTTTGTCCTGTCATACGTATTCCTAGTTAAGCAATCATGTTCTAAGGATAAATGGGGAAGTCAAAGATCCATTATCAAATACCTTCTGTTCACGAGGCTATCATTTAAATTTGTGTACCACTATGGAGGGTAGTAGTGGTGATATTGTTGATGCTTTAGGTCAAATTAAAACTGACATCTGTAATGATAAACGCCACACCTGCATAGGCTTAAAAATGTGATGCTTTCTGAGACTGTTTCCAATTTAGGTAACTCCTAAAATGGACTTGAAATGTTAATTTGTCTGTACAATATAGTGATACTTCATTGCTTTGCCCATACATAAATGTGACAGATAACCAGGAAGTTACCTAGCTTAGAAGCTTACTAAGTGAAAACAATGCAGTTCTTGAACCTAGTTGTACTATAATTATAAACCACGTTTTATAGCTTAACATATGTTTACAGAACTAACTTTGGTTAAACAAACTATGATGTTGTTAGGGGGTGGGGATTCTTTGGAAATCCATATAAAAAGATAAATCAGTACAGAAATCATGGGCATCATTGGGAGGCCAAAAGGCAAAATCTGAATGGTGGCATGGCAATGCAGTGGCTATCCCTTTTATATTTCCATCATTTTGACAAACATTCAGCTTGCTGTGAATTCCCCTGACTAAAATATCCACTGTACATGCAGATGCCTGTCATTAAATATGTTATTTGTCCTGAGGGTGGATCGTCTCACTATCACTGTTTATTGATTTATCCCAGATTATATAATGCTATAATATGATTTGTACAACCTTACAAGCTGCAAGGGCTCAGTTTATCCCAAAGTCTGTAGGAAGTCAAGTGACATTTTGGGATGGGGGATTTTATTCTTGTACTGTTGTATATAAGCACATACACACTTCTTGCAGTTTTATTCCATTCTTCATGCAAGGATTTCACAGTGTCATGTATTGTGTTCTCCATTTTTATCCATCAATAGCCAGTTAGTTCCAAAGATGCTTTTTTCTCAAAAGGCAACTGGACTTTCTTGGGTTTTTTTCCTTTGAAAGTGTTTCACTTTTTGTCCAAGACACTTCTTCAGTTCTAACTGGTAGGGAATGTAAGAAGCTTCTTAGATGAGAAGCAAAATGTTTTCAAAGGGAAAAAAAAACTAGGAAAATCCAGTTGCCCTTTGTGGGAAAAAACACAACCAGGAATAATTGAGATTCTCCATAAACAATAGTCTGTTAGGTACACTACTATATACAGACATCATTATGATTCAAGGCAATGAACTTCATAACATTTGAATGCCAATGTTCACTGCTTGAGTACACGGATATATATTATGTCCATAATGATTCCATGTATTGTGAAGCTAAGACAACCAAACTGCATCACTTTAAGATTTCCAATAAAAAGATTACTCTATTGAGTTTTTGGTTTATCGTACGTTGGAAAAGAAAGTAAAAGTTAGGTTTTCTGGCATGACATTTATGTTCTGGGATCAGACTTGCTGGAAGTGGACTGCAAAAAATGAGCAGGGCAGAAAAACCCTGAATGGAGAGAGTTGGTTTCTATTCCTTTTTTTTTTTTCTTATTGTTGCTACTATGTTACAGTAAGCAGGTCTATGGATTCTTTGCTATGGATCTTTAATAACTCTTTCTTTGGCTGCTGTTTCTCCTCAGCAAACATTTACTGATCTAATTTTGTTCCTTATGTACATATCATAATAACTAGCTTTGTATATTAGGGTCATGCATAAAAAGGGATCATAACAAGTAGAGGCAGGACCTGATTTGCACATTTCACCAGGAAAGGAGCTAATTATAAGAGTTAATTTTCAGCACCACATCTTTCTTCAGAATTAATGTGGTTACAGGTAGCTGCAAACAGGCCCTTTGTGCTATTTAACTCCTAGCCGAAAGACTGAGGCCTTTTCATAAGTAAATGCACTATTTATTAGACTTTATGTATACCCTGTACCCAAATTCATGAAAGCTATTGATAATAACACTTTTCTTTTTCTAAATCCCAGTTCGGGACACTTCTCTCCCACAGTGGTTTTATCTTTAGGCACATGCAGTCCTACCTAATTATTGGATCTTCTATAATGCCGGTGAATGTCAGATGCTGCCATTTATTAGTGTGCACAAAATTGGGCCTTGCAGTTAAAATTTTTATATATGAAGCTGTTGAAGTCCTGTCAGCAGCTAGTTCTTTTCCATGATACTGAAATTCTATTCTATTCTATTCTATTCTATTCTATTCTATTCTATTCTATTCTATTCTATTCCTCCTGACCTGATCTAATCACTTAATATTTCTGGTCCAATATGCATGCTTGCTCAGCTGATTTCAAGTTTTATC
This sequence comes from Pseudonaja textilis, assembly GCF_049901715.1. NCBI lineage: Eukaryota > Metazoa > Chordata > Lepidosauria > Squamata > Elapidae > Pseudonaja > Pseudonaja textilis. The sequence goes on along the minus strand of NC_141991.1, from coordinate 194,464,824 downwards.
CTCTGGGTTTTTTTTTAAGGGCTCAGTAGAAACTCACTAGAATTTTATTTTAAAAATCACATTTGTTTCCCTTGTTGCTATTTCAGAATATTATGAATAGTGGAGTAGTATCAAAACAAAATTTGGGCCATTTTAGCTGTTGAGAGGAGACTACTTTCTTGCTCATTCTTCATGGCACAAGACATTTTCTATGGAATTCACAATACACTATATTCATTTATTGTGCTAAATCATTTTATATAAGGAAACATCAGCTTAATGGTAAAATTTGTGCATCTCTGTCCTACTATTAGAAATGCAAAGACTAAAAACATGTTTCAAATAGCGCTCTGTGCTGCCAATGATGTATCAACGCCCTATGCCATTACTCTTTTCTAAATGTGATAATAATGTGATCTGTTAACATAAAAAAAGTTTGACGCCACAAAGCAGCTGGAAATGGACAACTGAAATATGCATATATCTAACTCATATCATCAAATGCACAGTTTGATATATGTTGTTAAAAGCCTTTCATGTCTTTCTATTCTTCTCAAGCAAAAATAGCAGCTTTTTAATGTAAATTAACAGGTTTTGTAACACCAATTCCTAACTGAGATATTTTACTAGTTCCAAACACTGTTGGGGGAATAGGGATAGCAATACCTGAGACATTTTTGCACTAGTAATGTCAGGATTTGTAGGACAGATGCTTTATGAACAATTGCTATGTAGAGGCTAGCTTCAGAAGCTCCCTCTACACTTGCTTCCATAATGCTGCTATCTTCTCTTGTTTAAATGTGAAATTCTTCCTTTGGAGAAAATGGAAATTTGTGAAAGGCTTTTACGGTCTTATTTTTGATTATCACTTCCTTTGGCCTTCCTTAAAGATCTAGCTGTAAGCATCCCCTCTGGTATAATTCAAGTGCATTTTTTGTGAAGTGCAGTATTGGACTGAGAGGCGAGATTGCAAATCCCCTTTGGGTACCTGAGAATCAAGGATATGTGCTACATAAGTGCAATATTCACCTTTGATTTCCTGTGTTAATATCGATCTTAAGAGCTTTCTATTCAGATTCAGAGGCTTTTACTCAGCTCTCCTCTCATTGGATATTGCTTTGCAACAATGCAAATTTATCTTTGTCGGCCGCTGGATTCAGGATAGACTCAATACTTAGAATCGGTTTAATATAGAGATCCCCACTTATGGCTGCTGGGTGTAATTTGTAATGAAAGGTAAAGAACCACAAACTTAAAATAAAATACATTATATATGCATTGGCGTGTATTAGTCAGAATTATTCTCCTCCCACTTCCTGTCCAGTTGCTCTATTACAGGGATGTCAAACTCAATTTCATTAAGGGCTACATCAGGGTTGTGTTTGATCTCAGGGGCCGGGATAGGTTTTGCCAGCTCTATGTCACACATGTTGTGGGCACCAGTGGTGGCCTGAGAACTCTGCCAGTGAAAATGGGCTCCTGAGCTCTGTTTTTGTCTGTAATGGCCTTCTGCAACCCTCTGCCATTGAAAACGGAGCTAGGGAGGGCTGCAAACCTGAGCTCCGTTTTCGCTACCAGAGGCACCATGGGTGAGTCCTTTGTTGTTTCCAGGGCAGCCCTGTGGGTCAGATCTAAGCACCTCATGGGCCAGATCTGGCCTGTGGGCCTTGAGTCTGACACTCCTGCTCTTTTACATCAGCAAATATTTCAGAGAAACTGTTGCAGACTAGTCTCATAAAGTAGATATGATAGGGAGCTTATGTAAACAGAAAATGGCTAACGTGGTAGCTATGGTCGATCATAAAATATTCAATTTATCAGCAGACTAAGGAAGAAACTACAAGTTTCTCTTTGTCAAGTCCTGTCACTTTATTACTCTGTCTTCTGCTGCCATGCTTCTCAGACATCTGTCATGATAACACTGAATGTAGATCCATGCTGACAAGCTTGATAATATCAAGAGTATTAACTTGGGATGTTCAGGCCTCTAAAACTGGCATTGAGGTTGCACCAGTATTATCACCAGAGATGCATATTTTAAATTCTGAACAATTTTACTTATAAGCATAGACGTCCATCTTTTACTTTAAATCTATCCTTCTTTTCATCTTTTATGAAACACATCCTTTCTTTGAAAATTAAAGTAACACTTCTACTTCAGTTAAAGTTTTATCATAATATTTTAATATGAGATTTAACTTCCTATATTTGCTAAAAAAGGTTGTGAGCAATTTTTTTAAACAAAGCTAAATATTAGTGTTGACCTTTCATGAATTTCTGTCTACACTTAGTATTAATTTTTTACATTAATAAGTTCCTTCGCAAGCTTTCTTTTTTGTTTAAATCTGGAAAGTGCAATTATATTGACATATGGTGATTATGTGATAAATTTTAAGGGTTAGAGGTTGAAGGAACCATGGCTTGTCAATTAGCAATGTAAATGAAACATTCATTATCTAACATGCTGAGAAGTTGATGAAGTGTACAATAATCTGAGCCCAAGTTTTTTCTGAAATAAGTCATCTTAGACAAGATCCTTATGAGGATTGAGAACAATAGTTTTGATTTCTTGTTATTTTTATTTTGTTTCAATATTTACCAGAACATAGAAAATAAATTTTGAAATCCTATTAAATTTCAACGTAGTAGGCATTGAGAAAATTCTTCTATGCAACCAACTGTGTCTTTTTCAATCCAGTATAACCTGACTTAATTTAGCTGAATTATCAGTATTAAAAACGTAAAGTTGCATATGAAAAAATTCAATAACACATGAAGAACTATACCTAATTTTGTGATCCATTTTTTTAAAAAGTTGCAAATAATTCTGAAATATGAAGTTAATTGTGTATATGTTTACTGTGGTCATCACTATGTGTATGTAATAAACTGTGGTCATCACTATAGTTGAATTTGCAATCAATTTTTGTTATTTTCTATGATGGCAATTGAAACCAACCTATCAGGATAATTTTTTTTATTCATTAGTTGACGTTGGTGTTAGCATCACTATTCTTTTTTGTTTTTGAAAACATACAATTAGCATCACTATTCTTGGGCACATGGAAGAATGATGTATAATAAAAACATGGAGTTTTACAATCTGTGCGAAAGTAGATTTATTTTTAATGTTTTATTTAATTGTATTAATCAGGAAACATTTATTATCAATCATTCATGCCATTCATTCATAAATTATTTTTCCAAGAAGCTCAGGAACGTGCATGCATTCTTCCCTATCAATGCAAGAATGCTGTTAGGTAAAACGTACTGAAAATGAATTTCTTGCCTAGGATTCCTATAGACCCTACTCTGAAATTCAAACAATGCCATTACATGGCTTTGTATTCATAAACAAAATAACAACAACAAAAAAGACTGCTTTTCCCAACCTATCATGACCAGGCATAGCATTGATGCAATGCAATTTATACCTAATACTTCAAGTCTGCTACTGTGACAGTGGAACTCAATGTATATAAACCCTCAAACACCAACTTTCTTGTTAGACAAAACCTTGAGAAGTATACTGTGTAAAATGATGTTTCTCTGGAAAGTTGCAGCCACCCAGTGGCCAGGAAATATAATGTCATAGCAAATGTTCATATCCAGAGATAGTCAAACATAATAACCTGAAATGTTTGAACTGTTTTCATATGAAACGTAACAACTCATCCCCACACTGGATTAATGTCAATTTTTCATTAATTAAATATTTTAAATATACTATATCTTGTATTGATATTGAACTATTGATATTAATCCAGTGTTTCATGTTTGATTGTAATCAGTATTTTACATTTTTAAAATTAAAGAGAATTCTTTTTCTTGTATGACGATCTGCAGAAATAAGAAATAGCTTAGAATATTTTGCCAAAAGTTGCATCTCTTTGTATGAGTTTGAACAGTTTCTGTCATTTGTAGAAACTGTAAGTGATTAAGAAAACAAACAGGAACTTTGTTGAGATAATTAAAAATCCAACTCACATGGGTGCATATGAGTAGATGCTAAAGCACCACTGTAATGAATGAAGATTGCATGAAATATTTAGAGTTATTAGAGTCTAAAATTTAGAAATAGTAGTTTCATAATATTAGCCTCAATTTTTATTTTGAGTGAATATTACTTGGGGGGGGGGGCGTTGTTTGGTTGTTTATCCCACAATATAAATTATGGGGAACTAGTTAGGTATTTTGACACAAAGGAAAATATGGCCTTTATAATGAAGAGGCTCATGGAATTGCACCTCTTTAAGGAGTTACTACATTAATGTTTATTAACCCGCAATTTTTACCACTGCATATAAATACCAGTACCAAAGAAGTAAAGAAAGGCTAACTTGTAAGCAGTTGTACACCCTCCACAGTGCTTATCTGTCTGTTCCTTTGCTGCTCATACAACTCATTGATGGCTGCTGGTGAGTTTTCCTAGCACTCCTTATCTGTTTCCTGCAGCTGAGTCCATGTTCTCATCCTATTCCTCCAGTTTGTGCATAGCTCAGGGCCTATGAAACTCACGGCCTATGGAACGGATGTGTCATGCGCTGGCCACGCCCATGCCCGATTTAGTGAAGGGAGGAAAATTCCTGATATGTCATGTGATGCAGCCGTGACTATGTGAGTTTGACATCCTGGCATAGCTTTTTGAGTTGCCAGTGTGACTAGAAAAATGAATGTTGGAGCATTTACTTGTAGTTTGAACCAAATGATTATAAATAATTGAAGGATGTCTGTTGAGACAGAGGTCTTATAAACTAAAAAAAATAAAAAGATCAACAAATAGCTATTGGAAAAGTGCCATTGTGCTGCAATAGCTGCTATTAACATCCATTAGCAACATCGATGGCCTGTTTGATGTATCATTTGTTGTGAAAGGTTTTTCCTTTCAAGGTTTTAGGAAAATCTTACTTAGTTTTCAGAATATGTTAGTAATAGAGTACTATTCATTCTGATTCCTGAGATTCAAACTCATGTATTTCTCATAGGTTAACTGGTGACTTATTATTTGCATATTATATACTTGGATGCCTGGTTTTGATACCTTCTTGTCTGATTACACTTGGCTGTCTCTTTACATCTTCCATCTTCACTACATTTAACAAATATATTCGTTGTCTAATAAACTGTACAGACTATTCTCTTAAAATAAAACTAGTAGAAAGTAAGAAAGATGTGTAAAAGTGAGGAAAGTAATGTAATTATAGGGCATTAAAGGAAATTATGTTTTATATAAAGCAAGACTAGGCTCAGTTAAGCAGTTAATTTGATATTGCTTCTTCTGCCTCACTTCCTTCATGTTCAGTGGCTCTCTGTTCTTTAAAGAAGAAATGGGAGGGAGAGACCTAAAACAATCTGACTACAATATTTAATTCTAGAAGAAAAACAAGAGTGCTCTAATAGAGTACAAATAGTTCAACACCACCATCTGGTGGCTGTAATTGTTAGGAAATACAAAATGTGCACATACAGCAGTCCTCTACTTAAGATCATAATTGAGCCCAACATTTGTTTCTACGTGAAACATTTGTTAAGTGAGTTTTGCCTTATTTTACGACCTTTCCTGCAACTGATGTTAAGTGAATCATTGCATTTGCTAAGTTAGTCAGCAGCACAATGCTGACTAAGCGAATCTGGCTTCCCCTTCTGGAAAAGTGCCACATATGACCCCATGATACTGCAACCGTCATAAATATGAACTAGTTGCCAGGCAGCTGAATTTTGATCACGTGACCCTTGGGGATGCCACAATGGTCGAAAATGAGAAAACAGTCATAATTCACTTTTTTTCAGTGCTGTAATTTTGAACGGTCACTAAATGAACTGTTGTAAGTCAAGGATTACATGTACTGTACACCCGTGTTATTTCCTTACAGGGTTGGCAGTGTTAAGCAAAGTACCCTAATGAGATGGGAAATACAGAAAAGGAATAAATAAAATGTTAATTGTTAATATTAGGCAGTAAAGGCAATATTAATTGTCTTATTTATTGAAATCATTATTTCAATCCTAGTTTCTAGTCAATGTATTCTAAACTGAGGAAAGAAAGGATACTAAGTGAAGTTGTTTGATTAATATCAAAGGCTTTCTTCCATATTATTTTCTTTACCTCTAATACTGAAAATTGTCACAGAAAAACAATCCTATCATAAGATTAGAGTGCTCTGGCAGCAGTGGTGGTAATCTACTGGTTTGGCCTGGTTCTGGTGAGCCGGTAGCACTGATGAGCAGTGGAGACCAAACTGGTTCTCTCCAACGCTCTGCTGTTTTGGCCCACTTGGGCTTCCATACTAACCTTTTGCTTTGTACTGGGAGCGAATGCACCACAGACTGAGGCGAGGCAGCTAAATTGGTTGCTCAGGCTTTATTGAATTCGCGCGCTAACAGCGAATGAACCACTCAGCCGTGAGGCAACAGCTGTTGGTCTGTTTGACAGCTCCTTATATAGTTGGCTGTCAAACTACCGGCCAATCAGGTTGCGACTGGGCGCCCCCTGCAGGAAACCGGACCAGAGGGGGAATTTCAGAACATAGCACTCCTTCCCACCTCGACAGTGCATGTGTAGTCTTCGAGGTAGGCTGGGCGGCGCCGGATTCTCATTGATCTGTGCAGCGATAGCTCGTTGGACGCGGCAGGAACCTCTTTGTCTGGAACCTCTTCGACCGGAACTTCCAACTGTGGCAGTTGGACTTCTGCTGGTGATTCCTTGACCCCTGGCCTCTCTGGTGAGTGTGGCTGCTGGCATGTGGTTGTGTCAGTTCCTGAGAACTCATCGTTCTCCCTTGTTAATACAGCTCCTAGCCTCAGGTTCCCTCGCCCCCTTAATTGATTAATGTGGTGCCTCCAGGTCCGGCCATCCTCTAACTTTACAATGCATGAATACAGCCTGGTTATGCTAGTTAAGGAGCCCGGTACCCACAGGGGATTACCAGTATAGTGCCTAGCGAATACGTGGTCCCCTACATCAAATTCCCTGGCATTGCTATGCAAGTCAAGGGGCTTGTCTGGTGTATGGGCAGGATGCAGTCTATCTAACACTGTTTTAAGTCTTCGGCCCATTAATAATTCTGCTGAGCTATGATTTGTGGATGGACATGGGATAGAATGCTGGATTAGCAGATTCTGGGATACTCTAGTTGGCCATGGTCCTGGGCCCATCTTTGATAGTGCCTCTTTTGCAGATCTGACCCTTCATTCTGCCATTCCATTACTAGAGGGATTGAAAGGAGCAATTAATGCATGTCTTATACCTAAACTAATGAGAAACAGCTCAAAACTTCTTGAGGTAAATTGGGGCCCGTTATCTGATACAATTAGATCGGGAAACCCATGGGTGGCGAACACCTTTTGTAAAGCTAAACTGACAGCTTCAGATGTTGTAGAGCTCATTAAAACTACCTCAACCCACTTGGAGAAAGCATCTACTAGGATGAGGAAAATCTGACCTTGGAAGGGCCCCACGAAATCAACATGCAGGCGTGACCATGGACCTCTGGGGGTTTCCCACTCTCTTACTGTGGCTTTTGGGGGTAATGGCCTAGTTTCCTGACACTGCTGACACCCTGACACCCATTCAGATATTGCCTGGTCCATCCCTGGCCACCACACATATTTCGGCCTAGGGACTTCATACGAACGATGCCCGGGTGACTCTTGTGGAGTGCCCCCAGAACGTGCTTTTGTAAGGCTGAGGGAATTACCACTCTACTCCCCCATAGTAAACAACCCTGCTGCAAGACAGCTCTTGTTGCCTTACTTTGAAGGGACGACAATCAGCAGATACAGACCCTTGTGGCCATCCCCTTTTCACCCAGTCCAGAATTTGCCTTAAGAGTCTGTCTTTAGCTGAATAGGCAGCAATGTCTGCATCAGTGAGTAGGAAGTCCTGTTGATGGTCAATGAGGAGGATGGATTCCTCAGCCTCGTAGTCTTCAGCTGCCAGTGGAATCAGGTACCTGCTGAGGGCATCAGCATGGCTGAGATGTTTGCCCGGCCGATATGACAGTATATATGAGTATGCTGCCAAAAAAAAAACCCCACCTTGTCATTCAAGGGGAGAGTATTTGAGGAGGCTGTTTATCCCCAGCGAATAAACCTAGTAAAGGCTTATGATCCATGATAAGTTCAAACTTATGTCCATAAACAAACTCGTGGAAACGTTTAACACCAGTAATGGCAGCAAGGGCCTCAAGATCTATTTGGCTATAATTCCATTCCGCCAGTGATAGGGTCCTAGAGAAGAACGCTATAGGGGCCTCAGAGCCATAAGGCAGTCTGTGACTCAAAACTGCCCCTACTCTATATGGAGAAGCGTCACATGCTAACACTAATGGTAAGCATTTGTTGAACTGTATGAGAACAGAGTCTGAAGTTAACAAGTCCTTCACAGACTTAAAAGAGCTAGCCTCTTTCTTGCCCCAAACCCAAGGAGATTTTTTTTTATCTAAAAGTCTGTGTAGGGGTTCAGCTACAGATGCCTTGTGAGGAATGAAAATGGCGTAGAAATTCAGGAGGCCAAGGAAAGCCTGCAGTTCAGTTTTGTTGTTTGAGTGGGAGCGCTTTTTATGGCTTGAACCTCAGCTGTCGTGGGATGAATTCCAGCAGCATCGATCAGAAACCCCAGGAACTCTACCTAGGCACGCCCAGATGGCACTTACTCTCTTTTAGTTTCAAACCTGTTGCCTGGAATCTCTTAAAAACTTCCCTTAGGCTGTCTAAAAGTGCCTTTTCATCTCTAGCTGAAACAATAATGTCATCAAAGTATGGAACAACTCCAGGGATGCCTTGTAAGAGCTGTTCCATCAGGGACTGGAATATCCCAGGGGCAGCACTAATGTCAAATTGTAGCCTATTGCACCTAAATGCTCCCCTGTGTGTTACTATGGTTTGGGCTTCTGCGGTGGCCGAGTCCACCAACAGCTGTTGATACGCTTGAGCCATGTCAAGCTTTGCAAAAATTTTTCCATTACCCAGTGAATGCAACAGATGTTGCACTACAGGCACTGGGTACGCACTTGGTTGTAATGCCAAATTAAGGGTTGCCTTGTAGTCTGCGGGCACACCCTGACCGACCCATCAGCCTTGAGTGGCGTGACAATTGGGGTCTCCCAAGGAGCGTGATCTATTGGCTCTAATACCCCTTGATATAAGCTTACTGAGTTCAGCATCGATTTTTGGGCAGAGTGCGAAGGGTACTCGCCTGGCTTTCAATCTCCTAGGCATAACTGTAGGGTCTAAATTCAGTGAAATAGGTTTTCGCTATATATTTACCTAGGTCATTGTCAAAAACACTAGCAAATTCCTTTGCCAATGCATCTATGGTGTCAGTGCTTTGTCCATTTGTGGTATGCACTCCACTTATGGCCAGACCTAGGGATTCGAACCAGTCAAGGCCCAGTAAACTTGGCAATGCCCTTTCCACAACTATTAGTGGGAGACGGCCTTTGAATTGTTTGAAAACTACTGTCACTTTAGCGAGACCCAAAATGGGAATTATATTCCCTTAATAGTCTCTTAATGTGAGGGAACAGGGACTTAATCTTTTCTTTGCCATTTTGGGCACCAATGTATGATTGTGCTCCAACTAACCAGTGACAAAGAAGAACCTGTGTCAACCTCCATTTGACAATCCTGTCCCTCAATTTTCACTGAAAGAAAAAAAAAATTCTTTAGTGATAAGTTTGTTTGCCCTACTCTGGGGTTGATGTGGCAATTATCCCTTTGGATGGTGAAACACTCTTCCCCCAACCTAGGAACCTTTCTAGGGGTCCCCTTCATTTGCCCTTGTTTTGCCTGGACTCTGTCATCAGGCAGGATAGCTCTCCACTTCCTAGCTAAATGGCCTCTCTTTCCACAGTGCTGACAATTTGCAGTTCTAAATCTGCTTGCTGCTTGCAGATGGTTTCCTCCGCACGCTATGGAGGATTGTGCCTGGGCTGCTTTATTGGATTGCCAATTATTACCTGACACAGTCTTCAGCTGGTGGATGTTGTCATCCCCTGGCATATCGAGGTCTTCCTCGGTAGCCTCTTCCTGGTGGACAGCTAAGGTTTTTCTCCCCGAAGCTGGGCTGCTCGCGCCATGAATCTCTACTGTCGACTTGTTGGATAGCTCCGCAGCACAGGCTTCATCCAATGCTGATTGTAGTGTCAGGTCAGGCTTTGCTAGTAGCCTGCGCTGGATTCGGAGGTCTTTTAACCCACAGACTAAACGATCCAGCAAGGCATCATCCAGCTCTTTAAACTTGCAATGGAGAGCAGCTGTTCGGACACCCGCCATAAATTGATTAACAGTTTCCCCTTCAGCTTGCTCGCGCCGGTGAAATGCGTGCCTTCGGGCAATTCGTGAGGGAGTGGGAGCGTAATGGTTCTTAAGCTTTGCCATTAACTCCTCCCAGGTAATGGAATTCAGGGGCTGAGGTGATAACAGAGCTCTGGCTGTGTCAAACATTTGTTTGCCACAGAAATTTAGAAACAGCGCCCTTCGCCGGCTGCCTGTCAAATCCACCAGATCGTTTGCCTCTAGGAAACAGTCAAAATGCTCAATGTATGATTCCCAAGTCTCTGTGGATGTGTCAAATGGTGCGAATAAATTTAACGCTGCCATTCTGACAGCTTCACAGGACCCTTGATCCTTAGGCAGGTGGCTGGTGGACTTATCGAGTTCCCTCAGCGTGACTTGCTCTTTTTATATGCCCTTCTGGCTTGTTTGTCTCTTTCTGCCACTGTGATCAGCTCTTTTGGTTGCCCACAGGAGGACTTCAAGCTCACCTAATGCCTCGAGGGTGGCATCCCACCTTCGTCGCCAGAGCTTCGTACTGGGAGCGAATGCACCACAGACTGAGGTGAGGCGGCTAAATTGGTTGCTCAGGCTTTATTGAATTCGCGTGCTAACAGCGAATGAACTGCTCAGCTGTGAGGCAACAGCTGTTAGTCTGTTTGACAGCTCCTTATATAGTTGGCTGTCAAACTACCGGCCAATCAGGTTGCGACTGGGCGCCCCCTGCTTGAAACCGGACCAGAGGGGGAACTTCAGAACATAGCACCTTTATTCCCTGCTTTTGAAGTGCAGCTGTTTTGCGTGGCACAGCAGATTGCTGCATGGCAGCTGCTGAAGTGACAGGGAGAGTGCAGGATTGCAGGAGTCGGAAAGCCTCTGAGCCTGTGCAAAGTGTGCGTTTGGCGTGCACACACATAAAGCGCACCCACCAAGCCACACCCACTGAACCGGTGGTAATTTTTTTTGAAACGTATCACTATCTGGCAGGGTAAAAGCAAGAAGAGAAATACTTTCTCATATCTCTGACATTTTCCAGGGTTTTACAGAAAACATCTCCTACTCTACAATAGAAGAGAGTTAATTTACAACAAGTCTGAAATGTTATGGAGGCATATCCTTAACTCGTTGTGCCATGCTAAAAGAGTTACTATTTTTTTCATCCCCTTTAGAGATTTTTTTCAAGATCCAAATTCCCAATTTTTCCCTCAAACCACCCTGGAGTTCTGTTCCCAACAGAATGGATAATTGAACAATATAGTGTCTGGGAGAATGTTTTAACACTCACTTTAGAAAATAATTTTTATTATGGCCAAAATTCTATAGATAGACCAATAATTAAAACAATTTAACTGTCTCTATTTTAAATAAAATAAAACAGTATAAATTTAGAGCTAAATTATTAAAGTAATCACAGCATGCTTAGTTTTACAAACAATGTAACAACATTTTGTCCCATTCAAGGAAACAAAATTGTACAAAATAAATGTTGGGCTTCTTAGTCAGATAAGGAATTATAAAGTGGGCCTTTGCATTTGATAAGGCAAAAAAAAAAGATATGACAGCTATGAATCCAACTGAGTTTTTTTCCACTCTGTCCAATGGAACAATGTTAGCTTGAATCTAAGAGGATACTGAAATGTGTTAGTTTCTTCTAAGTTTGGGGACAGTTATTTGATTTAAGTATCTTTCCAAACTAAAGGAGGCCAGAGCTACTCATGGTTATTCCTGGGTAGGGCAGATGGATTCATTTGTGCTTCTAGTTTTCTAACACATTGCATAAGTTCAATAAATGTTCAACTGTAGCCTATCACATTTGAATAGTTTCTTTTAAAAACCCCTCTTCATGCTAAATCTGAGATGGGCTCCTTTATGATCTGAGCCAGGCTGGGGAATTCTGGGAGTTGAAGTCCACAGGTCATGAGTGAGTCATAGTTGCCCGTCCCTGCGTTAAGTCAAAAAACAAAACAAAAGAACACAGAAACACTCTAGTCTAGATTTATGTTATAGTATTAATATATGCAGCTGCACTGACTTCCATGCTGAAGTATTTAATTATTTCCTCTGCTAGAAAAGGGTAGGGTTGATATGAAAAGCAATTATGTAACAGAATCAGTGGGAGCTCAGCATCCTTAAATTTAATTGGTGCATAAATTCTTGTGAATGTGTCAGGGCAAGATATATCATGATATTAAACCCAAGAATTTTAATCCAATTCAGTTCTGGTGAATATATTAATATTTGCATGAAATATTTAATTATTAGAGTCTAATATTTAGAATAATAAGAGTTTCAGAATATTAGCCTCATTTTTTATTTTGAGTGACTATTACTTGAAAGGGGTTTCTTGGTTGTTTATCCCATAGTATAAATTATGGGGAACTGTTTAGGTATTTTGACCCAAAGGAAAATATGGCCTTTATAATGAAGAGGCTCATGGAACTGCCCTTCTTTAAAGAGTTACTGGCTCAGTGGGTAGAATGCAGTACTTCAGGCTACTTCTGCTGACTGTTGGCTGCCTGCAATTTGGCAGTTCAAATCTCATCATGCTCAAGGTTGATTTAGCCTTCTATCCTTCTGAGGTCGATAAAATAAAAACCCAGATTGTTGGGGACAATATGCTGACTCTGTAAACCTCTTAGAGAGGGCTGTAAAGCACTGTGAAGTGGTATATAAATCTAAGTGCCATTGCTATTACTATTTTGTGTTCTGGGTCTTGATTGCTGTTCCATTGGTAAAAGAACTAGGATTGGGAAGCAACATGTAAATTGTTAAGTTTATAAATTATAATCTTCCTCATAATTGGATCATTTTGACTATTAGCTGTCCTCAGAAAATACATTCTTTTCCCTTCTCCAAATTTCATGTTTTATTTCTAATTAACATTCAGAATTCCATAGCTTTTGCAAATGCTTAGTGCTCCTAAAATATTCAGTCCTCCTCAAGCTCTTAGATCTTTTTAACAAAAACACATTTCTTTTAGACTTTTGAAAATCTCAAAATTAGGCAGACTGAATAGCCCCCTCCTTTAGCTTCATATTTTGCATTGGTTCTCACTGCATGTGATAGGTTTCTAAACTTGGAGTCTACTTTTAAAATTAAAAATATTGACTGATTAAGCAGTTAGAGATATCTGTCCTACTTTCTGTATTCCAGGGAAAATATGTGTTTACAGCTGGTGAATGTCCAACAACAGCTATCGGAACATTTTGCATAGGATGGACATCTGGATTTTTTTCCCCATCGTTGATAGGATAATGACTCTTACCATTTCCTCTGAAGGAACTGACTGTTTAATAAATGAGTTGCTAAAGGCATCTTCTAATTCACATAACCATGAGTGTTTACTAGGGTCTTTAGCAAAACAGCAGCGGAATTACAAAGAATCATTAGAATACTTGCTTTACATTTTACCAATGTATTTTCAATTTTTTGGTTTAAAATCATTGTTTTGATTTTACTTTGTAATGCGTATCTATATAAAAATACTTACATGAGTAAAATAAATAATTTGATTCAGTTAATAACAAAATATTTCTGTGAAGATTGCATTTTTTTCTCCGGAAAGTGAAAACAGGACTGTTTTTTCACTTTCAAGAAGATTTGATGGAGAAAGTATATTTTTACCCGTGTTTTCAAACTCTGTTTCCTTGATATTCTTATACCACAATATTATTAACAGCATACTCTGAAAGAAGAATATTTCAGAAACAAGGTTGGAAGGGACAGATTTTAATCTAGGGGAGCTGAACAGGAACACTTACAATGGCCAGGGCTATTAAACTTCCAGCCCGTGGGCTGTATGCATCACGCACTGCCCATGCCTGGTTTAGTAAAGGGGGGGAAAGTCCGGATATGTCACGTGACGCTGCCATTACAACCTGAGTTTGACACCCGTCCTTTAGGTGCACCACTAAGCTTGAAATTTTGGGCTTGGACAACCTAGAACTACGCCGCCTATGATTGGATTTAAGCATAGTACACAAAATTATCTGCTACAATGTCTTATCAGTCAATGACTACGTCAGCTTCAACTGCAACAATACAAGATACAAACTCAATGTAAACCGCTCCAAACTTGATTGCAGAATGTACAACTTCAACAACAGAGTGGTCAATGCTTGGAATGCAGTACCTGACTCTATTGTTACATCCTCAAATGCCCATTCCTTTACTGTTAAACTATTTACTATTGACCTCACCCCATTCATAAGAGGTCTGTAAAGGGGTGTGCATAAGTACACAATCGTGCCTACCATCCCTGTCCTATTGTTCCCATTTATTCGTACCTATTTTCTGTATTTATACTCATGTTTATTCTTATACCTATTATCTTATTGACAAATCAAATAAATAAATAAAATAAATAAATAAAAAACTTTTGCTTTTCATATATTTTGGATTCCAATTATGCATGATTTGTGAAAAAAATTGTTAGAAAACTTTATGTCTAGCCTGTCTAGGGACAAAAACTTGTACAAGCACTGTCCTTTCTGCAGATGCCATTGGTGGTTAGCAACTTTATTCTGCTATGGATATCCATTCATATGAAAGACATCATAAATATTTTCAAAATCCTGACATACTAAAAATAAAATGTTCAGTCATAACATTTGGAAAATAATTGTTTATGATATAGAATATATTTTGCTGAAAATATCTGAATATTTCTTATTATCATCTAATATTTTTTGTTTTTAGTTTGGGAGCTTTTCCAGCCAAAAATGTATTCTATATGTACAATGCTTAATAAACATCTTGTTCTCTGAGTAAATATGTGATGGAATATACGTAACATGACTCTGCTTGTATTGGGAAAAAAGCTACTAAAAGCAAAGATAACACCAGTAGAAGAAATCAAAAGTTATTTTGGTATGACAGGAGTGAGGTTATAAAGTGAGTGAGTCTATATTAATTGAACAGTAAAGTTTTTCAAAAATTAATATATTTTTGAGCACATGAAGTTGATTTAACAATAGCTATTCAGAGCTGGAAAAAAATAAGCATAAAAAAATCTAGGTATCAGTGTACAGGTTCATACTTAGATATGAGTTAAAATATATAATTTTTAATATGTAAAATAGAAAATAAAGGATTTGCTAAGTAGGAAAAGTAAAATGCCCTAATAAAATTTAATCTATTTGTGACAAATAATTTTTAGATTAAGGCAACAACAACAACAAAAACCTCTATAATTTTGAGTTAATGTCTCATCTTTTTTCAAATCAGTAGTGGTTAAACCAATAGTTAATGATGTTCATCATGTAATTTGAGTGTCAAGTTTGTTTATGCTAGACCAACTTTATCCATACTCCAAACAAATTATCTCTTATAATCACCAGCCTGAAGATAAATCTGTAAATGTTTTTCTGATGATAGTGCTGTGGTTGGCAGGTGTTAAAAGTGCCTCCTAGGGACAAAGATTGAAGATGGGCTTGTTCCCACAAATCCTTTAGGCGGTGATGTTTAGCTTTCTAGTCTGTCATTTGCGAAGGAACCTTGCATGGTGCCCTGCTAATGAAATCTAATGGGCAGAGGTCACATGTCTTTATGAAAAAGAACCAATGCTACTGAGTGATGAATGGACTCTGTGGGTTGGAGCACATTTATATATTGTTGCAGATTGCTATTTTTGCCAGAAGAACTCTTTCTAAGCATGTGGATATTTGATTATTAGGCGATCATATGCATATCTACTTAGAAAGTTTCCCCTCTAACAGCTGCATTTGTGTATACGGCAAAAAGGCAAGATGGCAAATGAAGAATAGGGATACATGTTCCACACTTCTTGAATGTGTGTGGGAACCAATACATATACAGAAAGGGTAGGATTTGCATTGCGACATTCTCTCTGCCATCCTGTTGGTTTTGACTGTCCCCTGAAGATTCTGGTTCCTATGGATTTAGGTGGAATTTATATCCAGTCTGAGCAAAAAGGGCGACCTCCTGAGAAAGGAGTCAGGCTAGAGTACACCAAAGTAGAGGCACCTGCCTGTCTTGTTTTTCTTCCAAAGGGGAAAAAAAAAACAAAGTTCTCATTCAAAATAATGAGAATGATATGCTTTGAATATGTCAAAGACTATAGCAGCATCTTTGTCCCATGGACATCATATCTCCTTTCAGGAAGTTCAAATCTGACAAGAAAAAGCTAGTTGCAGAGGTTTGTGGAGAGCAGGAGAGGGAACCTGATGATGGATTTCACTCTTTGAAATTGGAATTCTCCATCCAAATATGGAGTAGAAAATTATCTGGGATACTGTCTCAGAAGTTATATGAATTCAACAATATATATATATAAGATACACAGAGAACTATCTTTATTCTGTTGCTGAAACAATTTAGCCATCAGCACCACTGTGTAAATGCAAACTTGCAGAATGGTAAGATGTACTGGAACATAATTGCATCCATACTAAAATGTATTAATATACAGTATTTGACTATATGTTTGTGAAGAACATTAGCAGTATCTTCAAATTGTTTTCCAAATATTCTAACTTTATCATTTTGGAATACTCAGTTGTTTGCTGAGCCACGATTCAAGACCTTTAAAAAATCTTTAATCTATGGGAAGGAACTTAATGCATCAGATACTGCTGAACATTACTGAGTTGTTATCAGTTATCAGTTCATTTGCTGTAGTAGTACTGCTGTGCTAAGAGACAGTTCAATAAATCAATTCAAGCTTGATGGATTTGATAGTCTATTGCAATGAGTGCACGGAACAGGCAAAGAATCTCTTAGCTTTCCCTCTTTGAGAAAAGGGTATGCAAAGAGCCTGGATGGATGAATGGTTGATTAATTTTCCTAGACATTTTCTTGACAGCAAGAAATGTGTTTCTTTATTACCATGTTTGCATGACAGTAATACTGCATGGGTGATGGTACAAATTACTGAATATAAATTTACCCTTGGGACGGTCTTACTAATAGACAGCTCCTGGACAGTAAGTATGCTGGTCATTTTTCTGCACAGTTTAGTACTTTATTACTTGCAGCCTGACCACGGCACTTTTGTCAAACAATGCATTTCTCTTGGTGTCTTAAATGTAAGAACAGATTGTGGAATGGTATACTATGGATCTGTTTGAGCAGCTTTTCAAGAAAAACGCTTTAAGTGTAAGAAGTTACAAACCTTAAGGAGTTTTTGTACTTTAGATTCCAAAATAATAAGAGGGAAACAAGACAGTAAATAGTAGAAGATCATTAGGGAAAACTGTCCTTTTGCTTGTTCATAAATTATCTGGGATTGAGGTGAGTATTGAATTGACTTCTGGCCTCATGTTATTTAAAATACTTAAATAGGGGCAGTGAAAAATTTTCCATTCTGAAAATGGTAGAATTAAAAAGTTATTACCTTTATTGTCAGAGTACAACATGTGTACAATGAGATTGGCTAAAGGGAAATGTGGTGTAAAATGATGAATATTGTGTCAAAACTTTTTTTAATATGCATATGGTTCAAGTTGGTACAATTGACCAGGAAAGAATTCTAAGCCTAGTGGTGAATAGCTTGATGAAAACAAACTTCTGCTGTTAAGAAACAGTCATATAATGGAATTATTTTTTAAAAAATAGAAGTATTTATGTATTTACTTAATTTATTTAAAAGTTTTATATGATTGTTCATCTTATCTATGTACCATTGAAACTCTCATTGTGTATATCTATTTCTCTATTTGTATCCCCAAGTAGCAACAATTTTTGAATTGAGGTACCTAAACTCTGCTAACATAAAGAATGTGTAAAAAATCTGGGTTCCATTAATCCTGTGCAACTGAAATTTCTGCAATGGTCAGATCAGTTTTACCTGCAAAATTATGGCCACTGCATTATCTCCATGGTCACATGATCATGATCTCCAATGCTCCCTATCAGTTTCCCACAAGTAAAGTCAATAGGAAAGCTGACAGAAAGTTGAAAGTTGTTTCTTCCCACTACTTTTTTTTTGTTCACCTTGGTCATTCTGTGTATCTTTTTAGGAAAATAAATATTGATATTATTGAACTTTATTTGCCACTACAGTCATTTTTTAAAATTTACAATATATACTCTTCATAGATGATCATGGGACTTTCTAGCATTGGATTAAAAAAATCTGGTCATCCTAAAATGTAAAGTTCATTCTGGTCACATCAGACTGCATTACCTTTCTCTCAAAGGATGACCCAACTGCTCACAGGGTTATGTAGTATATATTAATATTAATCTTCAGTGATCAACAGCAATCAAGTCCTATAAACACATAAAAAAATAAAGCAAAAACTCTACAGAATTAAAATCACAAACCAGCCAAGGTGCCATAGCACTTTCACACCAAATGTACCTTTATAAGGCTCAGAGAACAACTAAGACTACACAGCATTCTTGTGGGTCCTTCAGATTATAGGATGAAACCTGTTTCACAAAGTAGGCACTCCTACTGTGAAGGAGACCCACCTCCTGGATCTCCCATCCAGTGATATTGTTTGATGGGAATGCTGGTATGTGCCTCTCTTATTTGATATGCTAGGATAGGCAAATACCTTTAGAAAGAGCTGGCTCTTCAAATAGCTGGGTATCATACCATTCAGGGCTTTAAAGGTGATAACCAGCATTCTGAATTTTGCCCAGGAGGAATCAGGGAGCCATTGCAGCTCATACAATACTGTAATTGTGCCACTGCATTCTGGCCCACTTGAAGTTTCCGTGTGGTTTTCAAGGACAGTCCCATATGGAGTTCTGTATCTCTGTGTTAAATTAATGTTTTACACAAATCTATGGGTTGAGGAATATTAGATGTAATTCTGACTTCTGTTGTCAAAAAAGAATAAAAAGGGCAACCAAAATGTACAAGGGGTTGAAACAATATTGATATAAGAAAAATGAATGTTTGAAGACTTTTTAGATTAGGCAAAAACAATAAATAAATATGGTGGGGTATGGAGAATGATTGGAACGTATACAATTATGCAAGGTATGAAAAAGTGGCTAAAATTGGGTTAACCAATGAAATAGAAAAATGTCAGCTAAAAATATAAGAAAAAGGATGTTGTTCCCAAAGTACACAAGCTGTAGAGTTAATTATACCCTGTCATTCATCAAATAGGGTGGTTTCAACAGGACAGTAGTTGGAATTATTGTATCTGGGGAATATAATTAGGACTCTATATGAAAAAAGAGATGTTCAAGTTGGCTTTACAAAAGACTGAGGAACATGAGATGTTATTACTGAAGTACACTGTATAATTGAGAAAGCCAAAGCATACCAAAAAGAAATCAGTATGTAATTAACTAATTACAGGTTTTTAATTGGGTCAATTGTATCATGTTGTGGAACTGGGAAAAATAGGAATCCCAGAACGTCCTCATATGAAAACACCGCAAAGGTCAGAAAGCCATAGAACAGGCAGCACTTAAACTCACTTCTCCTGTGATTGTCCCAAAGTCACCCATCTGGCTTTCGTGCCTGAGGTGGAACTAGAACTCCCCATCTCCTGGTTTCTAGGCCAGCACCTTCCTCACTAGAGCTCTGAACTGGATTTGTGAAAAGGCCTCCCTGGCCACAGTTGTCACTTGCTCCTTGGGTCCAAATTATGCACCGCTCCCAAAGGGAACAACATAACTATTCAAGTCCAGGGAGGGGAAGGGGAAATCTGAAGACCTGGGTAGCCCCAAAATCCGGATTATGATCCAGACTCACACAGCCCCCAGACCCTGAGCATCACCTAGTCAACCCAATGTTCAGATATTCAGATCTTGTAATGTGTCTGTAACAAAGCTAATTAGTATTATTACCTGAAAACTTTTATCAAAAAGTCATCCATGTCTGGGTTCAGGAGGGGGTTTGCAGTAATTAGCACACATTTTTCAACAAACAGCATACAGGCTGTTGGCACGGCATGTGTGCAAAAACACTGATGTTTACCCTATTATATTGCAATTTAAAGATGTCATAAAGTTTACCCATAAGTTCATAAAACAGAAAAGAGCAAACTGAAGCATTGGCTACGAAGAGACTGCTCACCTTTCTACAGCTTGAAGATCATTGGGGTTCATGACATAATTGTCAATGTGAGGAGAACACAGAGTAATGAGGAAAGAAATATATTCCTCATTTATACTTTGCGATACTTGGATATTTTTAGCAAATGAGTTGTCAGCAGAAAGGCTTCATTAGACCCATCAGGATATCTGGCCATGAATAACAAATCTCATGCTGTAAGTGACAGTTTCTTTGAGCCAAAATGATGGAGCATCTCTGACAAAAGCCATATTGTGCTCCCCACGCAAGAAGTGTGAAGAACAAAAAAGACATCTTATTTTTAATTTGGGCAGGTTAATATTGACACAGTTAGTTTCTCCAGAGAGTCTGATGTATGAACAATGAACATTTACACAAGACTCACTTGAGTAATCAACTGCCATATGCCATCAATCAGAAAGTATTCTAACTATTGAGAAGGACAAAAACAAAACAAATTTCATTTTAGTCCTATGCTTAAAATTGTGTTATTTTTTAATTATGCAGCTTTCTCTCACAAAAAAGAAATGTGACAATATATTTGGCTGTATATTTTCTTCCTGCACTTCTGTATCTCTCTATGTTGTACTTGAATGGCAAGTTAGCAGGATTTTTTCCCTGCCCTTTAAGTATTTTAAACATATTCAGATTTTTACAGGATAAAATAACAAAAAAATGCAAATTACCATATTGCTCCTGAGCAAAATTTAAGGGACTTATTCTTATGAAAATAATGGCACAAAATTGAGTTTCACACACAAAAGAATGGAAACAGCCAGTATTTTTAAAAGTAAGATTACTTCCATATTTTTGTCTAAATAGTTTAGGAGTGGCAAAGCAAATTGAAATTATTTATGATTCAAGGAATTAAAGTAGATTTCTCTCTTAAAATATCTAGAAATAAAATGTGACTAACTTATTACATATTATTATTATTGTATTTATGTATTATTTATGATGAAATATGTTTGACAGCACTTCTTATTTATTGTAAACCCAATAAACCCACAGCAGGTTTTAAAAATGGCTGCAGAGTTAAAATAAAAACTGAGGATTTCTATAAAGAGAAACATTTTTTTTTTAAAGAGAAGCTCTTCCATAGTTCAATGTGCCTGAATAAATGACCTGGGAGAATAGTTTGATAGGACAGTGCAGAAGAGAGATTGTCAGAATAATGCAGTTGAGTTCATGTTGTACCTCAGACTGTTAATGTTTGAAAGCTCTGGCTCTATTATCATCATATCATACTTCCCAATTAAGACTTTGTATGGCCTAAGATGCTTTTATTTTTGCTGAAAATTTCATCCCAATAAAAACTTCAGAGACCTATCATTACTTCAGGTATTCAAATGATTTAAAATATCACTTTGTATGTATGGACATGACAGTCTCAGTTGTTAATTCAATTACTTTCTTCAATAAATAGTTGATTTGTCATATTACAGGATTATCTGTTTCACAGAAATATCAATGAAGACCTGAAAGCATTTGTAGATAAATATGGTTTTGATGTCCTTGTCATTTCGGCTAGCTACTTATCAGAAGGACAAGAAAAAAAGCAAATAGCAGTTTATTCAGAAAACATGGAGCTAGGAAATCAGGTATGTATTCTGGAAAAGAAAATGAAATAATATAAAAACTGACATTGTCATAGGGGATGCAATCATATTTTGCCATTATTTTTTTTTAATAATACAGGATGTTAAATTCTTCAACAATATTGCAAGAATAGAACAGTAGCTTCTAGAATGATCTAAGAACAATAAAACATCATTAGTTGGTTAAATGATAGGAAAATTAGAAAAGAAAAAACAATTCTAAATTTTAAAAACTGAACTCTCTTTTAATAGTATTATGTCATTTTTATTTAACACATATCATGAATGTGCATGGATTTCTCAGTATAGTTTTTAAATCTGCATATTTAGATAGAGTAGTCATAAATACTGTATATTAGCACTAAGCTAGTTTCTGTATTTTTTGCTATCTAAAGTTCACACCACAATAATTACTTTTTTTAATGAAAGCATATTTGTATTGATTGCTTTGGTTGAAGAAAAGACATGCTTCTTCTCCATGTCCTAGAAGGTCCCCAACTCTAGGGTTGTATACAGTATATTATACTATTTACTGTTCCTTGTTTGATATTTTTGATATATTTAATTTTAAAATATGTTTTCTTATAGATATACCTAATCTTAAACTCTATCTTGTGATGAAGTTGTAGAAATATTTTTCTAAATTCAATGGGAAAGGTTATTTTTGTTTGTATGTATGAATATTAAATAAGTATTATATAAGAATATAACAGAATAATAGAGTTGGAAGGGACCTTGGAGGTCTTCTAGATTTCTGCTCAGGCAGAAATCCTATACCATTTCATACAAATGGTTGTCCAATTTCTTCTTAAAAACTTCCAGTGTTGAAGCATTCACAACTTCTGGAGGCAGGTTGTTCCACTTATTTACTGTTCTGTCAGGAAATTTCTCCTTAGTTCTAGGTTGCTTTTCTTCTTGATTAATTTCCATCTATTGCTTCTTGTCTTGCCTTCAGGTGCTTTGGAGGATAGCTTGACTTCGTCTTCTTTGTAGCAACCCCTGAGATATTGGAACACTGCTGTCATGTCATCTCAATCCTTCTTTTCAATAAACTAGACATACCCAATTCCAGCTGCATCCTTTATGTTTTAGTCTCCCCTAATCAACTTTGTTGTTCTTCTCTGCACTCTTTCTCGAGTCTCAACAACTTTTTTACATTGTGGGGACCAAAACTGGATACAGTATTGAAAGTCTAGTCTTACCAAGGAATTATAAAGTGGTATTAATACTTTATGTGATCTTGATTCTATCCCTCTATTTATGCACCCTAGAACTGTGTTGGCTTTTTTGGCAGCTGTAGCACACTGCTGGCTCATATTTAAATGATTGTCCACTGGGACTACAAGATTCCTCTCACAGTTACTACTATTGAGCCATGTATCGCCTATACTATCTGCGCATTTGGTTTTTCTTGCCTAAATGTAAACCTTACTTTTTTCACCATTGAATTTCATTTTGTTAGATAGTGCCCAAAGTTCAAGTTCATCAAGGTCCTTCTGTATCTTAAGCCTATCTTCTGGAGTGTTCCTGCCAGCTTGGTGTCATTTGCAAATCTAATGAGTTCCCGATCTATCCCCTCATCTAAATCATTGGTGAAGATGTTGACGAACACTGGGCCTAAAACAGAGCCTTGGGTATCCCAATGCATACCTCCCTCCATGTAGATGCAATTCCATTGAGGACTACACGTTGAGTGCGGTTCGTCAGCCAGTTATGAATCCATCTGGTGGTTATGCAGTCTAACCCATATTTTTTTTATCTTATCAAGTAGTAGGTTGTGATCTACTTTATCAAATGTTTTACTGAAGTCCAAGTAAATTATATCCACAGCATTCTTCTGGTCCACTAACTTCACTTTGTCAAAGAATACAATAAGATTGTCTGGCATTATCTGTTTTTGACAAAACCATATTGGCTTTTGGTTATGACTTTTTTTTTTTTGCCTCTAGGTGTTCACTGATTCGTTGCTTGATTATCTTTTCCAGAATTTTCCCAGGTATTGAGTTCAGACTGATAGGTCTGTAGTTTCCTGGATCTTTTTACCCCCTTGATGACCCAGGGCACGGCACAAAAGCAACACAACCAGAGAACAGGTCTAACACCCCTTTATGGCTCCAACTGTGCTCTCAAATGTCCCCACATTCACCACACGTCCTGGAGCAAAACTTTCAAATGCACCTTCAGAAGCCTCTGGCTGCAAGTAGTCCAGTAAGCAAGATTAGCCACATAGCAACCAAGGACAGCAGTCCAATAAGCCAGGTTAGCCAAACAGTAACCAGAGCAAGAAATTCAGCAAAGCAGGCAAACTGGGCAAGCCCCACAAGACAGAGTACAGCAATCTCCAGGCGTTGACAAGTGCACACGAGGCTCCACAGATCAACGCTGTGTTGTTCCTGACAAATGCTCCTCCCACCAGCACCTCCCTACATCTCAGTCCCCAGGTGTGCCTTGGGAAAGGAGGCAGGGCACTCTCCTCCCTCGTAGCCATCTCAATCTGCGTTAATCTTGCCTTCTCTTTTCCCTCCTTATTCTAGGATTGGGAGGTGGTAGACCTTGCTCTTCTCCTGAGCTCTCTCTCTCCTGCTCCTCCCTGTCTTCAGGCTTTATTAATTCAGAAAAGCCTTGCCTAGACTGACTCTTCTCTTCTCCAGTTTCTTCCAAGGAGGCCAATGGAGCTGCCCTTTCAATCTCTGTCGGCTCTTGTTCCAGCTCATCTTCCCCCTCAGATTCAGATTCCAATGGTAGCACGACACCTCCTTTTTTGAAAATGGTAACTACATTAGTTCTTTTCCAGTCCGCCCTGGATCTTTGCTTCAGGATCTTGCTCCAGGATCTTTGAATCACATTTGCCAGTTCTTTTAGAATCTTGGGGTATAATTCATCTGGTCCTGGTGATTTGAACTCGTCTAGGATGGACAGGTGCTCGCTTACCATTCCCCCCATTAACTTGTGTTCCTAATCTATTTCTTTACCATACTGTTTTTGATAGGTTGGACTGGTTTTTCTTTTTGTGTAAAGACAAATGCAAAAAATGAGTTTAGCAGTTCTACTTTCTCCCTGTTGCTTTCCACCTTTTGTCACTTTCTCCCATTAATGGACCA
Organism: Pseudonaja textilis; assembly: GCF_049901715.1. NCBI lineage: Eukaryota > Metazoa > Chordata > Lepidosauria > Squamata > Elapidae > Pseudonaja > Pseudonaja textilis. Next base: position 194,439,871 of record NC_141991.1, on the reverse strand, counting down.
ACCATTTCCTTGACTTTTTTCTGTTTTTTACATGTTGAAAGAACATGTTATTTTTGACTTTTGTCACAAGCCTTAGTTCATTTTGAGTCTTAGCTTTCCTCACTTCATCTTTGCAAGTTCGAGTTATTTGCTGATATTATGCCTTAGTTATGTGCCCCTCTTTCCACTTTTTATTCTTGTCCTTTTTGTCTTTCAATTTGTCAGAGAATTCTTTGTGTACCCATGCTGGTTTCTTTTGAGAGCTGGTTTTTTTCTTCTTCATTGATATTGTGCTAGACTGGGCTTTTATAATCTTATTTTTCAAAGTTTCCCATGCTTCTTGGATTGTTTTCCCCTTGAGGATTCTCATCCATGGAATCCTTCCCAAGCTCTAAGTTTATTGAAATTAAACCTCTTAATGTCCAAGACTCTAGTTTGACTTTATTCTTATGTTAATATATTGTGAATATGAATTAACTTGTCAATATGAATTAATGTGACACTGTATCATAGAAAGACCAAACAATTTGGATATACTCATATTTGCGAGAGTGAGGAGTACCTTTGAGATTATCTATTATTTTTTGCTCTATAGCAGGGGTGTCAAGCCCAATCAAATTGTGGGCCGTATCGTGATGCATCACGATGTTTTTTGCCTTTGTGCAGCCAGGGCTTACATGGGCAGTATCTAACCCATAGGCTGCCAGTTTGACAGGCCTGTTCTATAGGTAGTTCTCACTCATTGACCACTAAGCAACATAGTTGTAAAGTAAACTTCCTGCCAGCTTCCCCATTAACTTTGCTTGTTAGAGGTCATCTATGATGGTTGCAAATGGTGATCATGTGACCATCAGATGTTACAACGGCTGTAAGAATATGCTGGTTGCCAAGTACCCAAATCATAACCATGTGGCTATGGGGAAGCTGCAATAACTGTAACTTTGAGGACCAGTCATAAATCTCCTTTTTCAGCACTATTGTAACTTTGAATGACTGTTGAACGAGTAGTCGGTAAGTGAGGACTACAGTACTGATATACCTTTTTTTGCAATTCAGTCTTTGAAATTAAAAAATATATACAAAACATCTATTCCTGTTCTAAAGAATAAAAACATACTTCAAATATTATCATTAACATTTTTAAATGTTACAGACTGCTATGGTCAAATGTTTATTCCCAATTGGGAAAGAATATGATGAGCCTGTCTAAAATTGGCCATGCTCCTAACAATCCTGGGACTCATAGTTCCAGCATATCTTTATAGGGTATTATTATTATTAGATAAATATTTTAATAGCATAATTAAGTCATGTAAGAATGATGGAAATGTCACTAATGTTTCATTGTGTACTCTTTATCAGAGTACATATTTCATGGTCCATTAATTAGAGGGGTAAGTTAGTAATTAAATAAACCCAATAACAAATTTAAAGTTTTTCTTAAGCATTTCATTGGCTTTTGCTTTAGAATCACATTGAAATGACCTAGCATTCTTTGCCTCCAGTCCCACAGAAATTTATTAGGCAGTGATTAGCAATAACTGAATTAAGCCCCCAAACATATACATATATTAGTGCAATACTTCCTTTTCCAGAATTTGCCCCCATCCTAATACAGTAAGGTTCTGGTGAATTCTGGGAAAGGTGGACGCTATTGTTGTTACACCTGGTGCTTCTAAATAATGCTGAACTGAGAATTCTGAATAACAATATTTTATTTTATTCTTCTAAGGTGAGGGGAATATTAGGGACCAAGATCATTAATACTAGACTCTCTAAAATCCATATGCTAAAGTTTTATTTTACTTAAGTCCTGTTGCTTAAGCAGAAAATACTTGCTTACAGTATATTAGAACATGAAAAGTATTACAAAGTAAAAAGAAGTAGACAACAAAATCAGTATTAATTTTTACCAAATTTACTTTCATTATGTACAGTTGATCAAACAAAGCTCTGGTGTTCTGTGTTCTTTTTTTCCTTAATAGATTTGCTGCGAATTAGAAGAGTGTCAGAATCCATGCTTGGAACTGGATCCTATGGAATATGGATGTGACCAACTTCTTATTTACCAGCAAGAGAATTATGTAGCCAATGGGGATGAAATTTTTTTGCTAATGAAAGATGTGATCAGCAGAAGACATCCTGAAATGGCACCAAACAGTAGAACATCTTCCACTGAAGCTGTGGCTGGAAGTGCTCCACTATCTCAAGGATCTTCTGGTATTATGGAACTATATGGTTCAGACATTGAAGCACAAGCTAATGTTGTGAACTTTATAGAAAACCCTCAAGATCATAATGGATCAGTGCAAGCCCATGCTGATGTTAACATAGATCTTGTGAGTCCTGACAGTGGTCTTGCTACTATTAGAAGCAGCAGATCATCTAAAGAAAGCTCAGTTTTTCTTAGTGATGATAGTCCGGTAGCAGAAGGGGGTGCTTCTCATCACAGTTTTCTTTCTGGATTTGACTCTTATAGTCCCATTCCTGAAGGAGCAGTTGCTGAAGAAGAAAAGCCTCCATCTAGAAATAGCAGTGACAATTATGATCTTTTCAATTTTGATTTAGCACCTATGCCATCAGTTGAGACATTGTCTTCACATTTGGTGGACTGTTCTGTCGATGATTTCTCCCATGACAGTGGTTCATCAGAAGAGCAGTTGTCAACTAGTTCAAAAGCAGATGAAAAGACAAATCTATCAGAATGTGATATTGCAAGTTATTCAATAGATTTTAGAAGAAGAAATGAGTATGATTATATAGTAACATTGAATGAATCTGGCCACCAAGAAGAAAATCACAAAAGTTTCTCTGATAATAAATCAAATTTGGTTGACTTGGAAAATGAATTTTCCTCTTGTCCAGAAATCTTGAAAAGTGGTGAGAGGAGAACTCCACCAACGCCAATGAATAGCCTTGTAGAAACATCACCTTTAGATAGTGGGCCACCTTTATTTTATCCACAAGATATAATTGAAAGAATTAATGAAATTGATCATGTTAAAAATCCTCATTCTCGCATTAGATACGGAAGCTGGTGGGATGGTTTTGAATTAGATTCCAAAAATGTTGATGCATGGAATTCAACTGAGCCAGAATCTGTATTTCAGAGTCCTGATTCATGGAAAGATTATAAAGTAAATCTGTTACTGAGACAGCAAGCTGATAGAAGAGCATCAGATTCAGCATGTATACAAAAGCAACCAAAGCATATGGAATTTTCAAGAACAGATACTTGGAAAAAACCATTTAGTCCTGCCCAAAATACTTTGGAGTATCAAAAGAAAGATGATGAACAGCAAAAAGAAGAATTTGCTAATGTGTGGAACTCCAGTCAACCAGCTTGTGGAGAGTGGAACAATAGTGGACATATAAAGACAAACTTGCCTAATGTTTGGGCAGAGTTTGATCATGATATCTCAAGACCCACAGAACATCCATGGAATGTTCCTCAAGTGGAATTTGATCACTTTTCACAAAATTTTGATAAGTATTCTATGTCTAAATCTTTGCTGGAATTCTCTGTAGATGATTTAAGTGAAAATCCAAAAAATCAAATTGATTTCAATTCTCAAAACAACAGGCAAGATAGCTCATTAGAAAATCACATGGCATATAACAATGCAAAATCTAATTTTGGCATTGTGCAGAAAGATGTTAAATTGATTATGGAAAACCATAGTAATACTAAGTCTGACAATACTACTGTATGGGATCCCTGTGATTCAAACATCAGGAAAGATATGCTTGGAAACCTTGGCTCTTGGGAAGATCCCTTCCTGTCATACAAAGATCCAGAGTTTGTTACCTCAAATATAGATGAAGATCTGATTGTTTCTCCACCAGATACAAATTATTCAACATCTGATTCATATGTGTCACCCACAGGTGTTGGAGATGAAAAAGAAAGTGAAGACAAATATTCTGATAGAAAGTCAATCTTTGACCAAATAAGAAACTCAAATTCAGATGAAATTGGAACAGAAACATATGATTTAACAGATAATAAATCATTGCCAGAAACATTTCCTGTATGTTCATCTGATTACGGTGAAGCTTGGAAACTAACCCTTAATAATGAAAAACAAGTAGAAGTTGAACATTCTGAGCTTAATATAAAAGATGATGTTGTATATGATTCAGAACAAAAAGTTGCAGAGGTTTTTACAGGTGACTATGATGTTGATGATAGTAGTCCTTCTGAAAATAGTGGAATGATGATGATCCCTGCACAAAAAGATAATAATTCTCCTCTAAGTAGTATTATGTGCACAATGGAAGAAAATGGTGACAGGAATAATGAAATCGTTTGTGAAGACATAGGATCTCCTTGTTTTGAACCAAATGATACAGAAAATGACATTTTAGTTAATTATCAACTTCGACAAAAAAATCAATCAGATCAAGAAAGTAAACTTCTGAATAAGCAATTTGACCAAAAGTCTGAACATCTTCGGCACAATCAAGAAGTTGCATTGGAGGATAACAGCTTAACTTACTCCTCAGCACTAGAAATCATTGAAAATAAAACTATTGTAGGGTCACTGCCTCTTAATGATATTAGAAATGAAACAATGCAAAATGACATGCCATTGTCACTTTTACTACCTCTTTCATATGTTAATAGTTCAGAAGAAAGCAGAACAATTTCTGATTATCCCAGTTCACCAGAAAAAACAATAACTAGTGGAAGTCTGGAAGAAGTAGCAGCAAAGCCACTAGAAGTAAATATACCATTTTCCAATTGGACTCATCTTATCACAGAGGAAAAAAATGAGGTATCCCAAAACAGTAATGCAAAACATGTTGTTATGTCTCCCAAAGAAGATAATGATAATTTGGATCATTTTAACATGATTGAATATCAAAAGTACCATTCAGGGGGAGTGTCTACACTAGTTTCTAAACCTTTTGATAAAGGTCTATCTGAACACAATATTCCTGACATGGAAAGTCCCTCTTCAATTTCTCCCAGAGAAGAATGTAATCAAAGCAAGCCTTTTCCAATGATGGTTGAAAATCAAAACATGATGAATAGATCAGAAATGAATGCTTCAGAGTCAGAACAATCAAATCTTCTTTTGAATGGTGAAAAACAACCATCAATAGGAGCAGAGTCAACCCCTAACTTAAACACTGACACATTTGAATTAGAAAGTTGTGAAGAAATTTCAGAAATGCTCGATATTGATGACACAAGTTCAAATGACGAAAATCAAGGATTTCCACAGAATCTATATACAGAACATACTGAACCACTGAATATAACAGATAAGCCACAACTAAACAATTTATTACCCTATAAAGCTGATTCTTCTGAATTAAGTGAAACTCCTGAAAGTGTGGAGAGTGAGAATGAGTTCACTCATGAAAAATGTATCAATATTATACTGCATCATGAATTGTCCCAAATCCTTGATGCTTGGAATACATCAGTGAGTGAAGAAAACCAGTTTGATGGATTAAGCCCCATGAAGAATGAAATATCAGAAGGATCGAGTAACTCCCCTGCAAATACTTCTCTCAAAATTACTGGTGAGGAAGATAATAGCAGCGGTGGTTCCATTACCAATGATATATACTCAGGTCCAACAAGCCCAGAGATAAGTGATTCTTCAACTAATATACATACCAGGGAGAATTTTCAAGGAAGTAATAATCAGAGTGAAAGTATATGGGATGTTACAAATGATATCAAAATAGATGAATCTGGAAAGGAATTCCTTGGAAACAAAAGCCAAGAAGATTCTGAAATAAACACTGATCACAAAGTTCCTAAAAATTTAGTTCTTTGGAATGCTCATGTGGATGATGATACATCTTCATTATCAAGTCCTGGAACAGATGAAATTTCAGAATGTTCAAATATACATCAGGGTGGAATAGAGTCAGATTTAGACTCTGACAAATTGGAGGATGCTATGAGAGAGAAGGAATCTTTGCATTCCAATGAAACAAATCCTATAATTGGTTCAAAAAATTCAAATAGTCAACCTGAGTTGAAGGAAAATGTTCACATGGATGCATTAAATAAAACCTCTGAAGATATTAATATTATAACAGAAGACTATGCCCATGAAACATCTGAATGTTTTATAGAAAGGGAAATAGATCAGGATGATGTACATAATCACATTGAAGAAACATCTGCTGTAAATAATGAAGAAATGTACAAACCAAATAATTTAGATGTCTGGGATATTCTGTTGCAAGATAATGCAAAAAGCACATTAGATGAAAATAAAAAATATGTAGAAGAATGTTTTGGATTTCCAGATGATGCATTCGAATGGTGGAATTTGGAAAAACAAAATGAGAATTCACTTGGATTGAATTTTAGAAATGATTTACAAAGAAGCTATGCAGGAGTTATCCCTGATAGTACATGGGCAGTAAATCCAAAAATAAATGAAAAAGTTGAAGAACCAAACCTTACAGCTACTTCCACATATGAAATAGAATCTACACAGTGTAACAATATACATGAAAATAAACATGAGGAACCTGTACTGACTCATCAGTATGAAGGATCAGGTCAAACCTATGCAAACATTGGAGAAAAAGATGGACTACCATGGCCACATATTGATGAAACCGAGAGAAGACAAGAACCATCTCTTAATACCGTTAAACAAACTGTTACAGAAGACTGGCAGACAAGCCCGTTAAATGCAGTTGCTCGGAAAGATCTAAAACTTGATCCAAGCATGATAACTAGAAATAGATTTGTCCCCAGAGTAATAAATCAGTACAGTGAAATGCAGCCAGAGACTATTAACAAGTCTCCATCTGATCCTTCACTATCTTTAACAAAACCCTTGAGCTCAACACCTACTGAAGAAAGAATTAGCCAAGGAAATCCATTTGTTCCTGACATATTACAGAACAGCACCCCAGGAAACTGCCAGACATTTAGTATTGGTCCAGATTTGTGGACTGATGTAGACCAGCCCTTCATTTTAAAAACAGGCAGAGAAAACCCAGATATATTAAATCACTTTGATCAAGACAGCAGTTCACAGGCCTCAAGCAGCCCTGATGTTTGCCAGTATGAAACCAAGGAAACATATGCACAAACCTCTGCCTCAGCTGAGCAGGAGGAGTCTGGTGTGATGTCCCCCATCTTGTTAAAAGATACTGATTTTCATTTTAATCAGGAACTGGCAATTGACAGAGTGGAATTATGTCCTGAAGAAAATGACTCATGTCTTTCAAATAAGTTTGAGAAAATCTGCCAAGGTACATCTCCAAATGGCCAACTATCTGAAGTTGAAAAAGAAAATATTAATCAGGAATCTGTTTTGGCCACAGATAATTTTATGTGTGATGATTTTCCTGGAAATGATAAACTTACAGCCATTGGCCATGTAACAGAATTAGGTGAACAGCTGAAAACAGTGCATACTGCAGTTGATGACACTGGAGAAGAGTATAGTATGATTAAGGTACCAATGACGAATAACGAATGTATGGTGCTGAATGAAACTAATCCTTTAACAGTCATTGATGAATCAGAGAAAATAGAAATTCATCCAACACTTACAAAGAAACAATCACCACAAGCCTCATTAGAAGAAAAAGAAGAGGTCCTATATAATACAGACATACAATATTCTGCAGATAGTCTACAACATCTTCAAAATACGCAGGAAAATTATAGCCCAGAGTTTATAGAATCACCCCATAAACAATTAACACTAGCAGGTGTTTCTCCTTTTGGTTTGGACACTCTTCATGAAGACGGCATGAACATTTCAGAATCTAACACTACTGTCATAAAAGATGATGTTGCCGAATATTCTCAACAGGGTTGGGGATCCCTATTATTAGAGTCCGATGGGACTCCTGGATCTTCATGTACTTTGAAAGCATTTGAGTTTGAAACAGATTCAAGTAATATTGAATCTCCAGTTGCTGGTAGTGAAATTGACATTTTGGAATCTAAAGCTACCGGTTTAAAAAGTGAGGTTGCAGAAGACCAAGAAAATCAAGGCTGGGAGTCATTTTTATTAGAATCTGATGAGAAATCACAACCCTCATGTATTTTAAAAAAACCTATGCACGAAATATATTCAAATAGTATTGATTCACCAACTAGTGAAGATGAAAATAATCTTTTAGAAAAGAAATCTGATGATGTAAATAGCAAGGCTGGAGAAAGTTCTGAAAACTGGGATTCTTTAGTGTTGGACTCTGAAATAATGCCTGAGTTAACAGATCATTTGAACAAATGTGAATACAAAGCAAAATCAACTCATATTGATTCACCAGCAGATGGAGTCATAAGCGTAGGCAACGGTGACAATGGTGAGTAAAATTAGCACATTTTATTAATATATGATTTTTTTCTAGACAAATAAAAATATTTTTTCAATATATTATAATATTGAAATGGATTAGAAATAAATTATCAAAATTTTTCCAAATAAAATGTAAAAATGGAGATACTTTTTAAAAAAAGTATATTTATTTTTTAAAAAATCTTCTTCGAAATGAAGACATACAATAAATGTATTTTTAGAGAAACTCATTCATTCACACACATTATAAATACAGTATTCTTTTCCAGCTGTGAATTGTCTATCATGTGAAAAGCTATTCTAAGCAAAACATAAAGTGAAATAATAAGAGACTATACAAAACGAATTGATAATTATTTTCATGTTTAACATTAGCAGAAAGAATTCTAACTAAATTTTAACTAAAACTGTTTTGTTTAATTTCAGAAGCTGTCTGTGATGTGTTTAATTTTGACAGTAAAGTGACCAAGTTCCCAGAAAGGACAAGAAAGGACAATAAGGAAGATAGACAATTACAGGAAGCAGAAGAACAGTCTTCTTTAGAAATGGACTATGTTCTCATTAGTGGTGAAGAACATGTATCTTTGACAAAGGACTTATTGGTAACACAAGAAAGCAATTTCCTTTCAGCAGTTGCTGAACAAATGGATTCTCTTGAAACATTTTCAGCAGACTCCTCAGATACATTACAGTCAATTTCCATAATAAATGAAAGTGAAGCACAGTCTACTCTGGAGAATGAATGGGACTCTTTTTACTTAGAAGAGAAATGCTCTCCTATTGTGCCTCAAAAATGGGAAGGTGAAAAGAAATCACGTAGCATCCTTGTACAAGACCAGGAGTGGACTATAGTAGGCCAAAATGGAGAGCATGAGGTATCATCTGAAGATAATTGTAGTAAGCCTGTCACAATAGAGTCACTATGCAGACAATCTATTAAAGAATTAGACAATGTTTTAAGTCAGGAACTGATCTCTGAGACTCAAATTGAAATCCCATTAGATAAAAGCTCTTACCAAGCCTGGGAACAACAGGACAAGATTTCATGTGATACCAAAACAGATGCTCCTTTTTTGCAAGTAGTTGCTACTGATATTGAATTGGATGATCATCCACAACTTCCTGGAGACAGCATGGTTAAAGAACAAGAAATAGAAGACGAGATCCTTTCTTTGGACAATGAAAGACAGCTCCATCAAACAGTAGGGTAAGAACAGGCCTATAAATGTTAAGGCCTATAAATCTTATTGCTGAATTTATTATTGTTGAATGTATTGGTACATTTCAGAAGGTTGCTCACACTAAAGCAAGGGGCGGATAAACTTTATACTAGTATAAGAGCTTCCTCTTAAGCAGATATCTAACTTTATCAACCTCTCCTATATTCTGCAACAGTCCAGTATAGAGCAATCCAGCAACTGATGAAGTTATGCATTGATGATTAATACTGACTGTGTCTATTCAAAGGATATTTGACTTTTGAATTACATTTAGAGTTGTATATTCTCAATGTAGACGCTATAGGAGGAAATAATAGTCAAAGATATTGATAGCTAAAGTTCAGATGGACCCTGATATAACAATATTATTAAAAGACATAAGGTGTTATGAACTTCAGTTCATTCCATCAGATACATAAAGAGGCTATGTGTCAGCCCACATGCCTGAAACATCAGTATATTATCAACAAGAACATATTTGTCTTTGTCTTAAAGTAATGGATTCAGTGACATTTAAAATTCTGTTAATATCAATCCAAACCTACATTTTGATACAGTGATGTAGTGTTGTTACCAAGCAGCTAACCTGCCTATTGAGAAGTCTGATTTAAAGTGTGTCTTAGGCACTGTCTGCTAGAAAAGTGGGATGTAAATCAAATCAAATAATAAATACAGTTTAAATCTAATTTGTCAAAACAGCACTCATCTAACTTTTAAGATATCAAATGTCAAAGTTTGTAGTGAACAAAATTATTCCAACCATCATCCTATTGTCCCATTGTCCACTTACCCACTCCTGTCCCTGGGCTTTTTTAAAAAAAGACATTGCTTATTTCTCATGTTGATTTAATTTTTTTTCCTTCTCCCTTTCAAATTAACTTTCAGTTTTTACTCATTTCTACTGTCACTGTACGTGTACAGGTAGTCCTCTTTTAGCTACTGTTTCACTTAGTAACTGTTTTGTTGAATGACCTAGTTATTGTTTCCAATTGTGGTTCTTAAATGAAAACTACCTATAAATATTTTCTCAGTTCATGACCTCTGTTCTCAACCTGCAGAGATTTTTTTTAGTAGAACTTTGGCAAGCTAGGGATCTGGCTTACCTCTGAAATACTGCAGAGGAAGAAATGATGAAGTGACCTTACGAATCTGTTCTTTTCAGTTCTGTAAGTCCTGTGTATGGGCATAATAAAAACAACTGATTGTAATTTCACCAGAGCATGAAAAGTTGTTGTAACAAGTTATTTATGATTTAACTATTTTCTCCAGTCCGATGCTTATGTGCATTACTCGTTGATGCCTTGTCTCAGAATGCTATCCAATTCTTGCAAAATATATTGCAGATGTTTTAGATGTTTTGTCTTCTTGAAGGTGTCTTTGAGCTGCAAATCTCCTGATTATAATAGTGGGGCATATAAACATTTGGGGGGGGGTTTCCCTTCCCCTTATATTTTGCATAATCTGTACCACCTCATCCCAGTTTATTAGAATGTTTTTTTCCAATTAAAGACTGCTAACTTTATCAAATAATTTTATCCTTCCTCTTGTTTTTATATATATTCTAGAAAATAAAATTTACCCAAGAATTTATTTGGATTTATGTAACTAGTCCTTTCTTAAAAGTAGCCCCGCAACCAAAATATAATTGTGTGTACAATAACATTATTTTAATTTTGAAGGCTGAGAACTGAATGGGAACTAGCTTGCTCTATAGGTCAACTTTACTCAACTGTCAGGAATTTTAGCACCAGCACATCAGGAAGTCTATGAACTGGGGAAGGCTAATTTTCATAATATGACAGACATAATGCAGCATGGAAATGACTGCATGTCTCTTAATTCTATTTTCTACAGACTGGCACTTATTTAAAGATATTTTTCAAGAAAAAGAAATAGCCTTTTAATTAATTGGATAATGCAAAAAAAAAAAAAAGAGTGGCTTTTGCCTAAAGATCCAAGTAAAAATTCTCTATTCTGCCTGAAGATATTCATTGAATCTGCCCTCTTTTGCACTGTTTTTTTAAATGAAATTCTCCAACACTATATGGCTTTAAATTCAGTTTAAGTGATGTAGATTACATAAAGCTATCCCATACACAGCTTCAAACTTGCTTTTAAATTGGTTGTGAGATTTATTTTATTTAGTTTTCACAGTTACGTTCTTGCCACTATGAAAGAAAAACAATTATTCTTAATACATCTGTTTGGGTTTGATGCTACTTGAGTGCCTATTAGAACGGATGATTGGATATGCACAGTGTGGTATCCGAAGGCAGGTGATCATCTTCCTTATTTAGAACTGGCATCGGTCATGTGATCAGAAAAATGGTGAAGATCTCTGTTTCTAGTAAGCTGCCATGGGAAGGAGATCCTGAAATAAAAGTCTTCTAAAGCAGCTTTGCACTTTTCCTATTGCAAAACTGCTTTTTAAACCTCAGGAAGGTAAGCACGCTGTTTGTATGGAGCTGTTGGCAAAGATGGTGCTTTTTTAAAAAAACAGCTCTATTGTTGCAGTTAATTCAGAGGGAGGCGAGGGAGAAGGGAATATGCATCAGCAGGGATGCAAAGCGTTTGCTGTCTCATAAGGAAATTAAGCAGCTGTGACTTGAAATTCAGTCACATCTGGTTATGAAGGACACTGTATCTTCTTTTCAGAGATATGTCGAATTGCAAGATGACGTGATTTTTATAATTAACGAACAGAACTTTACTGTGTATTTTAATTGCATAATCCTCATTGGTATCATTTTGTTCTCTGCATAGACAAAAAGGCACTTAAAGCTTACTTAACTAAGGGCAAGCAACTAAATGCACTTGAGGTTGTATCAATCTCACAACAGTATAATAGGTGATTGTGCTGTTTTAGGTCCTTTTCTGTTAGTGAGAGAAGCATATAAGGTTTCTTTCTTGAAGTATCCTCTGGCTGTTCAGAAGGAATGTGGTTTCAAGCGGACAAAGTACGGAAAACCACAAAGCTTGAAAAATGAGCAAGCATTTCTTAAAATACATGTAGAATTGTGGCTCTTTGGTTCTGTCTGCCAGTAAAGAATGAAATATTTCTGTGCGAAACTTTTTTTCAGAAAATGCTTTCTGCAGTTAAAGAAATGACCACATTCCCAAGAGCTTTCAGAAAAGAAAATACTTAAGAGGAGGATTTAATAGAAATATAAGAATAGGAGGATCTGTGCTGTGCCTTCTTAAGCCACAAGAGGTTGATGTGATTGTTGGAGCTGTGAAGAGTTCCATCTTACAGACTCAAGAGAACAAATGAGCTGTGCAGAGTACGTGGCTGATGTGAAACTTACTACTGTAAGTCTCACATCAGCCATGTACTCTGCACAGCTCATTTGTTCTCTTGAGTCTGTAAGATGGAACTTGTAATGCTTTGCCTCATGAGGCTGGTTGAAAAAGAAGCTTATAAAACTGTAAAGGACAATCTTCCAATGAAACAGTGTGTGCTTTAATGCTGCTTTTGATAAAGCATTGCATACTGCACTAAAAAAAATACCTAGGAAGTTTGACTATATTTTCATGGAATTCTCTTCCTCATTTCATTTTATTCCTTTGTGTTGTTTCTGAAGAAAAGCTAAATGTCTTCTATGCTTGAGATAAATGGAACCTTTGTAGTTATTTCCCATTCCAGCTTACCAAGAATATACAGTATAGCTTCTTGCCCTATATTAAGTCAAGGGATTAGAAAATTTATGTAGTTTTATAGTGAATATGTTAGTTTGATGACGTTTCCCCATCAATGATTCTTTGTCTTTTGTAAATTCCATTAACATTCAACTAATGAAAACTGTATAATACATAGTTCCCTTCTACTGGTGCAGCCTATCTCTTTGAAATTCCTGTCTCATAGCCACCATATTTTTAGATTTTGTAAATCCCAATTTGACCCACTTAGAATCCATAAAAATTCTGCCGCTAAGATCTGACTGGTTAATTGTTCATGTCCTCAGTTCTGATATTTCTTACTTTATGATTCTTCCCTTCAGAAATAACGTACATTTTTGTTACCTGAGGATTTTTAATGCCAACATCCTTGATTTAATTATTACATCTACTATGACAGTTTACAGTACGCTTATTAGGCTGCATTAACCTGTAAAAACTATATTTGTCCAAATCAATATTTGTTTTCTTTGCTTCAGTTCTTTTTGTCCCAAGAGACATTTCTGTACTGAACTTCATAATGGAGGATTGGCAACATGGTGCCATGAGGTCTCAGCTCTTCCATGGTGCCTCAGTTACTGCCAATACTTTGAATATTATAATTTCATGGATGAGTCATTGGCATAACTTTTATAACATTTAACATTTAACATCAATTTCTAATAGTTGATTCTTGATGAAGGCGATAGTAAATTTAAGAATAAACATTCTTTTACAGAAGGAATCTTTCTATAAAACGAACCTTCAATCCAATACAATTGCTGACTCATAAAATGGAAAGAGGTTATTTTCTCTGTCCGATTCTCTCTAGCTTCAGAGTTTTAAAATGTTATATGGATTTATATGTGATCAAGTCATTTATTGGCTTGATGGTGACTATATAGATTTTCATCATGATGGTCTATTTCTAACTTAGTCTTTCAAGCCTTCCAATATTGTATTCATCACCACTTAACTGAATCCAGGATGGCAATGAAACCTTTTTTAAGGTATAGTTTATGTATTTTATTTTTTCTTTGGTTCTTAACTTTCTTGGTACTTAACAGATTTAGATTTGAATAAAACATTGGTCGATGATTCTAATAAACCATTTGAAAATGGTTTGGAAATTTTTTGGGCTCTGGCATATTTGAAGTGCTTCTCTGATGTTTATTAAAACAACCCATCTTTTTTCAAGTTTTTGTGCATGCATGAAAAATAGATGCCAGTGATTTCAGTAATCTACTCATTAAGGTTAATGTGATGCTTTAAAACATCATTTCCCCCCTCAGACCCTGTGAATAAAGCCTGAATAAAGCCAGGCTGCTTCCATGATTAGCCCAGAGATACTGAGGTCTAAAGCACTTTGAATAAGTTTATAAATACACACAACAATAATTACCTGTACTGATTAAACAATTTAATCAACTAAAACTACCTACAATTAATCTGTTAGCAAATTATGAATTGTTTGCCTTTTGTGTAAGCACCAATCTTTGTGATACTGGTAGCTTGAAATTCCCTTCTGCAAAGAAGCATTTGGTCTTTTATGAGATAGAACAGATTATGGATTTTTTTTCCAGAGGTGAGGAAAAATGGTCTGTATCTCAACTGAAAACTAAGGAAAATGTTTCTTCTTGTGAGTGATTGCTTTTTCCAAATTACAGTAATACTTAATGAGAAATTAAAGCCATTGTAGTCAATTAACCATGTGAGTTTTAAATCAATCCAGGAAGTTTTACCTAAAGTTAATACAGCTAATTGAGTAAGATTTCTTTCATGCCTAATTAATGTTGGCTTATTGATCTATCTATCTATCTGTCTAGCTATCTATTCATCCCAAAGTTACTTACCCCACTCCCAAAGCTGTTATGGCAGAATTGTATGCTTCCTGGTCCAATTCAGGGTGTTGGTTCTTACTTTTAAATCCCTTCACGACATCGGTCCTGTCTATCAGAACTGTCTCACTTCAAAGACAGTTGGCCCACCACACCCATGCCAGCAGAAAAGGCATGCTGTGGACCCCATTGGTCAAGTAATTCCACCTGAAAGGGTCCAGGAGGAGAGCCTTTTCTACATGGCTCCTCCCTTCTGGAACATTATACTTCCATCCTGAGGTGAGAGCCACACACCCTTTTTTGGCCTTCCCAAAGGACCTGGAGGCCTGGCTTTTCCAACTAACCTGGGGCCCCACTGGGGGTGCATCATTCCGCTGGTGGTTAACAGACTAACATAAGGTCCCACCTCCCCCTATCATTTGCTATTTTTCCCTATCTTTGCTAATTGTAAGCTATTTTTAATGTTACTATTTATTCTTTTGATGTTTTTATGTTTTTATCTGCTTTTTACTGATTGTAAGTCATCACCAGGCAAGATGGTATATAAGTTGAATAAATAATTAAACATAATAAACCTATCTGTCTGTCTTTTCCTTTCCTTTCCTTTCCTTTCCTTTCCTTTCCTTTCTTCCTTACCACTCCTCTCCTCCCTCCCTCCTTCCCTTCTAAAACTCAGAAATCTTCCAGGTTGGTGATAAAATAAACCCTGTCCAGACACAACATCAAGTCATCATTGTGGCCAAGATAAAAGAAGCCAGGAAAAGGATTTTTTAAGGAAGATTAACAGAAGCTTTGCCTTCTGTTATACTACAGCTCCCATAGTTTCCCAGGCAGTGTGTGACCATTTGGCAGTACTTGTTATTATTGTGGGAAACAAAGCCCAAAATATGACCAGAATGCCAAGTTTGGAAAAGTCTCCTTCAGCAAGTCAAAAATAGCAGTCATTATTAGTTATGATTTTTTCTCCCACTCAGATGTAGTGCAAACATTAGCAGACAATATTTACACACCATATTGTATGGCATATAAAAATATGTGCTTGCAGAGCTTCCCTACTACAGCAATTGATTGTGGATACTGAAACATGATTTAAAATGTCCATGCTAATAAATATGTCCAAGGTAAGGCAATTTTTATAATTTGGGGTGGGGGGGAGTAGGATAGATTCAAGGCAGGATTCCTTGGACTAATACCTGAAATTTTCTTGTCAAATTGTTCAGAAGTGGTTTGCCATTGATTTTCTTTCCCAAGGCTGAGAAAGAGTGGCTGTCCCAAAGATATCCCTTTGGTTTCATGCTTATGGTAAGGCTAGAAGTCGTGGTCTCCCTGTTTCTAGTCTGGCTCCTTAACCCCTACTCCAAATTGGCTCTTATTCTTTACATGGAATACTTTAATTATAATTTGTTAATTAATTTGGTGGGTAGGTGTATGGCACATACACATTGGTGTATGGCAAGTTCATAAAATGAAACAGTGAATTATATTTCCCTGCAGGCTATCAGATTAATTAGGTCTAGTCAATTATTCTAATGTAAGCTGTAAGTAAAAGACGGGGTTTTTTGTTGCTCCTTTGAGTCAGTATTGTCTGGACTAGTCTCTGAAGTTTTCTCACAACATTTTCAGAAAATGTTTGTCATTTCCTTCTTCCTAGGGCTAATAGAATGCGACTGGTCTAAAATCTAAACGGGCTATGTTTTTCATAGATGGCCAGTAACACTAAAGTATAGAATATAAATATAATATAAATCAATAAATATATAAAATATATAAATAATCTGTTTAAAAATAATTTGAAAGTAAAATCTAAACAAGATTTAATATAATATTGCTACAGTCACATTGCATGCTACGCATAAAACAAACTAGATAGCATAATGCCTTAGTTTACATAGCTTATTAAGACTATGTAAGACTTGGGTTTCTACATTATTCTGAAACAGTTATATAACCTCATTAATTTAGTCTAGCGTGTTGTGCAAATCTGCTTTAGAGGGAATAACAGATCTATGCATGTTCGTGCAGAAGTAAAATCTACTGTACTTTCATTTAAGTAAATATATCCCGGATTGCAGCTTGAGAGAGAAAAACTGCATAGCACATCTTTTTGCCAGCAATGAAGATGAAAGTTTTCAACCTTGGAATAAGCCTTACTGAAAGGATATTCTGGGATCCTACTCATTGTAAAAAAATTCACATAAGATTTGTTCTTACATGGGCTAGAGCCAGGGGTTGGATTCAGATTTTTTAACAACCGGTTCTGTGGGCGTGGCTTAGTTGATGGACGTAGCTTGGTGGTCATGTGACTGGGTGGACATGGCTTGGTGGTCATGTTACTGCCTGGGCGTGGCCAAGTCAACATCACTCACATCGAGACACGCATCTCCTCGCATGGCCTCTCGTGACTGTGGGGATTCTGCAACAGTCATAAGTGTGAAAAAGGGTCATAAGTCACTTTTTTCAGTGCCATTGTAACTTTGAATGGTCACTCCACACAAGCAAAGAACCAGCAAAGGAGGAAAAAAAAACCTCCAGAGAAGTTCCAGAGACAGGAAGTCTAGTCCTGCCAAGAATGTAATAAGGGTTAACGGAGAGGCAGTTTCTGTAAGCAACACCAGAATGTTTCCTTCCTGCCTTCCTTACAGGATTAGGCCAGTAATTTCTTCTAACAACCGGTTCTCCAAACTGCTTAACAACCGGTTCTAGCGAATAGGTGCGAACTGGTAGAATCCCACCCTGGCTACAGCAGTGATGGCTAACCTTTTTGTCATCCATGCCAAAAGCGTGTGCGTGTGTGCGTGCACATGCATGCTTGCACCCATAATGCAATGCACACATGACCCCCCACATGCCCCATGCCCCCCTGCGCATGCACACAGGACTCCTTGCACGATCCCCACCCCTCTGCGCATGCGCACACAACCCCCTGCATGATCCCCACCCCCTACACATGCATCTCCTGCATGCGCCCCGCCCCGTGCATGCCCAGCAGCAGATACCTGAAAATCAGCTGGCTGGTGGGAGGTGCGCACGCATATGCAGTGGAACTGAGATTGAGCGATGGCTCGCGTGCTGGCAGAGATGGCCCT
Organism: Pseudonaja textilis; assembly: GCF_049901715.1. Taxonomy (NCBI): domain Eukaryota; kingdom Metazoa; phylum Chordata; class Lepidosauria; order Squamata; family Elapidae; genus Pseudonaja; species Pseudonaja textilis. The sequence continues at coordinate 194,421,794 of NC_141991.1, read as the reverse complement.
GCGTGCCATTTCCGGCACGCCTGCCATAGGTTCCCCATCATGGGGCTAGAGTTATATTGTGCTGCTAAGTCCTAAATTGTGTGGGTTTGGCAAAGTGCCATGTAGGAACCCATCCATATTGGCCTAGCTAGGCCATGCCATGCCACAATAGACTATTTAGAAACAACGTTGTTAGGATGAAATTGTTTTTAGGTTCACACCTTTTACTAAGCCAAGACTTGTTGTCCAGTTTTAATTAGATTCACCAATAATACTGTCATAAAACATGTTTCCTGAATCACAATGGTTGGGCTTATACAGTAAGGATGTGGGGGAGCCAGTATCTCATTTTGTTCTACTCTAGTAATCATTCAGGTTCTATATAGTACATGAAGAGTATCTATAGGGGTACATTCAGCTTAGAAATTATTCAATATAAATTCTTAAAGGCAATAATCCACTTTTCACATTCCACTCTTAACCTTCTTATTAAATTGAATTAGCTGTATCTTCTTCAGGATATGTGGAGTCTATGTTGTCATAAGTCCTGGCTGAAACAACTTTGGAGAACATTCTTGATTCAGTTTACCTTATCAGGATTTAGTCATTCTTAAGAAAACAAGCCAATCTTAATTTGGCTGATACTAGCTTAATTTCCTGATACTAGCTGTTATTATCTGACAAAAATATAGCTAGTCTAAAGCAGAAGATTTAGGACCTAGATCATCAAAGAGAGAACCAGAATTTTCTATTTAAGTTATAGCTCAACTATCATTACTCTTTGTTCCATTTATAGATTCCGCTTAAGCCTCCTATGCATTTCACATTGGAGGCTTTCCTCTTTGACCCAAACTGGCCAATTACAGTTGGCAGGTACCCTACATTCCCTATGAAAGCCATATTTGAATATGTTCATATAAAATGGTTGCCTCTGTTTTTCACACTATGTTAGAGTGCTTGCTATATACTCATTGGAGGCCTGAACTCAGTTTCAGTTGTAAGAAATTTTAATTCTTCTTCTGAGCATGAGATACTCTGTTCCTCCTGCAAGATCAAGCCGTAGCTGTTTCCAAAAAAGATTGCCAAACTTATAATAGGGAGTTATAGCTTATGGAATCTACCTAATGATTTTTTTGCATTGTTTCAGGCTTTCTTATACAGGTTTAATTGCTTTTTATATTTGATATCTGATATACAGATGTACTGTTATACTTTTAAAATTTTAAAATCTTAAATAAATAATTTTTAAAAATACCCTGAATTGTATTTCATTACCTAGATCGTAGTGTTTAGGCCTATTGTAACTGCCCTGCAATAAGCTGGATAAACACTTGAAGTTGGAATAGATTTTATCCATCTTAATCTTTTTGCTGCTAACAAGTAGTCATCTGGATTTTTGTAGCAGTGATATAGTAAATATAATTATGTTTATCTTGAAGCTACATTATAAGGAAGTAGGAGGAATGTTAGCAGTGAAGCTACATTATAAGGAAGCAGGAGGAATGTTAACTCTGAGCTGAGAGAAGAAATTTTTTTGACAGTGAGACTCTGGAGTAAATGTGAAAGGAAAAACGTCCTATGCAAGCAGGCATCTAAAACTGGTGAGATGCATTGACCCTTGTTATCAGTGCATTCTTTTCAGGAAACATATATCCAGCTCTGGCCTTCACTTGTGGTCTCACAAGTTAAAGCAGGGGTATCAGGCTCAAGGGCTGCGTGGTTCTTAGATGTGGCCTGCAGGGCCACCCTGGAAACAGTGAAGGACCGGCCCACAATGCCTCTGCCAGTGAAAACAGAGCTTGGGAGAGCTGCATTGGCCCCCCAAGCTACATTTTTGGGTGCGATTGCCTCCTGCAACCTTCTGCAGGTGAAAACACATGGCCCTCCTGAGCTCCTTTTCACGGGCAGGGTGCTCAGGCCACCACAAGCACTCCTGACACGAGTGACCTTGAGCTGGCCACGCCCACCTGGCCATGCCCCCCCAGCCCACCAAGGTCAAACATAACCCAGATGTGGCCCTCAATGAAATTAAGTTTGACACCCCTGAGCACACTTAGAACACTTCTATAGTGAGGCCTGTATGTTAATGCTGGCCATCAATATTCAATTCTAACAAGAGGCTGGATAGACTCATAAGGTAGAGCATTTGTGCAGGTTAGGGATAATTTAGTGAACTTGTGGTGGCACCACCCTAACCTTAGGGCACTGTTAAAGCTTACAATTGTATTCTACCAACAGTCTGGATCTTTAGGATAGGAATGACTAAATTTTGGTGTGAAGCTCCGCGTGTCAGTGATTTGTTTAATTCCTAGAGGCTTTAGCTTCTGAGGTCAGCTAAGATCTCAAAAATTAATTTTTCAAAAAGTCAGATCTGGAGCATGTATGGCATCTACTCATAAAATGCTCGCATGTAGAAGAAGAGGGTCTCTCATAGGAGAGTGAAAAAATTCTGCACGATGTAGACATAAATCTTGCATGCTGTAGTGCTTGTCTTGGACAGATAACAGAATCTTATTGGATTCCAGCTTCATGGATTCAGCTTCTGAAATCTGTATTTGCTTTGACTTTCACCATCTTTGTTGGGTATTTTGCAAGGGGCCTTGTGCTTCCATCAAACTGCTGTCATAATTTGTCATTGTGGAGTTAACTGGTTTACCTGGGCTACCAAGGCATTGATAACTGGGTTGATAATCAGTGGAATTACCGGAATAAGTATAAAAATAATAAAAAGTCTTTGAGTTAAATCATAATCTTCTCCTATACTCATGGAACTGAGCAATCAAGCTAAGCTACAGGGTCTCAGATTCAAAACTCAGCTGGGCTCATAGCAATAGTAATTAGACTTATATACTGCTTTATAGTGCTTTACAGCCCTCTTTAAGCGGTTTACAGAGTCAGCATATTGCCCCCAACAATTTGGGTCCTCATTTTACCCACCTCAGAACGATCGAAGGCTGAGCCAACCTTGAGCCTGATGGGATTTGAACTGCCAAATTGCAGGCAGCCGACAGTCAGCAGAAGTAGCCTGCAGTACTGAAGTCTAATCACTGAGCCACTGAGGCTCATAGGCTAATTCTTGCTGTTTCTTATAAAAAATCCATATGAGAGGAAAAATCATCCTTTCTGACTGGCTCCTCAGGGTTTGATTCTCCAAACTTATCTCCTGGATGAATTAAATTCCTTAACATTTTCAGTGTCTGAATCTTTTGAAATTGAGTTTCTCTACATTCACAATTATGAAAGAAGTACAGACAATCCTTTCTTAGCAACTACTTGTTCAGTGACCGTTCAAAGCTATGCCAGTGATGATCAAGAACATTTATAAGTGGTCTTCAGAGTTGCAGCTATCACTTGTCCCTGCAGCCACGTGATTTGGATTTCGGCTCTTGTACAGTTGTGATGGTCTCAGTATCCTATGGTTTATTATTTTATTTTATTTATTTGATTTGTCAGTCATTTACAAGATGATAGGTATAAGTATAAACATGAGTAAGAATACAGGAAATAGGTACGAATAAATGGGGACAATAGGACAGGGACGGGAGGCATGATGGTGCACTTATGCACGCCCCTTACAGACTTCAGGACACTGGCTGCTGCTTCAACTAAAAGATGAGTATGCTCCCATGCAAGATTTGCATTTCATAAGGCTGCAGGTGTAGCTGGTGTAGCTGGAGAAATGTTGAAACACGGATGCATTGTGCATATGGAGAGGATGTGTGTCTTATTTAACAGCAGATCTGTATGGAGACTGCAACTGTGCAGAATGGTTGGAATAATGCAATTATTATTATTCTGTACAAAGTGAAGGGTGGAAAGAAACAACTGGCAGGGATATTCAGAACAAAACACATTGCTCATTTGTGGTAGAATTTTCCAAGACAGTCTTCATTGTCAGAAAAAATATAATTGATTTTGCATGCAAATACTGAAGTTTGGAGACAGAATAATCTCTTTTGAAACTTAATCATGTCAAAAAGTCTGTATTCTTTAACAAAGCCAAATTGTCTTCAAATTTCTTCAGGTCTCTGCATCTGTTTCCCCTTGGGCATATTGAGAACAGTTAAATCTTTACTTAGAGTTTTTTGAGTCTTCAAATATGGAAAACAACAACATATGTGTTTGTCTTGATGTTTTAGATTGGTACCAGAGGATGTGGGAATGGATATCCTTAATAAGGCCATGCTAGATTCCACTTCAATAGAGATGAGACCTGGTGAGCCTACATTTTAATTGTTTTTCTTAAATTTTCATTCTCTCCTGGGGCATTTAATTATTCACTGAGTGAACTATTTCTGTACTGTGATACTATTATTTATTTATTTGGAATAAAATCAGCTTAATTTTGATATTTAATTAATTCCATGGTTTCTTTGATCATCATTTGCAGTTCTCATCCACTTTCCACCGTGTTTAATTTTCATTAGGCTGCAAATGAACTTGCTGCATATGCTAATTAGGTACACTCGCTTTCTTCACTTCAGCCTGTACAGATTTAGCTTCTATTTACCAGTGAAAACAACACAATTAAAATTGCTGCCTAAGGTGTCATCAGTTAGAAAAGAAGTCTGACATATTAGATTATTCCTCAGCCATTGCATTACATCCAAGACCAGGGAAGATATAAATGGCAACTGCCCAAGATATGAATAATCATGTTCCAGGAAAAATATAATATTAGCACCAGGGAAGGTGGATTTTACAGCTGTGTATAAAATCTTCATATTTGTTCTGTTAATTAGAGGGCAACTGATGCCTTATCAGAAGTAACAAAAATAGACACAGGTTGGCTGGCAACAGCATTCTGCTCCAATTGAAATGTTATCCTTATTTGACTTGTAAATACAGTGTCTTCTGTATCTGCTATTAATTATTAGGTCCATGTCTACATAAGAATAGTTTGCAATAATGAAGGCTGCAGTGAAGCAGCCCATGCATTTCTAAGGATGAAGTGGCTGTGTTACTTCACTTTGGACCTTCACTGCTTCCATTGGTCCATTGTTGTAGCTGATGTGGGCTTCAAGACAAATACCAGTCAAGGGAGATGTAGCAGGGAAAATCACCTAATTGAAACATTTCCTTTTTGGGTTAACAAAAAAGAATCTTGTTCCTCTTCTCTTTGAAATGGGTTCATCTATCAGAACAAATGGTGTAATTTATCCTGATAATTGGGAGAAGATCCTTGGCAAAGCAAGATAGGGTAACTCAGGTTGGTACCTCATTCCTTCCACACCATTAAGCTCTTCACCTAGGTCAGGGGTCCCCAAACTTGGCAACTTTTAAGAATTATTTATTTAAGACTGTAAGCTATGCTGGCTGGAGAATTCTGAGAGTTCAAGTCCACAAGTTTTAAAGTTGCCAAGTTTGGAGACCTCTGATCCAGGTGAATCCAGGTGAACCTAGGCCTATTTTTGTTTTCTGGAGTCACATACAACTATTAGATAGGTTGAGTAATTTTTCAAAAGTCAAATTAATTTAAATGTTATTTGGAGTCATAGTTTTAATCTAAAACAGAGATTCTTCTCTTTTTGTGCTTATTCAGAACCTCCTAATTCGCTAGACCTTAATGGATCTCATCCCAGAAGGATAAAGCTCACTGCTCCAAATATCAATCTCTCTTTGGACCAGAGTGAAGGATCTGTCCTTTCTGATGAGAACCTGGACACTCCAGATGAAATCGATATTAATGTAGATGATCTTGACACACCAGATGAAGCAGATTCTTTAGAATATGCTGGACATGGTAATGAGTTTAATTTGGTAAAAGTGAATTTGCAGCAATTACCTATGTGTGTTTATGGGGGGGTTGTATACTTTGGCATGAAATTTTACAATTCTCTAGGGACCTAGCTGTCAGGTCATGAAGACAGATGTGCAGTATAAGAATAAACAGCTCTAAGGAAAAGCAGCACACACACATACACACACACACACAGACACACACACAGAGTATAGATAGATGTAGACTGTTATCAAATTGTAGAACCAGCTGTTGGTTATTTGTATACAATATTTTTGAAAGATTAAATGTTTATCTGTTTAATTGGATAGCAGGAAAAATTGTAATATTGAGGATAATTTCTAGTTCAGTTATTTTTAAAGATTTCCAGGTGCAAGTGTAAACATTGGAGGATGCATTCTGGTATGCAGCTATGATACTTATATATTATCTAACCCCAATCCTAAAATGTAATACGTGTTTTGTTTTAGAACTATGGATTTCTCTCTTTTTCCATCATGCCAAAGGATTTTAAATACCAGCAAAGGTCTTTTTAAAAACTATTTAGTATGTAAATTCTTCTTTATTATTTGGCTCTCCAATGATTTTTTCACAGATTATATTGTTCCTGCAAATAATCCAACATATGTTGATTATTAACTTCATTATGCTAGAAGGATTAAATGGAAGAGGGTTAATTTAATTTAATATCTGTAAGATTGTTATTCTAATGTAACAAAGATTATTGCAGTAACCAAAAGCTTGGAATTTATATGTTATTATATAATGAATTATGAATTCCTCAGCCTTTAGAGCTCAGAAAAAGTGCAAAAACTTTCCATTGATGGAAAGTTAGGGTTATTTCAGATTTATAGTCTTGAACCACAAATATCACAGATCGCAAAACCCTACCAGGTGAACATGCAAGAAATTAAATCTTTTAAGTTAATTTTATATTCAGAAAATGAATGGGAAATATCAGAAAACAATAAATACACACACACACACATATTTACATATCTACATACATAGAAAATGATGTACTACAGTAAAGTTCAAAAAGAACACTTATTCATGGAACTTCCTTTTGAGAATAATGTCATTTAGTTAATTGTACAATTGATTTCAGAGTTGAACTCAGAAATTCAGTTTTCTTACTGAATGAAACAGGCTTTTCTTATATTAATGACTGCTTATTTAAATCCTCTATTCCTGTATTTTCAGAAGAGCAACCACCCGTTAAAGAACCTTCTCAAGAAGAATCTGAATCCATCCCAGAATATACTGCTGAAGAGGAACGGGAAGACAACAAGTTATGGAGAACTGTTGTTATTGGAGACCAGGAACAGAGGATCGATATGAAAGCAATTGAACCTTTTAAAAAGGTTATTTCTCATGGAGGTACAGAAAAAATATATAAGATTTATTAATTATACTAGTATAATTAGAAAACATTTGAAAATATCCTAATTGTAAATGGTCTTGCATATCTGACATAAATGTAGAATACGTTTCCTTTGAATAAAACAGAATCAGTGAATGAATTCCTTCACTACTGAAAACTCTGTAATGTATCTGTAACAACAGAATGCTTTTGATCTGAAGTATGTGAGTTGATGAGTCATTAAATCATTTTATTCTGGGCATGAGTTTCCAGATCTCTGATTTACACTTCCAAAGGAAAGCAGCTTAGAAAAGAAAAAAATGAGAGAAGAAAATACAGTATATTCAGTGTTCATGGTACAACTCCAGGCCTGTAAAGGAACATTTCATCATATTGAATGCTTTGAACTTAATATATGGTGTAAAACCGGCCGTGGTTTGTATACCATAGTTTATGGTAGAGTGTAAACACCCACAGCAGCATATGGCCCATGAAAGCTACTTGGACAGCTTCAGAATTTCTAGAAGCTGTCTCCAAAGGAGAAATAATTAAAATATAAGAATAGTGTATTGATTTTATTTAATTAATTTGTTTTTAATTAAACCCAGCCCAGCTCCAATACACCCATCATAATCTTCAGTTAGAAATGAGGGCTATCACTTCTCTGTAGCTTAGTATGATGTCTGAATCCAGCCATTGTGGTTTGTTCAACAATTCATGGTTGAAAAAGAATATGGTTTAATACAATGTGCAATCACAAGCATAGCCAGATTTACTGAGGGTATTATAAGGTATGGTTTAAAGATGTCTATTACTGCAAGTTTCTCCCTACATGTCATTTAAACCAGTATGTTTTGACCAGGTGTGGATGTGCTGAGACTAGGATTTTGTACTTATTTTGTAGCAGAACACATGTCTTGAAAGAGAAAAGTTCTTTCTTTTTCAGTGTTTAACTGCTGTAATTTAGGCCCAATATGGAATGTGTAGTAGTGGTTTATATCAGCAGTATCTCTATGCCAGCCTTCTAAGAGTTTCATCCAGCTTTAGGCAATTCTTATGGATTGCCTGATGAGTGAACAGGCCTATGGATCTGGGCAGGGCCCTGTAGGTATGGCAGAACTCTATGAGTTCAAGCTTTTCAGGACTAGCATCTGTTCTTTCCATTTTTGTTTCATTTATTCTACTTATTTACTAGAGTTAATAATTTCTAGAATTATTTTGAATTGAGACTTTAATAACAGATGCAGCTATCAATTCTCCAAATGAGAAACTTCACCTGGGAAATTCTTACTTCAAAATAGGAGGATGTCATAAGACATTTCGGTTTGGAAGTAGCTTTGACTATGGTTCAGTGTTGTTGAATACTTTGCATTGAGTTTCCCAGGTTGTTTTTCTCATTAAAATGTTACCTTGAATTATGCAACTGGTAATAGGGGGCTTCAATTGGTTACAAAGCCTGCCAATTCTATTGTGTTAGAACTGTTTGTGAAACATATATTTTTGACTCCACAGGATACTATGGTGATGGCTTGAATGCCATCATTGTATTTGCTGCATGTTTTCTACCAGATAGCAGTCAAACGGATTATACGTATGTCATGGAAAACCTTTTCCTGTAAGTGTGGAAATTTTGTAGTAAAACTCTTTTATGTGGTGAAATAGATATGATGATTTTCATTAAGAGATAAGTGCAGAGTTGAAATGAGTTCATTTCTTGCTCAATTCTTTTGAGGCAAACAGAAATTTGGTTTGTAGAAATGAAATGAAATAAAATAAAATGTACTACAATGGAAAGAAGCCACTGGGAAGTGATTTCTGCTTTGCCATAGTTAAGGGTGAATTGAGCCTTGATATTTACTTGCATTGCCGCTAACCTTCCATGGCTGAAGTCCTGTATAATTCCATAATACAAATAGTCTCCAGCTTACCACAATTGAGCTCAACATTTATGTTGATAAGCAATACAGCTGTTAAGTAATTTTGCCCCATTTTATTACCTTTCTTGCTACAACTATTAAGTGAACTACTGCAATTGTTAAATTAGTAATTCAATTGTTAAATGAACTCCCCATTGACTTTGCTTGTCAGAAGGTCGCAAAAGGTGCTCAAATTATCCTGGGACACTGCAAGCGTCAGAAATATTAACCAGTTGCTGTGATTTGAATTTTGATCATGTAACCATGGAAATGGTTGCAGTGGTTGTAAGTGTGAAAAATGGTCATAAGTCACTTTTTTTCACTGCTGTTGTGACTGAACAGTTGCTAAACAAATGATAGTAAGTTGAGGACTATCTGTAAAACTATAATTTCACATTGTGGGAAAGCCACATAGGTCAAGAGTTCTGTCTGAATTTTCAGACTATGTTCTTGCTTTGAATCCTGTCCCAGAAATGCTCCTAAATTCTCTGGCAATGAGGCGTGAGCACAGACATTTACTTGTATTGCAGTTTTCATGCCCTGAAGAGTAAAATTAGCATGGGCTTCTTATTTAAATATTTCACACTTCCAAAGAAGTGACAGTATGACCTGTACTATGTAGGTTACATAGCCTAGGGGTGGAATTACACTTTTAATAAAGAACTTCCTCAACTGCCAATTTTGTTTCTGGAAATTATGTATTTGCTTAAGTGCTAACACATAGGGCAGTGTTTCTCAACCTTAACAACTTTAAGATATGTGAGCTTCAACTCCCAGAATTCCCCAGCCAGTTGAACTCCACATGTTTTAAAGATAATATTTTAAAGTTGCTAAGGTTAAAAAATACTGGCGTAGGTTCTTAAAAGGAAAACAAATGCTTATGAAAATATTGTTTCTTCCCACTTCTTTTTCTTCTCCTTTTTTTTTATGAGATATGTAATAAGTACTTTGGAGCTCATGGTTGCTGAAGACTATATGATTGTTTACTTAAATGGAGCAACTCCAAGGAGAAGAATGCCGGGACTTGGATGGATGAAAAGATGTTACCAGATGATTGACAGGCGGTTTGTGGATCACTTATATTTTCTAATTATTATTTTCTTAGTCTATTTACCATTTTAAATCCTCTTGCCCCATTCTTTGTAAATGCAAGCTGTTCCTTGTATTATGAAGATTGAGAAGATTTTAGAATGTATGCCAAAAGTATGTGAATCTGTGTGTGATAATGGCTATACGATAATGGCTATACTTGCTGAGCATGTGACTATCATTTTCTCAATAAATGTGTTTCATTTTGAAGACAAAGTATTTTAGGCCCAGTACTCTTCAACATCTTCATAAACAGATGAGGGAATAGAAGGGGAATTTACCAAATTTGCAGATGATACTAAGTTGGCAGAAATAGCCTACACCCTAGATGATAAGCTCAAGATCCAGATGGATCTTGACAGACTTGAACACTGGGCCTTATCTAACAAAATGAAATTCGATGTAGAGAAAAGTCAAGCCTTACACTTAGGCAAGAAAAAACCAAAATACACATATAGATTGGGTGAAAGCAGGCTTAATAGCAGTAACTGTGAAAGGGATCTTGGAATCTTAGTGGACAACCAATTAACTATGAGCTAACAGTTTGGGGCGGCAGCCAAAAAAGCCAATACAATCCTAAATTGCATTTACAGAAGAATACAATCAAAATCAAGTGAGATACTAACACCACTCTATAAAGCCTTAGTAAGGCCACACCTAGAATACTGCATCCAGTTTTGGTCACTACACTATAAAAAAGATGTTGAGACTCTAGAAAGAGTGCAGAGAACAGCAACCAAGATGATTAGGGGACTGGAGGCTAAAACATACAATGAACAGTTGCAGGAACTGAGCATTTATTTATTTTATTCATTTATTTGTCAAGCAAGTATTAGATAACAGGTATAAGTATGGTTATGAATACATGAAATGGATACGAATAAAAAAGAAACAATAGGACAGGGACGGTAGGCACATTGGTGCACTTATGCACGCCCCATTATGCATGCTACTTATGCACGGCTTATACTTATGCATGGCTAGTCTACTGAAGAGAAGGACCAGGGAAGACATGATAGCAGTGTTTCAATATTTGAGGGGCTGCCACAGAGAGGAGCGGGACGAGCTGTTTTCCAAAGCACCTGAAGGCTAGACAAGGAATAATGGATGGAAACTGAACAAGGAGAGATTTAACCTGGATATAAGGAAAACATTTCTGACAGTGAGAGCAATCAGCCAATGGAACAGCTTGCCTTCAGAAATTGTGGGAGCTTCATCACTGGAAGCTTTCAAGAAAAGACTGGACTGCGATCTGTCAGAAGTGGTGTAGGGTCTCCTGCTTGGGCAGGGGGTTGAACTAGATGACCTACAATGTCCCTTCCAAGTCTGTTAATTGGTAATCTTTCTTTTTAAATGCAGATTAAGGAAGAATTTGAAATCATTCATCATAGTTCACCCTTCTTGGTTTATAAGGACAATTCTAGCTGTCACAAGGCCATTTATAAGGTCGGTCACTTTTGGACTTTCTAAAATGCTGAGTTTTCACATGATCAGGAACTGCTTTGATCGCAAGATAAGCAATTGGGGAAGTAAAGAAACAGCTTCTGATTCAGCTTTGCCCTGATGTGGCTCTCTAAAATGATAAATATATTTGTGTAATTTTACCATGGGTAACATTAACAAAAAGTAAATTTATCATTTTCTTATAATAATTACATTTTAACTTCTATATATGGCATTATCACAGAATAATTTATGCAGTATTTAATAGGTTGGTGCAGGCAAAATGAGTGCTTGTTCTTTTTCTACACAAGTTAATCAGGTTTTTAAAAAATGCTGTCATCCTTCTTCTAAACAACTCATGAGCCCCAAAGAATTACCGACCTATACTTTGATAATCCTGAATTAAGTAATTGATTTAGAGTGTATAGCACTGAAAAAAAATGTTTGCTGAAATTTGAAGTACAGGTTGTCCTTGACTTACTGTCATAAAATTTCTATTGCTAAGCAAGGCAGTTATTAAATGGGTCACACCTAATTTTACGACCTTTTCACCAAAGTTGTTAAGGAATCATGCAGTCGTTAAACAAACCCAGCTTCCCCCATTGACTTTACCTGTCAGAAGCTGACTGGGAAAATCGCAGATGGCAATGACATGACACTAGGACACCGCAACCATTGTAAATACATGCTGGTTGTCAGATGCCCAAATTTTGATCACGTTGGGATGCTGCAACTGTTGTAAATGTGAGGACCAGTCATAAATGACTAGATATATAAGATCATTCCTAGCCTAGCCGGGAATTTAGTAGCTTATTAGTTGACATGGAGCTGAATTTTATATTTTATTTTATCCATATTGCTTAACCAGTGAATTGTGCTTTTTGTTTTTTCAGTTCAAAATTCAGTAATAAGATACAGTACGTCAACACTCTGGCAGACCTTAATGAACTAATTCCAATGGAATATGTAAATGTCCCAGAAAGTATTGTCAAGTAAGTGAAGAGCATTTGGAGAATAATAATAAGTTACTTCTATAAAAGGATTGCTATTTTTAGGGAAAGTTAATTTTATCTAAATAATATATAATATTTAAAAAATATTCAGTGGTGATTAAAACTGAATAGCACTAGAAATAGTTTATCCTGTTTATCATATTTAAAAACACTGTTTAAATTATAATCTAGTTCTTTGTGGTATAAAGAAAGCCAGGCCAAGAAAACAAAAGAGGAATAGTTAAGAAATCAGAATAAATTTATATAAGTTCCTATAGAAGAGGTGATTGAGAGAAGCTAAGAAAGCACTTTTCAGATATCTGAAGGTTGAATCGGTAATCTCATTCTGAATTACCCCAAAGAGAAGGGCCAGAGCCAATTAGTTAAAACTATAAGGAAGTAAATTCAGGTTACATGTTGGCAGAAACTCATGACTACATCAACTGTTCATCAAGCAACAGGTTGCCATCTACACCAAGTGGTGAGTTTTCTTTTACTGGAAGTCTCCAAACAGAGGCTGGCTAATTGTTAATCAAGATGTTGTTGTAGATCCTGCACTAAGTAGCATTAGGTGGTCTCTTTGGTATCTGTCAACTCTATGATTCTGTGAAAGACCTAAGAACGTATTCCAATGTGTTATTACTTCAATAATTTATTCATATTATCTGTTGTGAGTAAAAAAATGTTTTCAAAATATTTTTGAGAATTGCACAAGACATTGTAGAATGGGAATATATTTTATCACAGAAAGTGGAGATGAAATTCTCAAAGTATTCATGTTCTGAGCACTGATGTTTTGGATACTGTTTCTGGTTTGGGTACTGTATGCTGTATAAATTATTCCCCTGTTGAAAACTTTCAGGAATTGCTAAGGATGATAGGATATTAGTTCAATGTAGCTAGACAGATCCAAGATGGGGAAAATCCAGAACATTTCATGGTTTTACCAGTTCTCCCAGTGCGCATAGTAGTTCTCAGTGTGAACATGCCAACCCACTAATATCAAAGCAAGTCTGAAGCCTGTTGAATAAGGTCCAAAGGATCATACTATAGACATTGTAGTTTAAATTTGCATTGACACGAGATACATATACAAGAGCCTCAGTGCTGACTCTACACTTAGAATAGATAGAATAGAATAGAATTGTTTATTGGCCAAGTGTGATTGGACACACAAGTTATTTATCTTGGTGCAAATGCTCTCAGTGTACATAAAAGAAAAGATGCATTCGTCAAGAGTCAAGAATCATAAGGTACAACACTTAATGATAGTCATAGAGTACAATAAGCAATCAAATCATACTAGGAAACAGTCAATAAAAATCGTAAGGAAACAAGCGACAAAGTTACAGTCATACAGTCACAAGTGGGACTTCAACTTAACCTTGGGAATAGCTCCTTGCGATGTGAAGGTGATACATTTGGCACAAATATAATGTCTGCATATTATTTGACCTTGTGTATGTTTGTCCTTTACCCACTTTTATCTTGAAAGGTATGATGAGGAACGATCCATTCAGAGAAGAGTAAGGTAAAACCCTTGCTCTGCTGAAGCCTGTGCTGATGTTTTTAAATGACTGAGGATATGTGAGGCGATATAGGATTTCAGCAGCTGACATTTAAAAAGATCCCGTAGCTCTCTGTAATGAATGTCACACATGAGCTATTGAGATCAGTTATAAATTTCCTTAATTTGGCCTGTTCTGGATTTAACTTCAATCACTTTGTCAGCTTTGCACAGCATGCATGCTGCAAACTCCTGCTAGTTTTACAAGACCTGCCTACATGGACAATATATACATACATACATACATACATACATACATACATACATACATACATATGAAATAAAATTCGGTAACACATTAGAAAAAAATACTTCGTTGGTGCATAATTTCAAAAGCATGTTCCTTGCTTGATTGACATTCTGCTTTTCCCCGCTTCTATTTTATGTTCTGCTTGCTTCTTCTCCTTCACCAATAACCTTTACTCATACAGACTGGATGAAGAGCTCAAGGAGGCATCAGCAAAGTAAGACAGAATTCTGATAATAAACTATATTCCTTTTTCATTCTTAAAAAGGATTAACTATTAAGAAAATTCATATTAATTCTATACGGGACAACACAGAGTGTCATTAGAATAGGGAATATTACTGCTACATAATATTACATAGGAATAATATTCACTATTCTCAATGGCATTTCTGCAGAGTGGCCTGGGGAGTCCTGGGAATTGTACTTCAGCAGTAGTTCAGTCTAATCATAACTGCTAAATAAAATATTATTTTTAGGACATGGTGCACAATTGGTAATCCCTAAGGCTTTGTATGTTCCAAGTCCACTTTCAGTGGCTGCCAATATTCAATAATATTAACTTTCCAATAACCTGGAGATATTAAGGCTGGAGAAGTTGCCAAAATACAGGCAGTTGAGGGTAAAGAAGGAATCTTACAAGTGAATTAAAAACAAACAAAGTTGTCTTTAATTTGAATGCATCCACTTACTGCCTTTATGTCACCAAAATCCATAATGCACTATATCTTACAAATGAAAATGCAGATTATATTCAAAGAAATTTACTTGAAAGGGGATTCTAGAGTATATGGTTATTTATTTCTTAAATGAATGTGTTTTCTATCAGCTTTAGAGTTTTTCTTTAAAACAATAATTTTGCTCATTTTTTCTTTGGGTGAAAGTTATTACCTATTAATTGTCTAGGCTCGAGTTGGATAGGACATTTGGCAGATGGGATGATAAAATGGTGCCATTTATATATTTTATATCAATCTAGGCCCCTTTAAGAAAACGGATGATATTTTTAGAGAACATAGTTCCACTGATGCCCAGGAATTTACATTATGATGAAGATTGATTTTATGTAGAAGGATAGAGAGGCATAGCATTACATAGAACTCTCCATTTAATGGACTGATGGGGAAATGAGTTTTTGAGTCAAATATTCATTACATGCTGAATTTTTCATATATAAACACACATATAATCTATATCTTTTAAAAATTATAAAATATATGTAGCTGTACATAAAATGAACATAATGTTCAAATATACAATTGTTGTGTCATTCATAACACTGTTTGTCTATTACCTGGGGCAAAGCTTCTTCTTGTCAAAAGTCCAGATTTTGTTCATTATATCCACTAAAGATCACTGAATTGAATTTATTAAAATTGACTGACAGAAAGATTCTCCTCCATGCTGCAGCGAGAGCCCAGGTTGGGTAGATTCCTTCTTATGATGTCATTAAGCGGAGTCTGTACTTGTATATAAAAAGCCAGCCCCTGGGATTATCCCCAGCTTTGACTCAGCTTCTTTAAATCACAAGCTGTGTCTCTGAAAGCGTTAGCGTTTTATTCAGCGATTTTCTACAGAAGCTACCCTTGCTTCAATCAGCTCCTGGGGATCCGGGCAGCTGCAACTTCAGGAGAGCGGGGCTCCGTTCTCCTGCAAGGCTGAGAGCAACGTTTTCCCAAGTGCTGCTAGGCAAGCAGGGAAGCGTCTGAGACCTTCCCCACAGCCACAGTTTGTCCGATCGTAAAACTGATCGGCAAACTGATAATAGAGCCAACCCGCTGATTGCATGGGCAGCAATCTCTTCATTCTCTGGCTGATCTGATCGCTCGGGGCTCGCAATAGCCTAAGGAGCAAAATTCACTTCTCGGAGCTATCGATGAGCAGCAGCCATCTTGGAGTGCAGTCTCTTCAGACATGTGGTGAGCGGCCATTTTAAGTGGCCCAGTGGCCATTTTCAGGGCTCCAAAGACCCAATTCCACCCTCTGCCATCCTTAAGCACTTTTGAGAGCCATTCTCTCAACACTTGAGCCTTGTTTAATTTAAAATGGATCAGGACAGTGCTCATGCAGAGCTTCCCCCACCCCCAGTGGAACAGGCCCTCCAACCCACTAAAAGGAAAAGACACAGACAACCTATTGCAAAAATCAGAGCTAAGGCTCTAGCCCCTAAGAAGACAACTCAGGTTGAGTTAAAGGCAGAGAAACGGAGACATGCGGCTCTAGAGAGGCAATTTAACAAGACTATTCAACAAATGAGAGGGCAACTGCAATAGGCTTTCCAGCCAGCCGAACATCAGGCTTTCCAGAGAAGCCCCCCCAGAGGAGGGAAAGTTGTTCATGGAGCCTTTGGACCCCTGCCCTCCGGTCTGGTCCCCTGAGGCATTTGAGGAACAACTAGATCCTCAGGATTTCAGCAGGTCTGGGCCATATTTCCAGCAAACTTCTGGGTCCTATGCCCCCTCTCTTCCCCCCAGAGTCCAGGCCTCCCAGATCAGGCTGGAAGCCACCTTCATGCCCACTGCAGCTGGCCTTCAGGCCTCCACTACCTTTGATAACAGGCCCAGGGAGATCCAAGATGTTGTTTCCTTAGCCACTAGACGGGGATTGGCTGAAGGTTTTCAACAGATTCTTCAGCCTGTGGAAAGGGTTCAGGCCCTTCTCCCTTCTCAGTATATGGCTTCCTTACCTCCGTAATGAGATTTCCACAGACCCCAAGACATCAGGGTCTATTCTTCACAGGCAGAATGGGAGGAGTATGAAAGGGAAGAGGGTGCCTCCCCATCTGAACACAGTTGCTCCTCTCGTTCAGAGCGCGAAGAGGGTGAAATCTGTGATTGCAATGTTTCAGAGGAAGAAGACTCTTGTCCAGATCAGCCCTCTTCTGCATAAGTCTTTAAACCAGCCCTCTTTAAACCCTTACTTAGCAAGGCCTTGGTCACTGCCAGGCTGTCACCTGAGGAAGAAGCACTTGAACCACAAGGGGAACCCTCCGAGCAAGGAGACCCGCTCTTCTCCAAGCCAGTAGTACACACAGAGGTTTTGCCTTCTCCCCTTTTGTTTCTCGACATGGTCAAGGAACAGTGTGCTTCCCCTTCGGCAGGTCCTCGTCCATCATCTTTGGACAAGCGGTTCTACTATTTCAGCACATCCCTAGCCAACACACTTGCAGTGCCCTCAGTAGACACTCTGGTTGTGGCATCATTCTCCTCTTCTGGCACTCCCACTGAGCCAGAGGATGTACTTAAACCAGAGGACAAGTGTTCCAAACAGACCCTCAAGCGCAACCACCAAGCAGCTGCGTGGGCTGTTCAAACTTCGACCACTGCATCGTTTTTCATGAGGGCATCTCTATGCTGGCTGCACCAACTGCAGGACCAGTTGCCTGCCTCAGATCTCATCATGACCTTAACAAAATTAGAGCAGTGGCGGAATTCACTGTGGATGCCACCCTCAATTCCGCCAAATTTGCATCAAGAGCCATGGCATCTTTGGTGGCGGCAAGAAGGCTTCTGTGGCTCCGAAATTGGCAGGTGGAGTCACGCCATAAACGGAAACTGGCTTCTGCCCCCTGTGCAGGAGACAAGCTTTTTGGCGAGGCTCTAGACCCGTATCTCATTGAGACCAGAGATAAACTTAAAATTCTTTCCTCCTTGGGGAAAAAAGCTGACTATCGCCCAGCTCCTTATCGCCCACCTGCCTTCTGAGCAGAGTCCACCTCCTGGTTTCCTCAGCCACAGAGGGCATATTCTCAACACCAGGACCAACGTCAAGAACCACTTGGCAGGCAACAACCTTCTGCTGGTAAATGGCACTTTTGGGGGGGAGGGGTCATGCCTTCTGTCGCTCTAAGTAATACCTCGTTCTCCCCACCCATCGGAGGTCGCTTAGCCTTCTTTGCCTCCAAATGGGAAGAGTCAGTGATGGATTCCTGGGTACTCAACACTGTTAGGTCAGGGCTACAATTGGAATTTCTATCGTCACTCCCATGTTCTCGTGTTAACGGACAATATGGCTGCAAAGGCACACGTCAACAGACAGGGGGAACAAGATCCAAGGCACTTATGAGAGAGGCAGAACGTTTTGGGTTATGGGCAGAGAAACACCTGCTGACAATTTCAGAGGATCACATTTCCAGAGTCGACAATTCCCAAGCCAATTGGAGTTTAGTCGACCATGCAGAATGGTCCATTCCTCCGTCCCTATTCAGGGATCTTTCCCTCAGATTCAGAACTCCAGAGGGGGTTCTCTTCTCCACTCCTCAAAATGCTCATCAACAGATTCTTCACCAGGTTTCCTTGCCAGGGAGCAGAGGGGACCAATGGTATTCGGTGCAAATGGCCTGCAGGTCTCCTCTATGCCTTTCCCCCTCTTCCCTTCATTCTGGTGGTCATATGGAAGCTGTTGGCAGAACAAGCAGAGCTAATTCTCCTGGCACCCTATTGGCCAAGGAGGCCCTGGTTTGCGGACCTGGTCAACCTGTCTGTGGCTTCCCCTTGGAGAATTCCTGGCCCAACACATCTCCCTGCACCAAGGAGCCCTGACCCATCTGGAGCCTCAGTGGCTCAAGCTGACCGTGTGGCACTTGAGCAGCAGCGGCTAAGGGAGGCTAAGCTCCCAGAGAGGGTTATCCTCACCATGCAGGCGTCTCACAAACCTTCTACAAGGTGCCTCTATGATGCCACCTGGAGGGTTTTCTCCCAATGGTGCCTCAAGGAGGGTCTCTCTCCTTCCTCAGCCCAGTTGGCAGAGGTTCTTAGAGTCCTTCAGGATGGCTTGGAGAAAGGTTTAGCTCCCAATACCTTATGTCACCAGGTAGCGGTTCTCAGTTCTTTCATGGAGTTCACTTCCTTCCTTGTCCCATCACCCCTCAGTTAGGAGATTTTTGAAAGGGGCTTCCAACCTACACCCTCCTGTGGTGCACAGGTATCCTTCATGGGACTTTCACTTGGTTCTTAATGCCCTTACAAAGCCCCCCTATGAACACCTTAGAACAGTGTCTCTCCAATTCCTAACTCTAAAGGTAGTTTTCCTCGTTTCTATCACTTAGGCCAGAAGGATGTCAGAATTGGCCACCCTTTCTATCAGGCAGGATTTTTGCACCTTTCACAATGATAGGGTTGTTCTCCGTCTGGACCCCTCCTTTATCCCAAAGGTTAACACTTGGTTCCACCGATCCCAAGACATTGTGTTACCTGGCTTCTGTCCCCTTCCACACCATGACTTAGAGCGCAAGTGGCATACTCTAAATGTCAGAAGGGCTCTTAGAATTTACATCAAACACACTTCCCCTTTTAGAAAGACAGAAGCCATGTTTGTCTCGTTTTCCCCTTCTCACTTGGGGAACAAGGCCTGTTCCCTTAATATTAGAAGGTGGGTCAGGACGTGCATCGCACAAGCCTACAAAGTGGTGGCTCTTCCAGTACCCTGTGGTCTAACGGCGCACTCTACCAGAAGTGCAGCCACTACAGCCATTTGGGCCACCCAGGCGTCCTTGGAAGAGATTTGCAGAGCGGCCACATGGACATCCCTGTCTCCCTTCATCAGACATTACCCTCTGGATTCCTTTGCCTTGGCGCCAGCGGCTTTTGGCAGATGGGTTCTTCAGCAAGTGGTTTCACTGTTGGAGTGATTGGCCAGACGAGGACCTGCCCATGGACATGCAAGGGCTCTCGCTGCAGCATGGAGGAGAATGGGCGTTGGTAAATTTACCTGTGAACGCCCTTTCTATCTATGCTGCGAGAGAGCCCAGCTCCTCCCCTGGTTCGTCCGGAGATGGTAAGGAATGTTAATGTATTGGATTGTTTGCTTTCAGAGACACTTCTTCAGTCTGTCAAGTATCTTCGCCAAAGCTGGGGATAGTCCCGGGGCCTGGCTTTTTATATATAAGTACAGACTCAGCTTAATGACATCATAAGAAGGAATCTACCCATCCTGGGCTCTCTCGCAGCATAGATAGAAAGGTCGTTCACAGGTAAATTTACCAACACCCAATCACTACTGAGTTACTGCAAGCCCAAATAATCTTTTGCTAGACTGGCTGTACCAATGTCAATTGCATGAGCTTTATAGCATGCTGAAAAATGCATATGTTATTACCTTATTATGTAATTATAGTGGTAACTTTATGTATTGAAGCAGCCATTTCAGAAAGCTTGAATATGTTGCTGCTGTGAAGTTGAACTCCAATATATTATTGTGAAGATGCATCTATTTTGAACATGTCCCAAAGTAATTTTAGCGAGCTGCCTATCTGCTTACAATCCTAGTACACTTGATAATGACTACAAGCAAGAGTTTGATAGATTGCATAAACTAAGCTGTTCAGAACAGTTGAAAATGGGTGGGCTAGCGCTATCAAACTGGGAATTATATTATTGGGCAGCCAACTTATTATGGTTAAAAGACTGGGTCAATTTACGGAACAAAAGAACTCTAGTCTTGGAAGGGCACGACCTTCAGAGAGGATGGCACGCATTTCTATGGGATGTGGGGAAAACTAAACAGGCGTACTTTCATAGACATCTTATTAGAGATTCACTATTAACTAATTGGAAAAAATATGTAAAAACATTATTTAAAAATTCGATTTGGCTTTCAACAATGGAGGCAATGGTTCATCCCAACAATTTGGATATAACAAAAACGACTAAATATAAAGATTTATTAGACCCTTTAGGAAAATTAAGAACTCGACAGGACTTACAGGAACAGGGATTTAAAATTGATCAGTGGTTATATATACAAATCCATAGTAGATACAAACAAGATATCAAAGAGTTTGGAATCTATAGCAAATTACAACACTTAGATAAAATCTTATTAGGATCAAATAAAAAGAATATCTCTAAATTTTATAAATATTTATTGGAGGTAGAATTAGAGCAAGAGATAGTGAAAGGGAACATGATAATGTGGAGTAGGAATATTGGAAGAAGCATTACATTAACAGAATGGGAAAAGATCTGGAATAGAATCATTAAGATTACAAAATCTGCGGCGTACAAAGAAAATATGTATAAAATGTTATATAGATGGCACTTACCCCTTCGAGGTTGCGAAAATGAACCCAAACTCTAGTCCAAAATGTTGGAAATGTAAAAACATAGAGGGAACCTACTTTCATATGTGGTGGACCTGTAAAGAAGCCCAGAAATACTGGCAAAAATTAGAAAATGGCTGGAGGAGATAACCAAAGAACAAATTGAATACAAACCAGAGTTCTTCCTACTAGGGATCTCTGATAAACATTTTCCTAAAAAGACGAAATATATAATAATTCATATTCTAACTGCGGCCAGATTAGCATTTGCCCAGTGCTGGAAATCTTCCCGTTTACCTACAGATCAATTGGTCATTCAGAAAATATGTGACTGCGCAGAAATGGACAATTTAACCATAGCTCTTAAAAATAAAGAGTCTTCAGCATTTGATAATAATTGGAATGCGTGGTATAATTGGTTATATCAGAGATAAACTGTTCAATGAGCATAAATAAGCATAAATAACCATAAATAGTGATAAGATGTGTATATTTAAAGTAAGGTAGGAGAATTGGATCTTGCAGACTGTCAAAAGAATATCTGTCTGGTTTTAATGTATTTTCTTTTTCTTCCGTCTCTTTGTTTTTTTTCTCTTTATACTCTTTTTTCTCCTTTTTCGGTTCAAGATCGAGCATTTTTTTCTTTTCCTCTCTCTTTCTCTTCTTTCTTTCTTCTTTTCTCTCTCTGTTTCTTATGTAATGTTGTTATGTTATTTTTTTAATTGTAAATTCAATAAAATTTATATATATAAAAAAAAGAAAATCTGTCATAACTATTATAATCTCATACTCATACTCAAAGTTAAAGCTTTGTCTTATAGCATATATCCAATGCTATATTCGGTAATAATGGATATCAGTGCAACAGCTCACTGAATCATAGAAAATATAGTTTAATATACAAATATTTTTGTAGGATAAATTTTCCAGCCAGTATTAAGGATGAAGCTGTATTCATACGACTGTCTTATAGCCTGATCCTATTTATGCTTAGGCAAGTTGAAGTCTCTATAAGTACATTCAGGATTATTTAAGGTCATTTTCATGGGAGTGCAATTTCAACTATAAATTCTTTAAATGAATTATTTTTGAAACTTCTTACAGTAATTGATTTCAATATTCTAATTAATTTGCTGCTATGAACAGCAAAAAAAGAAGAAGAATCGAGAAAGAAAAGTATCATAACACTCTACCACCTAAACTTTTTGCGTTTACTGTTTGGGAGACATTTCTTAATGAACATTGATGACTTATGATGACATCATAATATATATAATAAACTTTGCTTGTGAAAATACCTTTGTTCTGCTTTTAAAGTAAATATGTATTTATAAATCTCTGTCTCTAACAAACGAGAATGTATTTATTATTTTTCATTTTTCCTTGCCTTCAGAGCAAGCTGTCTTTCAAATGAGCCCGAAATAACTTCAGTCCAACAGGAGTAAGAATTTCATAAACAAGCCAATGTCTATGAGTATTATTCATAATAACATTATGCAACAGACATTGAAGAAGTTGGTAGTCTCTGAGATCCAAATACTTATATGGGCTGATTAGACTAGCAGATAAACGTTTCGATAAAAGTTATTTTTTTGACAAAGATAAAGTTAGATAAAAATGCTACCAGGTTTATTATAAATGTAACACCTGACATAACCCTATTATGAGGCTACTAAAGTCTATGTTAATACTTTTACTTTACTAATTTAAGACAATAGGTACAATTTGCAACTTTGCTTTAATGAAACAACCTTTTTATTATATCTTTCTGGAATCTATCCAACCTTCTTCTTTGTTTGTCCTGTCACCTTTTATATTCACTGTAAAATCTTTCACAGGGTTGTATTTTCATTTGCCTTTGTGGTTTGAATAACAAATAGTACAGGTAATCCTCAACTTAAGACCATGATTGTGAGACCCCATTGCTAAGCAAAGCGGCTGTTAAGTGATTTGCCCCTAATTAACCACCTTTTCTGCCACAGTTGTTAAGCAAATTATTGCAATTGTTAAGTGAATCATGCAATTGTTAAGAGAATCTGGCTTCCCTCACATTGACTTTGCTTGTCAGAAGCCAGCTGGGGAAGTCACAAAATGACCAATAGGACACTGCAACCCTTCTAAATACCTGAACTTGAGTAAATGTTAGGATTGTTCATAGGGTGGGGTTTTTTTTTTAGGTGACGCTGTAACTTCGAACAGGTGCTAAGCTAAGGTTTTAAGTTGAGGACTGCTGTACATAAATCTTTTTTATAAAAAGTGTTATGCATGTGTTCAGTATCATTTTTATAGTTTATGAAAGCGATATGATGTTAGAAGAAATATACATTCGTGTTTAATTGTTAAAACAATAAATGGATGAATCTGGTAGTAGTTATTATTCTGCAAGTTGTAAGAGAAACATTGGATAGGACTGTACTTATTTTTAATTAGACTTCAGATGACTCATTAAGTCCTATTGTTTTCAGTTGCGGTGTCCTACTGTTAAAATTTTTATTCAGCCCAATTTTGTAAAGGAACTAAGAGGTATTAAGCATCATGTCCAGAGTTGGTTGGTCATGAAAGTTAATTATGACAATACCATTATTAATATCGTGATTAGGCCTGTAAATTATAGAATCTTAAAAGACTGTAATTATAGAATATCCTTCTAATCTACAACGATAATCTTTTAATTTTTGACAAAGTTGTTCTTCTTTTATTGAGTTGAAAATGGGACCAAAGTCCAAAGGATCAGTGTATTGACTATTATTGGTAATAATTGTTATCAGCTATGGTATTGCATGGCATTATACTTTGGACTAATCCATTAATAAAAAGTGCAATAATGGTAACTACTACTAGAGGAAGAAAGCTTTTTTATAAACGTTTGCTCTGTAGCCGTGATGGCAAACCTATGGCATGCATGCCGGAAGTGGCATGCAGAGCCACTTCTGCCAGCACACGAGAGGTCGCCCGGAAGAGCCCCACTGCGCATGTGTGCACGTCCCCCGCTAGCCAGCTGATTGTCGGGTATCTGCTGTGTATTTGTGAGGGGAGACACACGCACCTGCGCAGAGGTATGCAGTGTGCAGGGGGGGGTTGCATGCACACGCGCAGAGGCATGTGGTGTGGGGGAGTCACGTGAGCATGAGCAGAGTTTTTGTGATTCTGACACGCCTTTTGTCTTTAGTTCCTTATCTCACCTAGTTGGTTAGGACCTCCTAGGCAATGATATGTTTGGAATCCATGTGGTGGTGAATGCTTCTTTAAGAAAGGGACAGTTCCATCTATTTTGAAAGAAACAGTTTCATTCCCTAAGATGCCATCACTAGATCCAATAGGGTTGGACAGTTTTCCGTTTTACAACTTCCTCTTCTTTGTAGCCAGGTTTCAAGTTAGGTTATACTGCTGACATGGCATGGACTGTAATTGTGAATAATCTCTGGCAGGCACAGGATATAGGTAGTGCATCTGTCCTGATCCTTCTTGATCTCTTAGCAGCTTTCAATACCATTGATTGGAATATCCTTCTGGATCTACTAAGGATGGTGGGTGTGAGGGGGCCACTGGATTTTCTTCCTTTCCGGCCAGTTCCTGTCACTGTTGGTGAAGAAGGAGAGATCCAGCTTTAGACCTCCACATTGCAGGGTGCTGCAGAACTTGACTCTCTCCCCATTCTTGTTTAATATTTACCTGTAGCTTCTGAGCAACATCAAGCATTGGCACAAGGTTAAGTACCATCAGTGTGTTGATAGTACTCATATATTCTCATTTTACACTGTGCTGCCCAAATGAAGCTTCCAAACTACATTTCCCATTCCCTGGAAGCTGTGGGGTCTGGATGGGGAAGAACAGGCTCCAGCTTAACCCTAGCAAGACCAAGTGGCATGGGTTTTAGAGTCCCAAGACCAGAGATTTTCCAGTTCCATCCATGGATATGCACGCACTCTATCAGAGCCAATGCACAATTTGGGAATTTTTCTGATGTTGAACTTACTCCTCAAAGTGTAAGTGGAGCTGTGCACAAATGCATCTTATGGGCCCTTTATGCCCATTCCTAGAAAGAGAGACTTTGCTCATGGTTACTCATACTTTCGTTCTGGACTATTGCAATGCAGTATACATGGGGCTGCTCTTTAAGACCATTCAGAAGCTCTATAGCTGGTCCAGAATGCAGTGAGGCAGGGTAGTCCACATAATGCTATTGTTTAACACAGCAGTCCCAACCTTTTGGGCACCAGTTCTGTGGAAAACAATTTCTTCACAGACTGTGTGTATATTTGTGTGGGTTTCACACCATCCCTAGATCCAGGGGTGGGATTCAATTTTTTTAACAACCAGTTCTGTGGGTGTGGTTTGTTGGTGGGCGTGCCTTGGTGGTAATGTGACCGGCTGGGCATGGACAACTCAACATCACTCACATCGAGGCACGCATCTCCTCACCTGGCCTCTTGTGACTGTGAGGATGCTGCAATAGTCGTAAGTGTGAAAAATGGTCATAAGTCACTTTTTTCAGTGCCATTGTAACTTTGAATGGTCATTCCACACAAGCAAAGTACCAGCAAAGGAGAGGAAAGAAAACTCCAGAGAAGTTCCTGAGACAGGAAATCTGGTCCTGCCAAGAATGTAATAAGGGTTAACAGAGAGGCAGTTTCTATAAGCAACACCAGAATGTTTCCTTCCTGCCTTCCTCACAGGATTAGGCCAGTAATTTCTTCTAACAACCAGTTCTCCAAACTGCTTAGAATGTTGACAACCGGTTCTAGCGAATAGGTGCGAACCTGTAGAATCCCACCCCTGCCTAGAACCAATGCATGCCCAGATGAAGCTTCATTCGCTTGCGAGGCTCATTTCCTAGTGGGCTGTGGACTGGTATCAGTCCATGTCTCGGGGATTGGGGATCCCTGGCTTAACAACTTGCACTACCTCCCAGTACATTTCTGCTATAATTTAAGGGGATAGTGGTCATCTATAAACTCTACATGACACAGGTTATTTATGGGCCTGCCTTTCTCCTATTATGTCTCTTCATCTCATCCGATCTGACAGGCTGGATTTTTTCCCAGGTTCTTTATATAGAAAAGAGTAAAAGTTCAAATGATATTTGAGATGGTTCAGGTTTTGTCATGTGTAATGTCTGGGCCTGGGCAGGGCTAGTTATATGTGTATTCTGCCCTTTGCTCCTTAGAGGAAGTCCTGGATACATATGTAATAACAACCCATTGTACTGACTCTTCCTTTTCTTTTTCTAAAGCATCAACATGACCATGAAAAGTTCTTAACTTCCATGGAAATTGGAGAAGAAAATGATCTTCTGTTTGATGTGCCTGAGTCTTGAAGATGGGACAGTTTTGGCTTCTCATCGGAACATGATCCTCTAGGATCTTCTTGTGCACAAATCTCTTTTATTTCCCCAAAGCCTGTCTGTGCAAGAAAGACTCCTGAAAGATTTAACCTTTGTTCTCTGATCACTTAGTGTTATTCAGAGCATTCTGAAATCAAACAGGAGGTGGCTGCTACTGCCAGAATAGTAGCAGAGGTACAGGTAATAACTCTGTGTAGTATTATATCAGGAGTAGATTTACAATAAGGAAAATTATGCATTTTTGAATTCCAAATTATTTTGCCATTAATGTGCCTCACCTGTGATCTGATAGTGCGGTTCAGTCTCGTTTGTCTTCTACATATTTATGTATTAATGGCTAGAGATTTTAGCTCCCATGCAGCAATGCTGGTTTTCCTTCCTCCCTCTCTCCCTCCCTTCCCATTTGGACTGCAAGCACCACGACTCAATGATTGAGAATCTTCATAGGCAACAATCAGGTGGTTGCAGGAAACAGAACTAACATGGTCTTTCAGATTTCAAAGGAGCTCTGAATTGCATACAGTATTCTTATTAGAAAAGACACAGGATCCCCTCTTCACACACCATTGGTTCACCTTTTAAGATATGAGTCAAGATTTTCTGGACTCTGCAATTTTCCTGAAACCAGGCCAAAGACAAACCCATGTTTTGCACAGTTTGGGTCTCTTTTTCTTCTGGCTTTAGTCTTGTTTTACTTTGCTTCTATAAAGCATGTAATCTCGGTCAGCATCTTAATTATTCCCATAATTAAGATAGGAAAAAATGCAGATAAATGTATTAGTAAGCCAGGAAGTTCTAATCCTTCTAGTCAGTTTTATTCTCCTTGTAAAATAACAACAATAACAGAAAACCCTGCTGGCTTCATGTTTTCTGTTGAGAAAAGTGAACTCACTGAACTTTTGCCTCTTCCTGTTCTCCACCCAACCCCCAACTCCCAAAAACGTTATAGTCCAGCCTGCAGTGATGGTTCAAACTACTGGAAAAAGTGTCCTGTTGAAAATGCCACCACGCTATCCTTCAAAGATGCACCAGGAGATTTTTTTAAATAGAAAAAAAAAAGCTATGGTAATTTCTACCTGTAACAACTTTTTTTGAAAGGGATAAATGGCTAGATAAGGGAGCCCCTCCCCCCCCCCCAAGACCAGGTTCTTGCAAAAATGACTCGATATGCAAAAATAATAATAATAACTGGCTTGTGGTGGCCTGCTTGTTTTGAAGCTGGCAAAAGTGAAGATAATTGAAAGTTTGGCTTCAAACCCAATAATGAGAAATTGTAAAGTGGAAAAGGGTTGCTTGTTTTGGAAATTACCCTGTGATTACTTATTTCTTGGCTCTTTTAATATATAAATGGAAGGTATTTCTTGAAAAAAAGGGAAAGCTCAGTTTTAAGTGAGATCCTAATATGATTCAGAGGTTTCACAGATGTTGATTTGGCACTGTTAACTGCAGTTGCCCTGTTTTGGCCCCTGTAAATTTTGTGCTTTTTTTCACTGTTTAAATTGCAGATTGGGACCATTCCTAATTTTTTAAAAAATGTAATTATGTAGAATCAATCAGGAAGAAAACCAAAAGTTCAGTAAGTTCTTTCTCATAGCCTAATATATGTGGGGAGGGGGATGACTACATATGAGAACATATATGGATAGCAATAAATCCCAATACATGGATTTAGTAAAGCTAAAACACATAATCAAATGATAGGATAATATTCTGAAACATTGGCATAATACGAAGTAAAAAATATTTTGATTCCTATACTAATATTCATGGATATCATAGCATCAAATCAACATTTACTGCTAATTATTGCATCATACAAATCATAGAACAGCATTCCTATATTAAGGAGAAAGCTTACACATTTTGAAAAATGCTAGTTAATTTTAAAGCATGGTGACCAAGGAATTGTTGGATGGACTGGAGTATATTGTTAGGAATTGATAGCATTATATTAAGTTATTTAATAAGCATATTTATTTAATCAAACTTTGCAGTAGTAACAGGCATAATAACTTGTTCATAAGAATTTATTATAATAAGCTTAAAAACCCACAGTGCTATCATCTGGTTGTAGCAATATAGCTTTCCATAGATTTAGGTATACACAATGGCATCTGAGGTCATTAATATTATTATTATTAATCATTAATAGTCATGCTGAATAGAAGTGACCTAGAGCACCTATGTTTGCAGTTTTCTCCATTGATATACCATTCAGAATATATTGTTCATTTCCTGGGGAAACTATGAAACATATACATCATAAAGAAGCAGAAAGCCAGCATATTAACCATGAAGGTTGGGGAAAAAAGGCTTGCCTCCATTTTAATAAATGGAATTTTATTTTAGAACTTTATTTTGCCATCTATAGAATAGAAAAGAATTTTATTTTGCCATTTATGAAATTGTAATAAAAATATAAATTAGCTAATTAATTCATTAATTTAGTAATCCATATTACCTTTACCTCATGTTTTGTGCTTCTAATCATATCCTGCGTATTTACTCTGAATATCTCTCAGGACTTCTTTTTATTATTTATATCAAACTTTATCAAATTTGGAGACTAACCATCTCACAGAGCAAGTTATTGTTTTTAAAATGTAAGTTAAAACTGAATTGTTAGACTTCAAAATAACACTAGAATGATAAAATTGTATTTCTTGGAAAAAGTATTGGTTTAAATCACAGTGCTGTTGTAATGATGACAACATGCATCATACTGTCATCTTACAAAAAAGTAATTATGTAATTATGTTATGAATCACATCATAATGCACACACTTGTTCTGTTTTCTATTCTGTATTCTTCAATTTTTATTATTTTTTTTTAAAGAAAAAGCAAGCAAGAAGAGGAAAAAATGATAGAAAAACATATTTATATGTGGAAAAAAGGTATTACCAAGATTGTACAGTTAGTGATTACCATATCTGTATGACTCTGTACTTTAAATAATCCCAAGTCGTTATATAAATAAACAGAATAAAATAATAATTTGCACAAAACCATCATGGCATGCATCTCATCACTTGCTGCCTCTTGCCATCCCTTCAGATGTCTGTGTTCCTTGATACCACACAAATCATGTTATCAGCTCTTGGGAATAGCATCCTATTCAGTTTCTCTGCCTTGTTTATCACTTGTTTTTAATTTCTGTTTAGTTATTTTAACCCTTGGACTGAACTGAAGGTTTCAAAAGTTTGTTTTCTTACCTGTTGCCTTCTAATTTTGATGTAGCACCATATGTATTTATTTTCATTTTTGTGTTCATCTTGTTGCTTAAGCTAAGCTTGAATGCCCATTTAACATTTTGTGTGCAACCAAGACTGTAAAGTGAGGAGCAGCCATCAGTTGGCTGGAATGGCTTTCAGATTTCACTGGCTGAGATTTTACAGTTATTAAGAGTTGCGTTGTTTACACTTTGGTCACCAGAAAGCCTACTCCTTATCCTTTTATTTAGTAAGTGAAAGTTAACAATATTTAAGTTGCCATTTAAATCTTAAGATTTGTATCTTAATGCACACTTCTGATTTGAGTCCTCAACAGTGATCCCTGATAGATGTTTAGATACTACCACCCAAAAGAAGAGAGGGTCAATTACATAGATGTTATTGCAATATCCACAAGTATTTGTAAAATGTTTGCACTAAGAAACAAGCATTTTGAAGGGTGGGATGATTTGCAATATTGAGAGCTGTCCTAGAACACTATGTCTGCTTACATACTATATTAATAGTTGCATAATAAAAAAACAGCCTGTAGTTAGTACTTCAATTATCATTAGAGCCAAAATACATTCCCCGAGGGCTACTTTGAGTCCTACTCAGTCTATTTGGAAAACTGCAATTATCATATAAATCAACATGCCTTTACAAAGTTTATAAACAACTTTGCATTGTTTCTCAACTCTGTTTAAATTCAGAACTGATGGCATTCTTTAAAAAATCCTCATGTGGGAAGATGATGACAGGGTTAGATTCCCTTCACTACCACTTATGAATACATATTTACTCTTCTCGTTCTACCATCTCCTGGGACAGCAGTGAATCTGTAGAAATGGTCAGCTTGCATTGGTTTGAATAAAAGAAGCAGTGTTGTACACAAGGGGTTGTACAGCTGGAGAAGAATTGATGTATTTTCAAGTAAATCATCCTAAGAATATATGTGCTTTGGTGTCGATTTTGAGCTCTCGTCTGGGTTTATATATAGATTAATTGAATATTCCCAAACTGTGTTTTAGGGTATAAAATCAGCTGCATTTTGTTGTCTGCTATAATACCCTCTCTAACCAGTTGAACAAATGGGTCTGAGAATGCGGTGTGTTCAATTCTTATATTCATATTGCTAGTTCATTTTGAGAAAATAAAAATATTTTATTATATATAAAAATTGAAACAGGCCATATTTATGGAACTTACAAATAATCCTTAATTTAAACAGTCATTAGTGACTTTTCAAAGTTACAACACCCCTAAAAATGGATTTAGAAGTTTGAAGTTCGGCTTTCTAAGCCGTTGTTGAAATGTATTAAAATATAAGTAGCTCAGGTTGGTAGCTGGGCTGTTAGTCCGAGCTCCGAACTTGGCAATTTGGTTGCAAACGTTTCATCACTATTCAAGGAGACATCCTCAGTACGTTTTGAATTGTCAACTCAAAGCGCACTGACGATGTCTCCTCAAAAGGTGCTTAAACATTTGCAACCAAATTGCCAAGCTTGGAGCTCAGACCAACAGCCCATCTAAATCCTCCCCCAGTCACGTGACCTCAGTTTGGGCACTTGGCAACTGGCCTTTATTTATGGCCATTTGCAACATCCTGCAGTCACATGACTCCCCCCGTCCCCCGGGAATTGGTAGTAACTTCCAGTTTCTGGCAAAAAATGACCCCTAGTGAAAAATGGGTTTGGTTATAGACCACCTCAAAAAAGGTAATAAAATCGGATGTGCTTACATTAGGGCCTGTTTTACAACTGTCACAATGTATGATTGAAATTGCAGACTTAATTATGCAAAATTGAATTTGTAGTGTGTAATTGCAGACTTAATTATGGAATCTTTTCCCAAGCCACAATTAACATAGCATTGTGCTTTTATCTAACCAGTTTTAGTGGAATAATAGTTTCAAATTTTATGTTATCTTTTGGCTTTGAGATTAATTAATAGGAAGGAACAGTTTCCTCTGCTCTTACATATTCATCAGAAGTTTAACTTTCAGTTCTTAGTGATCAATATCAGCTGCTGGAATTTTGAATTTGAGATTTTATTATTAGAATGGTATATGGAATTATAGAAATAATGTACATTATTGTGCACTTTAGAGTAAGAGTTTGATGTATTTTATCTGTCTCTGTACCAAAGAAAGTTGGAAGTCTTGCTCTTTCTATTCCTTTATTTTTCTGTCTTTTTTGTTTTTGACTTTTATCTTGCTTTTTTCTTGCTTTTCCTTTTTTCAATTCATTTTCTTTTTGCTCATTTGTTGTCTTGGGTTTAAAATTTTTTTTTTAGTAAAAACATATATATATGTGTGTGTGTGTAATAAACATCACATAACCACATGTGCATGCAAGATATATACATACTTCTACCGTGCACCTGCAATAGAGAACTTGCCATAGTTCCAAAATAGAAATGATTCTGAGCATTATATCTTAACTTTTTATGGTTTCATCCTGTGCATCTTGTCTCTAGAGCAAATCCAACTGACTTCAGTGTATTTATTGCCTAGTAAGTGTACTTAGATCTACAACCTTATGATCTGTCTATGGTTAAGTTACATGTGTCTAAGCGCATGTATTTAAACGACTTATGTATACCTAATTTCATATAATAGGTATGAATTATTGGTGTTTTCTGCAAAAAAATCCCCTCATTAACTATTTGAACAAAACATAAAATCAGTCCAATTCACTGCCAAATAGTGATGCTTGAGAAGATATGCACAATATATGCCTTTTAAAAAATGTAATAGATTATCCATTATGATTGTGCATGCATGTTAACTAATACATACTTTAACATTTCTTTTGAAATGTATAGATCTAATAATGAAAGTTAATTATTCTATGTCTAATATTCTAGGAAAAAAATCAACAAAAATAATTTATCTCATTTTTAAAATCAATCAATCAATAAATAAATAAAAGTTGTATATTCCCTATGGCAGACATAGAGGTAATCTCTTTAAAAAGCCCTTCTCCTGGTTTACTAAAGAAAAGATAATCCCATACTCACATTAACTGTAACCACAACTTTGTGTGATTCTAACTTCGTTCATTATTGACTAACAGCA
This sequence comes from Pseudonaja textilis, assembly GCF_049901715.1. Taxonomy (NCBI): domain Eukaryota; kingdom Metazoa; phylum Chordata; class Lepidosauria; order Squamata; family Elapidae; genus Pseudonaja; species Pseudonaja textilis. The sequence continues at coordinate 194,388,786 of NC_141991.1, read as the reverse complement.
CAGAATGTTGTGATTATTTAAGTATGAGACATGATATATCTAAAATTAAGAACTTTAAAGACACACAAATTTTAGAGAAAGTGATTAAAACATATTATCAACACATCAATCCTCAATTCAGGCTGGAGAATCATGCTGATTATTCAAACATACATATCCAAAGCTCTGCTCACTATCTTGGAGAGAGAAGTTAAGGAGGAGAGGACACAGAGAGGGTTAATATCCCACAGAACCTTCAATTACCATATACTCAAATGTTTCTGATGGCCTGATCCTTGAATTCACCAAGTGTCAGATCTTCCCTTCTGCAGCATATCTGGGCCTTCATGAGCAACGGAGGGTGGGGGGGGAACATAAGCCTATGAGCACCTCAAACAATTCTAGCATAGCACTAAATTCGATTGGACTTACGTTTTTGATGAGATGATAACTTTATATTGCATATGTCATGATGATTTTTAAAAATAAGTTTATATGCTATGCAAGAGAGAAATCTCTGGAGATGTTTTGCCATGATGCTATCATTGGAAATAAAATATAATTTCTCCTTTATCTGGAACGGCTCAAAAGCATTATTTTGTTCATTATGCTAAGTTATATAGATTAAGTAATATAATATGTAATATCAGTAGATATATAGTATGTATGTATGATTCGGTAATAAAATGGATTAAAATCCAGTAAAAAAAATTGTCCATTCAGGCCAAACCAGTTTCAACTTGAAATAATCACAAGTAAATCTGACATATTTTTTTCATGAAATTCTACTGGGTTTTATCTGTGCAGTCCAATCCAACACTTTAGCTTTTGTTCCTGTGGCATCCTTCATGTCTTAAGGTCAACCATGTGCAGTAAAGAGTTGTGAGCTTTCCAGACCTCAAAACCACACTGAGAGAAGCCATAGATAGAAAACATTCTTCAGTACACATAATCATTGTCTTCAATCAAGGGTCAGCAAACTGTGGCCTCTGCTGAGGCTCCCTATTGCCGGTCAGCTCCACAATTGATAGGGCTTTTGGTTAGGACAGACAGACAGGAAAAAGTACGCTGTGCTAGGAGGAGACTCTATGGTGGGAAAACTGCCATAGAGTCCGGTCAACTCCAGAATTGAATGGGGGGGGCGGAGGCTTCTGGTTAGGACCTTTGTGGCTGTTTAAGGTTGCCGACCCGTCTTAAATAAATGTGAGGTTGATATATGTGGAACTAGTGAACAAGCCTGCAGAGACACCTACACAAGTTGTTTCTTCTCTTCATTTGTAGAATTTATTTAAAAATGCCTGAAGAAATTTAGTTGTCAGCAATTGCTGTGCTGCAGGAAGGCTGGTGTTTGATAAAAGAATTGGACTGAACTGTTGAGGAAGTTGCGGGCTTCCTGCATCAAACAACAGGTTGGGCCCTTTCCAATTCTGGTATTTTACACATTTCACCATGGCATATTGAAAGCCTTTCTCCAAAACTAAACTCTTAACTATGCATAATAGTGCTGCTTTTATGACTATCTCTGATCAAACCCCAATGTTTCTAGCAGCGGTACCATACTGGCACAAGAGAGGTCCTTTTGAGTCAGCTAATCTACCAATTTAAAGTTTTTGCTCATTGTGGCAGGGAGATACACTAAATCATGTTGACTTTGTAGTGTTTCCATTAGTAACATAAATGGAGACAAATTGCTTGTGTGTCCTATCACACTTGCCAATAAAGAATATTCTAATTGTAATAAAGAACATTTCATTAGAATGATCAAGTAATGGACATGCTGATAGTTTTCTTGGTAAAAATATGAAATTAGTTACTATTGTCTTATGGAGTATTATTTTTGAATTTCCTGATCTTGCCTGATGCCTAAAATATCCTGTGGTCTCCCATTTTAGTACTACTCCACAGTTAAAGAACTTTCAAGATCAAGTAAAAAGTACAAATAAAAAAACCCAAATAAATAAATAAAAAAATAAAGCAAAGTTGGCCGTAGCACCATCTATCTGGGTGCTATGTACCAATAATGACATGTAATTTTAACCCTAAGCAATATGCGGTAGTAAATTATAATGACCATAATTACTACTTCTGTTTTCATTGTAATTGATTTCCTTTAACAGTACTTTTTTTTTTTCTCCTTTTGGCTTTTGAGACTGGTTTTTGCAACTGGAAATGCAGTATCTATTTTATCCTCCCTTTTTAAAAAAATTGCAGATCACCAATTAAGGAGAATTTAGTAGAGAGTTGCAGAATGATTGCAATTTATGAACAAAGAAAACCTGAACCCTAAAACATGTCAGGTATTTACTTTGCTTAAAATACGTATGGTGGTAGAATTATACAAACCTAATTTGCAGTTGCTTGCTAGAATCTTGTTAGAGAGGCAATATTGTGATGGGGAGGAAGGATCAGTGACAAAGTTTTGACAGAAGGTTTGAGTGGGAGAAGGTTATCACAGCTGTTGCTGCTACTCTCTTTCCAAAAAAGTGATATTACAGAGAAATTAATCAAAACACTGAAGAAAATAATTATTTGGCTACTACTGTTATATCTAACAAGTAATACTGTTTACTATCTGATGCTTATCCTTTGATAGATGATATATAGATAGAAGTAGCTAGATATTTGAGCATAGTAATATGTAGCAGAAATGAGATTCCAATGATGATAATTCTGGGGTTACATTTCTTATTCGAAAGAAAACTTGGGAAAGCAATTGAAAAAGAAAACTGGGATTTTTCAATGAGTGATGTAGAAAAACCACAAGGTATGCGTTTCAGGATCCATCTCTTTGTTGACACAAATTAGCATTCTAGGAATCTTGTTCTTACTTTGACAGTCATACTAAAGTGTCCTTTTTCATAATTATATACTACTATATATCAGTGATCAGAAATAAATTAAGCTTATGCTAGAAATAAATATAGAAAAGTATATGTAATTTTTTTTTATTTGCTACAGATCAGTTATAAAGATATTTGCTATTAAGACTAGAAGCAGGATTTTCATTTTTCTTCAATATAGGGGTGTACAACTCTTTTTTGGGGGGTGGGAGAACTATACTTGACTTGTTGAATGACATATCAGATAGCATATCCCCAAATAGGCTTAATTTAATATAAAATGCACATATATTAAAATACAATTAATATTACTCCCCATAGATTTCCTTCTTTGCAATTCTTTCCTTTTTACACTTATATGCTTTATAATTCAGAATCTCAAGCTAATGTACATATTTCATCTACGTCTTACTTTCCCCCCCATAACTCCCATGTGACTTTGGCTAGGCTGAAAGTAAGTATGACTGGTTCAAAATTATCTCTGATTCAGGTTAGTAATAAGATTAGGATTAGGTCTACTAGAACAAATATATTTATTAAAATAACACTATGTATGCTTAATGTTATTGCTCACATCTACTCATAGAATTTGCTCTTATATGGTTAGGATTGCATTTAAGAACCTCAGTTTCCATAAACTTCTAAAACATTTTTTTCAGTCAGTAGGCTGGTAAATCACCATTTTTCTTCAAATTGCTTCTTGGAAAACTGTTATATACTGCATTTTACTGTGCAGTAGATTGTTTGATTTAGACTTACAAAAAAAAAAAAAACCTGCTAGGGGCCAGGCAATCCCGAATTTCATAAGGAAACTGTTTCTGCAAAGAGCTTTTTGAGAGCTTGAGCTTTTACACAAACTCCATTCATTTTAAAAATTGAAAAAATTAACCTCCTGTCCTTTTTGCTAGTCAGCAATGAAGACATTGTCTGACTGTGTTGATTCTTATGGCTTAATTCTTTCTGCATTCCTCAGATATCGGGTTACTAGGGACTCCTGTAGCTTATTTAGGAAACAAAAAACCTTTTGCACTATAACAAGGAACCAATACAGACCAGCCTAATCTTTCATAGATTAACCCACTATTTTTTACATGGCAATTTATTGAAGCAGATGCTTTCTGGATCCTTAGATTTGGCTTATTCTGTTAGCGGCAGCCTCCCAGGATTGAAGCAGAGCCATTCTTGGGTGTGGACATAACTGATATTTCTGTCTTACATACTTCTGGCTAGCTTACAATTCACAGTCAGCTGCTTTGCGTTTGCTTTTACCAGCTAATATATAACAACTCTTCTAAAATGCTACTATATGTACAATCTTTAGAAACCAGCCTGCAAGATGAAATTTACCAGTCATGAGTGTAAATGCAGCAATGTGATTAACAGCACAATCCTATGTGTTTACTCAAAAGCAAGTTTCACTACTTTCAGAAAGTATGGTTTTGTATTACAGCTTATTACAAAGAATGTAATGACGTACCTAATTTTGGTAGGCATATTAAGAGAGGTGGGGGCAGCAATATATTATGTGAGCCGCTTTTCTATGGTTATTGCTGATTTATGCTATACTGCAGTGAAAATAGTATGAAAAATCCATACTAAAATATTTATGTACTTATTAGATTTAAATTCCACCCTTATTTTGTACAAGTTAAGCAGTGTGCATAATGGCCCCTCCCATTTCCCCTAGAGTTGGGTTGGGCTGAGACTGGCCCAAAGCCATCCAAGAGCTATCTGCTCTTAGGCCTAAAGAGGTTTCTAGGCCAGCATTGTAACTATTACACCACACTGAATAGTTCTTCCAAGACATATTCACTGTCTGCATTTCTGGGCAGTCCCTCATGCTTGCATGGGTATCATTATTATGTGCCCTACAAGGGGCTGACTTTGAAGATCACGTGGAAACCACAGTTGGTGCAAAATGTGGTAGCAAAAGTGGTAATAGGCATGCAGAATACCCATGTAGCACCTTTGCTCTGAGTTACACTGGTTGCCACTAGGCTCCATGTTACAATGAAAGAAGCTTCTATTTATCACTTGTATTCATGTCACAGGGCCTGATTATTTAAGGGACAGTCTGTCTCCTGTAGTGTCCTCCCATCCCATCCTATCATATCAAAAGTGACCTGTGTTGTGCCTGCCCTCTGGCAGGGCAACTTTGCAGATTTATACTGTTCCTCCCCTGGTTTGTTCAAAAGGATTCTTGTGGGAAAGCTATCTTTAGGAGAGTTGACTTAATTATTTCTACAAGTTCATGATTTTCCTTTTTCCTTGTTGCTGTTAATTTGTCTTTAATACTGAACATTGCACAGAATCACTATGGACTTGTATGGCCTTACAGAAAAGAAGAAAAAGAGGTTAAATTAATGTAAGTAAGCTATCTAACTCCACTTAAATGTATTACATAAAAGTATCTTTTAATAATATCACAATAAGCTGAGGATGGTTTTTGTCTCTCCATGAAAAAGAAAGAAAGGAAATAGTATAAAAGATCCCAAAGGCATTTTGGCTGTGAGTTTTGTTATTAATCCTTAGTGCTAAATGTATCAAGATCTATAGAGAAGCCATGTTTGTTTCCTGTATTTAAATTTATTTATTAAATTTTTATGTTGCATATCTCCTCTGTAAACTGAGTTAGTTAGTTATAAAATACGTAGAAAAATAATATATTAAAAAATTAAAACAGAATTTATGATTTTTAAAACTATACTAAAACTGAATATTCATGGGAAATGGAAATGCACACACACTTTAATCACCTACAAATGTTTCTAGAAGACTTGCTCTTTTACTCTGAAAATATCAGTGCACAAATTTTAGTACACATACACCAATTTCAGATTCAAACTGATACGCAGTATTGGAGCAATACTGATAACCCGTCCCCAGCTAATTATGAGATTTAAGAAACACCAATGATTAGAGTTAAAAGAAAAGCAGGGTTTTTTTTCTCTGAAAGAAGCTAATATTTCTGCTTTGGCCTTATATCAATCCCAAGTGCAATCCGGAGTGGAGAAGAAAGCTCTTATTCATTGAATTGCTTTCATTTGACTAGATTCCCTAAACATTTTCCATGATTTACAATTTCAGGGTTTTTCCTGAAAAAGAAAAGCATAAACACCACATGGTTAACATAACATGAACTTTGAAATGTGAGTGGGCCTGTTCTTACATCAACATTTTCATTCTCCAGTGCCATTGCTTGCCTGCAGTAAACAAGGGAGTCAGAATTTCTTATAGTTTCAAGCCTGTTAAAATACATGAGGTTCTACTTTTCCCCAGAGACAAAGATGGCCCGAGTATATCCTAGCCAGTTTCCACATCTATAGTAGCCTTGTATTTAAGTAAAATATTTCCCCATCTATAAAGATGTAGGGTTGTCTTAAGAAAAGCCTAACGAAACAGAGGCCCTATTGCTTCCAATATTTTTTTTTCAAAAGATCCGTTTAATATAAAGTATACTATGGGCGGTTCTATTTTGTGAGTAGTTAGCATATTTTAAAAAAGCATCTGAAAAATAGTGTACACTGATCAAAATGACCACCAAACTCATAGAAAGTGATGCAAATAGTTTCAATTTTCTCCATTCTAAACTAGTAAAAATAGTTCTGTTTATTACTTATACTGGGAGAATATGTTGTCCACTAAACGATGTTGAACTACATCTCTCTAGAACCTAGCTAGCATGGCCAGCACTGAGGAATGCTGGGAAATATAGTTCAACATCTGAATAACTCAAGGTAAGCATATTTTGCCTGACTCAATTTTACAAGAGCTTATTTTACCAGCTTTCATTTCACTTCATTGGCCATTAATTTTCAGTATAAACTCCTGTTGTGGAAATTAAAGTTCACTTTGCCCATTGCTAAACTTTTATTAACAAGAGATCAAGTTGCTAGTGCGTTCTTGTTGAGTTTTTTTGTTGACTTTACCTTGATGCTTTCACTGAAATATCCAATTCGTTTAAGAAAATGCAGCTAAGCCACAACCTTGGAAACTCTTTGGCAATTAAAGGAATGTATGAAATGTCTGAGGAGTCAGATTAATTAAATGGAACTGTTCCCAAGAAACCCTGGATAAATGTAAATACATACCTGATTGTCAAGCCAGACTCAGCTTGCTAGTTTGCAAAAATCAGGCAAATTGCTCAGTTCAGAGCCTTAGGAAGTACAGAAACCTATTCCACTTGAGAGATCAAGTTGAGCACTCCCTAAATGCCTCCCCAGTCTTTTATTCTGTATATTTACATCCTTTCTTTTCTCTAATTGGCTGACTTCTGCACAGGAAGTCTTCTAAAACCGGGGACCACCAAACTCATAATTTTAAATCCCAGGGACCACTAACTGGTTCTGTGGGGCGTGGCCTAATTTGTGGATGTGGTGGTGGTCATGTGACTGGCTGAGCATGGCTTGTATTTAAATATAAATATATAAATATTGAATTTTTTATATAAAAAGCAATTTTTACCCACAATCAGGCAAAGCAAGCAGGCAGGCAGATTGAGTTGCTCACAGAATCACAGATTCATTCCGAAATCTATTTGCCATTGGCTAGCTCAGTCTCTAAAATTTGCTTCCGTGAGTCTGCACTGAATAGGTTCGGCTGTGATTAAAAGGAGAGCCGAAGATCTAAAGACTAGCTAGAAAGCAAGAAATCCAACCATTTCCTGCTTCCTAGCTAATTTAAATTTTCTGGCATAGCAAAACAGATGATGGTTGGAAAAAGGAAAAATAGTAATTTAGCAGGCAAGTTTGCCAGGTAAGGAGTGGACATTCCCATGGGCCATGTGGGCTGGGCAGCCTTGTGTTTCTGTGCAGCCTGAATTAATTGCTTTGGGGGGTGCTCTGGGGGTGAAATTTCTCTGCAGCCCACAAAATTTTCTCACGGCATTGGTGACTGCTATTCTAAATGGTCTTCTTAAAAGTAACTTACACGTAGAAATTTGCACATCCAAAGTTTTTTTATACTGGATATTTCCATGCATTGCATTTTCCTTGTGAAAACATGTAGGATATTGATTGAAAAATTTCAAACATGGTTTTACTTTAGCACAAGGATCACATTGTTAAGACTTGCATCAAAATTCAAATTTTCTCTAATGCTAAACTCATCCAGGCAGATTTTTACGATGCTATGGCAAGTATGCATCAGAAGCCATAGCTAAAACAGAATGCTATAAAAAGAGCATCCGTCAGAAAATCAGTTTTCTGTTCATTGCAATAGACAGAATTCTTTTATTGGCCAAGTGCGATTGGACACACAAGCAATTTGTCTTGGTGCATATGCTCTCAGTGTACATAAAAGATACATTAGTCAAGAATCATAAGGTACAACACTTAATAATAGTCACAAGGTACAATGCAGTGTTTTACAGTATGTACATTAATACCTTTTTGAAGACAAGGTTGTCTCTGACTTCACATTTTATGCTTTTGTGAGTGCTTGCATCTATATTAATGCAATATTAATTAGTCCAGGAGTCTTTAACTGGAATCTATAAATAAGTGAATAGATTTCAGTTGGTGCATTTAAAAAAAATACCTTATTTTCCCTATGCCCTACCCAAAATTTAGTTTTACATGTAAGCAACAGTGATAAATAAACTCTAGGTTCCAAAAACATTTGTGAACTGCTACCTTAAATTATTGTAACTTAAAGAGTGTAGGTTCTCCTGCAGTTACAATCATTCATTTAGCAACGTTTTCAATTGCAATGACACTGAAAACAGAGATTTACAATCCAGTCCTTACACTTTTTTAACCACTGCAGTATTGCAATGGTCATGTGATCAAAATTTGGCAACTAGCATGTATTTATGATGGTTGCAGCATCTCCAGGTCATGTGATCACGGTTTGCAATCTTCCCAGCTGCCTTTTGACCAAAAAAAAAAAAAAATCAATTGGGGGAGTCAGATTTACATACAATCACGTTTCACTTATCAATTCCATTGATTTCAATTTTGTCCCCCACATACTATCTATGTAATATAATTGAAATTGAATATTTTAATCATTATCCTGATAGCAAATTTCTAAATAATTGTTCATCCTACTTGGTTAATCAATGGGCCAGGTAGGATTTTGTACTCTTTTTAAAATGTTTCACTTTTGTCTACAACTTTCCCTCCCAGGCTGTAAGGCTACATGAGGATGACTAATAAATAAATAAATTCCTCAGCACTGGTCACCAATGCTGGCCAAGAAAACCTGATGGGCTTTCACCTTGATGTCAACAAGAACCCAACTCAACTTGAGGGAGACTTTGTCTCCTTTTTTAAAGAAATAAAACATGTAAAAACCCAGTAGTATAGAAATATAATTTGACATAATATATTGCACCAGGTAGATACAATTCTATCCAATGCAGTTTTAATTATGGGCTATTTTGGAACACTTGGATGTTCAGCAGAAAACTGAAGTCCTATTTTATACCTCATGCCATCTCCAAAAATTGTTTCCAAGTCAGCATCGGGAAAGACACCAGGAAAAGAAACAGAATTCTAGCTGTAAAAAGAAGCATTTATTATGCCTGTTCTAGATCTTGTTTGTTCTGCCGCTTAGATTTATTAAAAACTGAAATATGTTAACTCCTTCCCTTTAGAAGAGTTTATTGCAGTTAGCATAAAAAGAAGACTTAAACAGGACACATTTTTTCCAATTTGGAAGATTCAAAAATTTCTAGTAGCAAAACTAATGGTAGGAACTACGTATCATGAATCAGTAATTCTATTATTTGTTTTGTTCTCCCTTTATGGAAAAGTGACAAATGATCTGGCAAGCAGCAAACATAAATGCTATCAAGTTATATTAAAATGAACACAAACAGGCATACATTTTATTTCCCTGAGAATATTTTAACTGGGAGGCTTCTGCTACATTTCTGTAGACAAAATTTCTATACAAAACTGAAGAATAGTCTCTATCCAAAAAATTAAGCTTAGAAAAAAACAACTTCCATGTGTTTTGTGTATATATAAATATTGCTGTGTATATGTAAATATTGCTGGTACAATTTGAAAGGTGGGGGGGAGGCAGAATTCAGTAATTTGACTATAAGAGATATAAATATACTTCAAATTCCTGTTTCATAATCTCATAAATTTCTCTTAATCTTATTATCTTTTCCACCGTGACTACTTAGTTCTGTCTCCTTACTGTCCTCAAAATTATCCATTTTCCACTAAGGAAAGTAGTCTTAGTGGCTACACAAACTAAGGATTGAGATTATTTGATTTCTAATAGAATTCTTTAAAAGATACGGAGGAGAGGTGAACAGAGTGTCTTTCAGTTGTAAGCTGGAGAATCTTGTTTCATGCCTAAAATCCTGTGGGGCCTCTTGCAAGAGAATTTTTGTAATAGAACTATTTTAGAAAAAAAAATAGAATTAAGAAAGCTCAGGGGACACAATCAGCTAATCACCCTACAAGCTTTGTTTAAAAACAAAAAGGCGGTATTGGATTTTCCATCTCTTTTCTGCCAATTTAATCAAATGAGAAAGACGTGTACCATAAAAAAAACACTGCATGTCAGTGTCTACGTTGTTGTAGCACTTTGTCTCGTAAATGCTCTTCCAGACACTGGATTGCAAAAGGATCGATGTCAGTATCAAACTTGTTGGCAAAAAGATGACGTTTCCGTAACATCCAACTCAAGTCTCCCACTCCAAAGACACATACAGAACGGATGTGAACTCCACTGCAAGGTGGGTAAGGAGCACCCTTGGATACATCCCCCTCAAAGTAATGCCACTTCACAAACCGGGCAACGGCATTCATATCAGAAACATCGTATTTGTCACTGGCGGGCACTGCACCTGGAACGTCAGGGATTCGCTGAATTGTAGCCCATAAGTATTCATCAGGACTGTACGTGTCTTTAGCCCATTCTATAAAAGCAAGAATTTTGCTGTTCTCTAATACATATTCCACAAATTCCCTAGTAACAACGAAATAGGCACTTCCAGAGAAAATGGGTGTGTTGAGAGGTGGAGGCTGTTTGTCTATCCCCATATTTTTTACCTTGTCATCAACTACCTCATGATGTTTCTTCCACCTCACCTCTTTGTTTGAAGGCATTTTTTCCGTTTCTAAACTATTTTCACCGTTGAGGGCTTTCAACTTCTCCACAATTTCTTGATTTGTCTTGATTGGGAAATCCAGGCCACAGAGATTGATCAAGTACTTCCAGCTAACATTCCTCCTGTAGAGATCCTTCATGCAGTTGAGGTCAGCTTGTACCCGGCTCCATGATGCATACACTACATTTTCCAATTGGCTGGCAATGAAGACATTGTGAAAACATGATGCAATCCCTTTTACAGCTGCCAAGAAAGACTCTGGGGACTTTTTGTCAACATGAATGCAGTAATAGTTTTGAGGAGCATAGATGGTTCTCAGAAGTCTCTCAAGCATATTAATTTTATGATAAGCCACTATTGAATATGCAATGGGAAATTCTGCTTCTTCTTGGCTAAGAGGTTCCATAATATATTTCCGCCTCTTAATAAAGGAGGCACAATTAACTGTCATGTTGATATAGTCATTTGAAGTCATTTTGGGGGTTTTCCTAAAGGAGACTGTTAACAACTCAAGCTTTACTTTTTGAATTTCCTCTGTGTCACCCTTTAATACCTTGGAACAGTTTACTGTATTAGGATGTTCACCAGTCAGTTTCAAATGCTCATAATCTTGGTAGGTTGGTTTCTGGTGAACTATAATATAAGACCAGATTCCAACTGTACAAACTAACACCCAAAGAGGCTTAAACCGTAGGATACCACAGTGACGAAGTTTCCTCCTTAGCATTTCAGACAACATTTGGAACCTTTCAGACAATTCAAGGGACTTTCTCTGTACACATGATTACGTTCCAGCCGTGTGTGGTTTTGTTGGCATTTTTCTTTGATAGCTTCCTATAAATGAAAAGGAAGATAAAGTCAGGGAGAACCAGCTCTTTTGTTTATCATCTGCTGTAAATTTATCTTGTCATTTAGTTGAATGAGGACATAGAAATAGCAACTGCACTTATATACTGTTCTATAAAGTTTTACCGCACTCTCTAAGCTGTTTACAATGTCATCATATTGTCCTCAACAATCTGGGTCCTGGAGTTTTACAACCTCGGAAGGCTGGGTCAACTACAAGCCCATCAGGATTGAGCTCCAGGCTGTGGGCAGAGTTAGCCTGCAATACTGCATTCTAACCAGGGTTACCAGGGCTCTTTTAAATATCTTTCATAACACACATTAGACAGACTGATGCTTGTTCATTAACATTTAACCATATAGTTATGGATGTACACTGACAGACACACATACATTCAAAACTTTGCTTTACATTTCTGCATACCCGAGGGGCACCAAATGAGGATGCCTGTGTCAATTTATTGCATCTAACTTGTCTTAAAAAGTTTTTTTAGATTTAACCAGTATTCAGTGTTGAGTATTTGGTACTCAACATTTTATGGCTAACAGCATGACTAACATTTTATGCAAGAAATCTGGAGGTATGTGAAAACTTTTACTTAATTATGTTTTTATTCTAAAATATAAATATTTTAAGATAAAAATTGTCTATCAGTTTTTTACAGCGAGAAAAAGACCCACCCCGAGCAGAAAGCCTAATGTGATAATGATAGTGCAAAAATAATATATAAAATAGCAATAAGACTTATATACCACTTCATAGTGTTTTACAGCACACTCTAAGCAGTTTACAGAGTCAGCTTCCAATCTCAGAAGGATGGAAGGCTGAGTCAACCTTGAGCCATGAGAATCGAACTGCTGGCAGTCAGCAGAATTAGCTTGCAATAGTCTCAGATCTGTTCCCATCCAAACATTATAAAGTTACAAGTTGGCCCCATATTACTTTAAAGTTCTGAAAAAAACATAATGTATGTGCTTAGTTGGTATGCTATTTAAATGGAACAGCCATTGGGGAGTAATAGATAGGATCGGAAAGGCAACGTGTTGAGAATAGGGATTCTTTTTCCCCTCCCTGTATTATAATTATAATAAAGATATTGCTAAATAGAAGTAGCAATTCCTGCCTGGAATCATTTATATAAGGTTTTGTGGGAATAGGAGATTCTGTGACTGTGCAATTGTGAAACTACATTTTAACACATTCGGCTTTTAACTCATTCAAACAGAGCACTTTTTTCTACTATAAGTTGGATTCTTAAGGCAGGAGATTTTTTTCCCCCAGAATGCAGACTTTCATAAAGGCCCCCTTTTACACAAGGTTTGCAGACTATATTTTTACATGTCACAGTAAAAAGCTTACAGTGTGTAAACCACAGTAGCTTCGTTCACACATAATGGCGAAGTCACAAGCAACCCAAACCAGCTTTTCTAACACTATTAATCATGTACAAGGATATAAAGATGGAAATATCAAGACTGAGGAGAAAGGTATTTGTAAAACCTACCCTTTTGAATGAAAATAATGAACAATTCATCTCCCAGTACTGATGAAAAAACTAAGGGAAGAGGAAAGAGAACAAACCCAGTAGATCTTAAAAATGGCAGCAGCCCTCTTCGAAAATTCCTGCAGCATTGACAGAAAGGTATGAAAAATATATATGAAATAAAGTGAAGCACTCAGTTTCATGCCTTTAAATATTACAGTAGAATACTACGGTAGAAAGTTTTAGGAAGCTGTTATTACCAATCAGCTTTATTGAATATATTTATGCAAAATGCAGAGGAAATTCTTCGATAAACAATTGGTCCCAACAATATCTACTTGCATTTTTAATGATGTCCCACAGCACTATTCTAATAAAAGAGTTGGACAAAAGCAGATTAGTTAAAAACATTACAGCATTTTCCCCTAACTTGGATAAGTTGTTGCCCATAAATTCTGGGGATCATATCACTACTGGATGAGCACCAGGTTAAGAAAAACTGCAGATGACTAAGGAGCTAGCTTAACTGCTATGTCTCATGAAAAAAAGAGATATGAAATACAAGAACAGCATTCCTCAGATACTGTTTTTAATGAATTACTTAGCAAGGACAATAGACTGACAACATCCAGTTATATAAAGCAGAAATATTAATGCCCCAATTAATCATAATCACAGGAATATCCTATACTGAACTTGAAGATATCAAACAAAATTCGGGAAAGAAAAACACAGAGTGCTCTCTCTCGGAAGACGGTTTTAAACAGGATAGTGCTCAAAACATCCCTTATGTATAAATAATCCCTAATCTATGTAAGTAGCATCTTCCCCCTATTATAAACCAGTAGTGATTCCTTACATAATAGTTCTCTTCTATAATGCCTCATTACCATAACCCTGGTTAAGAACTATTAAAACCAGAGTGCTCAGTGATGAAGTTCCACTCTTCAGATAATCTCTCAAATGGCAGCAATCTCTCCACAGCACTGACTCGAGGAAAAAAGTCTACACATACAAATAGATCGTGGTCACATAATCAAAATTTGGACTCTTGGCCCGACTCATATTTATGGCAGTTGCAGTGTCCTGGATCATGTAATCACCTTTTGCAACCTTCTAACAAGCAAAGATAATGGGGGAAGCCAAAATCACTTATCAACCATGTTACTAATTTAACTGTAGTAATTAACTTCACATCTGTGGCAAGAAAAGACATAAAAAGGGGCAAAACCTATTAACTGTCTTGCTGAACAAGAGAAATTATGGCCTCAGTTATGGTTGTAAGTCAAGAACTACTTGTATACAGTGCTGAAAGTATCAGCTTTTTTTGTGTCTCATATAGAAGCTAATATAGCTTTCCTCCTTAAAATGTTCATGGGGATATGACACCTCAGCAAGGAAACTACATTGTTCAAGCCACTTTGGAGGGTGGTAAGCATTATTCAAATTAATAATACTTGCATGAAATGTTTAATGAACTTTCCTAGCACCTGTGACAAACTAGAGCAATACCATCTGGAAATTCAGTAAATAACAAATAGCCCAGAAGAATGATAGAGCTATTGTTGATTCCATTCGTAATTCTGTCCCTTCCAAGACATATGGTCTAAACAGATCGTGTGTGTGTGTGTGTGTGTGTGTGTGTGTGTGTATACATACATTCATACATCCATAAATGTATGAGAGTCAGACACTTTCATTTATGCATATATGAATTTAACTTTACCCCAATTTCAATAAAAATCATCATATATTATCATTATCCATAAATAATTTATTTCTTTAAGCAACTTGTTCATAAAATGCAAGTAACATCATGTCTTTAATCCAGTGAATAATTAGTTCATGTTAAAAAAAACCTCTTGGACATTATACGGGTAATCTTCAACTAATGATCACAATTGAGTCCAAAATTTCTATGGTATGACACTACAACCGTCATAAATATGAGCCAGTTGCCAAGTGTCTGAATTTTGATCATGTGACCATGGGATGCTGCAACAGTCATAAGTGTGAAAAACTCATAATTCAGTTCACTAAATGAACTGTTGGTAAGTCGACAACTACCTCTACTTTCACAGGACTATGAATTTATAGGGCTTAAATAATCATTGTTCACAAGATCCAAAGATATTCCCCATGTCATTAAATCCATGCAAATGGAAGCCCTTCATAGCTCAATAAATGTGTGGAACTTGGGAAAAGTCCCATAAATATTCATCGCAACATGATTTTCTTACTTTCTATGATTTTTCTGTTCTCCAGTGTTTGGAATAAATCTCCCTAAGCTTGAAACATACCTACATTTCAAGCCATCAATTGCAGACTTGTGGCACACGTCTTGTCTCATTTTGCTGATCTTTCTTAGTTTACTCCTTCCAACTGTATAGACCGAGGTCTATCAACAGATTATTCCTTACAACATGTCTCTTGATAAATTTAAAAAGAAAAGTTCTATACCCTGTCCTGTAAAAAAGAAGAGCCAGCTTTTGAGCACTAATGTTCGTGATAATACTTTTCTGATTCTTTTTTCCTCCAACAATGGCTGAAGAAAAAAGAGCTGCTGCCATAGGAAGAAAAACTACAACTATCATCTATTAAAAGTTTTTCTTCCTTTTTTTATTTTCCACTTAGAATTTACCCTGAATTTGTAATAGCAAGGAAAGATGGAGTTCCCCTGTACATAAACCAATTTATTAGGAGCGGGGGATCCTTTGACTTTGAAAATAGGTAATTTTGTTAGGTAGTACATTCCTTGTTCTCTGCAAGCTATCACCACTATCATGGTGCCCCCAAAATACACCCGCATGTCAGACAAAGAGCTGATCCTGGGAAAAGTGCTCTAGAGAATTCCCGCATGTACATGAGACAAGACACTGCACAGATTGGATGGCTTTGTGAACATTGCTATGCATTCATTCCAGGGGCAATCTGGAGGATAGATCTCTCATAAAAAATGGAAAACAATACAGGGAGCTTCTTCAAAAGGTAGCGTTTCAAAGGCATGCTTGTTCGTCCTAAAAGGCTTGGGGTAGGGGACCAGAGTCATAAATTATGCACCCAAGTCACAGATCCTCCCTTTGAGACTTTCCATGTTGGCAGCTTTCAAAGCTCTCTTCCCTCTGGTAGCAATCCAGATTCTGTTCTCCATTCTCACCTGTGGAGTTTATCTGACACCCTCACCAAAAATCCTACTGAAGCACGTGCCAGATGCTCAGCTGGAACAATCAACGCTTCCACTGACACCACCTTATTAAGGAAACTTAGCTCACTTTGACCATCCTGCAATGGCAGGATAATTACTTCTTATAAGCTGAAAAAAGAGAAGAGAAATTTAGCAGAAAACAAGTCTGCCAAAAACCACAGGAAAGATAGAACACCAAAACAAAAAACAGAGAAGGCAATTGTGCTACATCACAACAGTATCTTTTGTTCACAGAAAGCTTGAAACCTGGTACCTGCAGCCTTATTTAGGAAACCTGTTTGGAACAGCACAGAGTCCAAATGAGTAACTCATACACCTTCTTTAAAAAAAAAACCTCCCTACCCCACCCCCACCTTACACAACCATTCTTTTTCACAACTTAGAAAAAGAGGCACAGTGCCAGGAAAACAAACTGTTTACTTGCAGCTACATCTTCACAGGCAAGCGTTCAGACAATCATGGTTTAGAGTCTAGGAACGTGGAGATGTGCCAGGTTTCCGATATCTGGAAGAGATTCAGCGAAAAATGGATCCTTCTGAGAATTCTAAAACTATTTTTTCTGAATGGATGTCAAGATCCAGGCACACTGTTCCTTTCAAGAGCGCATCCTCTATGGGAGGCAAAGTAATTGTGCAACGATAGTAACAGGCATTACCTTCCTAGAATTCACAGGTTTATCAAGGACACCCCCCCCCCAATAGTCAGCATCTAATCTCCCTAGTGCAACTCTCAACACTAGTGACCCTTCTTAATGCAAAAGGATTTATACTTTTGACACACATACCTTCCTCACGAATCAAATTAATAAAAATAAGTGAATAATAAAGAGACAATATTGCAAGCAACTTTTAGCAGAGATGCAACAATTAACTTGGTTTAGAAAATGAATGACATTGTATAACATCCTTGACTTTTTGTTCATTCACTATGTCCGACTCCTTGTAAACCCATGAACCTCAGCACCAGGCCCTGCCATCCTATACTTTTTCTCAGTGTTAATACTCAGAGTATCCTTGACAGGTTAAGTTGGGGTGGGGGGGGGGAGGAGGAACCTTCCTTCAAAATTTGAAAGTTGACTAGTATCATAATGGTGTCTCAATACAGCAAATTATTTCAACCAAATCTGAAAAGGCTGTAATTTTTATGGGGAGGGGGTTAATTTACTTTTTATAAAGTGATAAGTAAATGCACTTATCTGTTAACTTTGAAGTCTATGTCTACATGTAACATACCCTTGAGTAACATGGTCAGTGATGAGAAATTAGCCTCAAAAACAAAGTCTATTAAATTATATTAACAATGTCAGAAAAATATGCTCAAGTTTTCATGTTACATATTCTCGTAACAGAGAAAAATCTAGAGAAGCATCTATTTTTGAATAAGTTACAGAGGAAACCTGGAGAGCTTACTCACTATTCTTGAGAAACTCAATTTGTGTGTGTGTGTGTGTGTAAGTATGTGTGTATATGTATACACACACACCCTGATTTAATCAGTATAATAGCATTTGAGCACAAATAACTAGATACAGAACTGCAACCTGTGTAGTAGCTACTTGTAGTGAGACTTAGTACATGTATACAGTTCTGTACCTGTTTCATAGATAAAGCATCTGTTAAAAGCCAAAGCTGTTCTATTATAACCCAAATAGAATGACTGAGCAGAAGCAACTCAACAACTTAAAAAAGAAATTGTATGTTTCTTTGGTGCAAATTCATTGAGAAATATGATGTACCAGATGGAGTTAAACACTTTGATCACTTATTGATGCCAAAATTTAGTAACTAACCTGACTTATAAGGACTTAGGCCTCGCTGAGAGTAGTAATAATTCTTCTGCCCATTCTGCTTTGCACTGAACATTCATTGATCTTACGTGCAAGTACCAGTTAATATGAATAATTTGTTTGTGCCTTAGGAGTCAGCAATGGGATTTTCAAAGGTGGTGACAAAACATCTGCAAATCCCTAAGGTAGCTGCTGTGAAATCCTATGTGTGTGTATGTATGTATTTCTATATGAATGACTTCAAAAAGCTATCTATACATATTTCAGATAAAAGATATTGGGGAGGAATCTGTATGAAATTGCTTGACCTCTGAAAAAAAAATTAACTGGTAAAACATTAACCACTTGGGCACAAAAATTGCTTGTCCTCTCAAAAAAAAACCCACCCCTTAACTGGCAAAACATTAACCTCAAAAACAATTATGTTTAGCCACTTCTGGTAACACCATTACAGTTAGTAGCTGAAGAAAAGCTGTTATATGATGTATAGAAAACAAACATAGTAAGATTCATTCAAAAAGCAGGCCTCTGAACTTTGCTGAAACTCCTTCCTTAATCTCCCCTGCTAACTTCTATGTTGTCAGCCTGTATATATGGAAGACAGAAGAAAGTCCTGGGTATCTCTTCTTACCCAAAATAACATCTCATTTGCATTATAGAACATAGAGTGACAGAGTTGGAAAGGAGCTTTGTTCGGGTATTTTCCCACATCATTATAGTTGTGCTTTTAAAGTTGTAGCAACGTTTCGGCAGAATCTCATCTGCCATCATCAGGCTTCTGTATGGTGTTCGTCTGTGAGTGTGTTTAGAAACGGCTGTGTAAGTCTGACTCACAGACGAACACAATACAGAAGCCTGATGATGGCAGATGAAATTCTGCCAAAACGTCGCTACAACTTTAAAAGCACAACTATAATGACGTGGGAAAATACCCAAACAAAGCTGAATACCATACATATAGATACCCACGAAAACTTAACATACATATATATATGTGGGGGTGGGGGGTGGGTGGGTATGTATGTGTATGTATATGTATATATATAAATTGGTAGGTATATGATTAGTTCTAGAGAAGAAATCATAAATACCGATAGGAACATCAGAGGAAAAAATAGAAAAATAATACGAATAGAGAAGAAAGACAACTAGCCAGAGTGATATACCAGGTAGTTGGTCTAGGATCAGGAAGACCAAACTAAGTGTATCCTTAGCCACACAAATCCACCTTTGGGCCAGTTGTTCTCTTTCCACTCGGCTTAACTCGCAGCACTGTTGTTTTAAGAATGGAAATAGAGAGATAATGGGAAATAAACTTAACAAATCAACAACATAATAAATTAGGCTTATCCAAAAGCCATGAAAAACGTACAAACTGCAGGCTTCTTTAAAGCTGTTCAACCAGCAAGATGGGGGGAAATTCCAAATTAAGAGTAGCTGATTTTCAAGCTGTAGCGTCTGTGTTTAATCAGTTTTCAGGCTGAATATGGATGGAGCCATTTAAATGAGCTACTAGATGTGATAATGGTTTCAAGTTCCATCTGGGATTATCTTAAAGAAAGCTAGGGTAAAGGAAAAAACTTTTAAAAGATGGCATTGATCATAACACAAATCTTGCAGAAATCAAGTGTAAAATTGGCCAATCTCTTGTCAGAAAAGAAACCCAAATTGAGAAAACCAATTATTTGTTAACAAAAGAAACTCTTAATACTTCAGCCACCTGTAATCTTCTATTACAAATTTTAAAAAGGATCCATTTGAACAGAAGAGCTTCAAAAAAAGATATGGTATACAGCTGCAACATATTTTGTTAGTGTTTGAACATGGAAGATGATAGGCTGTTTAACCAGGTGTAAAACCTTCCTTTTTATATATAGAGTTGGGTCAAAAGAAGGACTGCTGACCATTTTGCTTTATTTTGGTAAACAAATAGGAGCTTGGACTCATTAAGGACTAATAGAAACAGAACATGTTAGTTTAGAACATTTCTTGACTGCTGAACTTGGAAAACTATTTTAGTATAAATTCAACCAGTTATTACTCTGCTATAGATCTTTGCTGTTATTTATTGGACAAGTTAGATTTTGGACAAAATGTAGCACTTGTGATTATCATCAACCAACCTAGTATTTGCAGACATAATTTTAGAAGGAGACTTCAGGCGATTCCTGAATCATCTACTCCTTCTATTCAGTAGCTGCTTTAATTTAAATATTCTTGCAACAGAATAAAGTTGCCTTAAGCTAGGAGTACCCACTAGATTTTAAAAGCAAACAATATTAGGTATAGTCAGTTGACAGATTTAGTTATTAAATTTGCATGCCAGCCATCTCACTATTAAGTGATCATGGACCTCAGTTGCATTCTGAGCATATCCCCATAACATTCTATTATAATCAGAATTATGTGTCACCTATCTGGCAGTTCGAGGCAATTCTGAGTGTCAAACCAATAACAGCCATCTCACAATAAGCACATATAGAAAGGATTAGAAGCTAATAAAAGAACACAAATGGAAACTAAAGACATAATTTGATTTTTCACGCCCAAATTTTAATCCTAAAATTACATTAAATTACATTAAGCAAGCTTTTAAAGGGCATACCAAGAGATATGCTGTAGATATGTAGAAGTCCTTCAACATTGTCCTGCCTGCCAAATACACAGCACAAAGTGCCAGTGATGGAACACAAGTGTGAAGTGACATAACAGCAGGGATTCTGCTTGGGGAAATAAAACTGCATGGAACTCACAGTCCTTCCACAGGAGGAGATAACTCTGGGGTCCCCCTCCGTCGGAAGAATTTAATTTAAGGAGACATTTTGATGTTGCTGTTCTCAAACGAGTGGGAATAAAAAAGTCGCCATAATAATCCCTTCCTAAAGATTCGGACTTGAATTTTATACTTCTGTATGCTACAGCACATGTCAAATCTATAAAGCTTTTTTTGGCTCATTGTCTTGATGGTTCAGCAGCCTCCTTCCATTTCAGTTTTATGCCTCTCTCCTTGAAATGCAGCACTGCTTCTCTAGAGGCAGATCCAGAAAAAAGGCTTTTCCTGGAGCTATTACTCCTATTAATCGAATGTCCCTCTCTCCCCACATTCCATCTTTAAACATTTCAGAATATCCCCACTTTGTTTCCATACCTCTTCATGTTTATACCATTATTCAGGTCATGTTTAATAAATTCACTGAATATTTTTATATCTGGAGAAGAACTACCGTGTTTCTCATACAATAAGGCCGGGTCTTATTTTTTTTTTGAGCCCAGAAAAAATCGCTAGGCCATCTTTTCGGGGGTGACTTAATCGCCCCCTCCACATCTTTGGGCGGGCGGCAACGGCTTGTATGTTGACCTTGGCGTTGGTGCACTTCGTATCGGGGTCAACGAAGGCAGCACCATATCTGGGTGTGCAACAAAAGTACTTCCTAACGGCGAGCCCCCCCACACCATTCCCCCCATTTTGCATGTTTTAATATAGGCCTTAATTTGGGGTGAGGGGCTTAATTTCATTTCATGCCTATAAAACATGCTGGGACTTCCTATTGGGGGAGGCCGTATTGTTGGAGAAACAGGGTAAATGTAGTTTATAAACCACTATATACATACATACATACATACATACATACATACATACACATACACACACACACACACACATATTTATTTTCATTCATTCATTCATTCCTTGGCCAATTGATCTCAATGACGATGATACAATAAGGGAAATTGAATGTTGGATTAATTGTGGTTGGCCAGCATTTGGCAAGCTAAGCATAATTTTCAAGAACCTCCCCCTATGCATGAAGAGAAAAGGATTTTTTAATATGTTTTTATTTGGTTATAAAGTACTTTATGTATTTTATAATACTTTGCTACCAAATAAAAACATGAAGAGTTTTCGATCACTGGTACCTGCTCTAGCAATTGTCGGTAAACCCTGCACACTAACCTCACAATCGATATAAAAGCTACGGATGGCACAAAAAGCCATGGAAAGATACATGGTCAGCATTACAAGACAAGATAGAAAGACCTGCACATGGATTAGAGAACAAATGAAAATATAGGATATCAACTGAAATGGAAGTGGGCTGGTCACATAGCAGGAAGAACTGATGGCAGGTGGACCAAGGCAGT
The DNA here is from genome assembly GCF_049901715.1 of Pseudonaja textilis. Taxonomy (NCBI): domain Eukaryota; kingdom Metazoa; phylum Chordata; class Lepidosauria; order Squamata; family Elapidae; genus Pseudonaja; species Pseudonaja textilis. Next base: position 194,366,429 of record NC_141991.1, on the reverse strand, counting down.
CCTAGAATAGATTCCACTTGATAAAAAGAGTCCATAGACCTAAAACAAGATGGATTGATTACATCAGTAGATATTGCGGGCCAAACAGGCAAAAAGAAATCTCAGAACTGTATTGGTTGGAAGCCTGCGGACAAGGTCTTCATCCTGCAGTGGATAGACAATGGCTGAAAGGATTACTCAACACCAGCATTCTTTTCCACTAAAGGCAGGAAGACTCAGAGTCACTGAGGCCACAGCTGGATCCATGCTGCTGGCTCAAGCCCGGCACCCAGCATTGCAACTTTTTTCTCTCTGCTGGTGTTCTCAGCACCAGGGCTTTGCCAGTCAGATGTGAGTGTGCCCACATATACATGCCTACTGCCATTCCATTAACTGTACCTCTCCTACTACAGTCTTGACCCTAAGAGGGTTGCCCTAGCTAGCCTCTTCCCTATAATTAACTGGAGCCAAGTATGCCAGGTCTAGTAAGCACCAACATACCAGATCAACACTTTCACTGTTCTTATTGTTGATCATCTGGATACCAACTTTGACAAGTTTCAAGGTTGAACTTCTCACTTTAAGCCAGGAGGCCCGTCATGTATCAGTGTTACAGTCATCAGGGGGGGAAAAAAAACTGAGCTCCTTAAGTGTGTGGCTGCAGCCACTGGCTTACAAAGGATGTAGTGGTCTAAAAATGAAGCTCTGAAACCTGCCAGAGATGATAGTCAGATTACCAACAACAGGAAGTTTGCACCACTGCTTTATGAACTTGCTCCCCCATCTACTGAAACTCCAGATGAGCATCCCACAACTACAGAGTTTGTATTTTGCTTCTGCCCTTGTGCAATTGGCTCCTTCACAATTACCCTAGATAATGCAAAGCGCCCTTTTGTGCATCTGAGAAAGTTCACTTTGGTCCCTGGATTGCATTTGTCAGCCTCTCAAAGAGTGCCGGGGAACTTCTTTTTTATTTAAACAGGAAAGAGAGCAGCTACCCACTACAACCGAGTGGGCTGAAACCTTGCTTCCTCCCAGTTGTAAAAACTCCGTTCTGCGTCCCTTTCGCACCATTCTGCCGAAGGTTAGTAAGACTGTGGTTTTCCATCCGACTTGTATTTTCTTCACATGCGAGGTGGATAAACGCCCAGCCACCACCACTTTCCAGGCCAAGGCCTCGTCCGCTCTTTCGAAAGAGCCGCCTGTCCCAATGGTGATAAATAGCGCTCCTCCTCCCCCCGCCCATCCTCCAGCCCAAGGGCGGAGTGGGGAAAAGAAAGCGAGATGGAAACAACTTCCCAGCCACTTCGGAGTTCTGGGCGCCGCCAATTTTTCTTTTCTTTTTTTTCCTTTCGAGGAAAATTCGGGCAGAAAAAGAGACTTCGAGGGAGGCTTGTATTAAGCAGGCGTAAAACATACTCGCTATACAGTTTTATTCCTCTTGCTAATAAAACGTTTACAAAAGCGAACATTAATACCTCCCGTCGGTTCGTAGTATTCCCCAGCCCTAGAAGTAAACCGATTGTAGATCCTAGACATAAACAGAAGGTAATTTTTTGGGGGGTGGGGGTGGGATTTCCTCTGAGTTAAGGGATTTTCCTAAATAGGGAAAACAAGCATGCAAGCTACTTTTCAATATCGGAAGGAGGAAAAAAAACAACACACCGCAAGTCTCCAGGATTTCTTTTTCCTCCTCGAAGTCACTCGTTGCACTTGGTCCCGGGCAAAGTGTCCTCTATGTTCCGTTGGGATCGGCTCCCTCGGCGCACCTTCAGGATCCTTCAGGATCGCAACCTACCCTAAAAGCGCGGCTGGGGAGCGGGAGTGCGCTTCTTACAAAGCCAAGCCTGGCCCAGGAAAAAAAACCCTGGGAGGGAACGAGGGAAAAACCGAGTCGTAGCCACTTGAGAAGAGGAGAAAGCAAGCGCACGCCCTCCCTGCCAGGGGATCGGTCGCAAAGAAGCGCCGGCCGTCGAGCTGGACGGGAGGAAAACGCGAAGAGAGGCGGAGACCTGGTCGCTTTCCCGCCCATTGTGCGGCCCCTTCCCTCCTAGCTCCTCCCCGGCGCCCGCTTCTCTTCCTCTCCCGGCCGGGATGGTCGGCGTAGTGCGTTCATGTAGGAGTCGGGAGTTTCCTGCTCTGTCGCGGGTTTTCTTTTATTGGGGTAGGGGTCAGCTGAAAGAGGTAGGGCGTTGCTCCGCTTCTTTTTAAACTGCCAGCCACTTCTCCACCCCACGCCACCCAGCTCCTCTGAGTCGTCTCGCCTTATCTATTCGGGATTTATGGAGAATGAAGGCTTACATTTTACAGGAGCGCGTGAAGGGAGCAAAACAGGTCGCTTGGTGCCGTCTGCCAGCCGTTCAATCAGTCGCGGTTAAACAAGCCACGATAAAAGCGTGGGACCCCAATCTGTCGGTTTTCCTTCCCATGAATCGACCCCACGGCCTCTCTCTGATCTGATTGCCTGCTTGATCGGTTTGTCTTTTAATCGGGTTCTTCCCCAAACCCCAAAAACTTTAACCTTAGACTATTGACCTCACCCCTTTCCAGGGTTGCCAGATCGCAGCTTGGCTCTGCGGCCAAACTCAAGTCAAAATACGGCCAAATTATTTTCTCTCATGGCCAAATTTTTTTATGCAATATAACATGAGGATATATTGTTTTTTGTTTTTTTAACTGTTTTTAAATAATCAAACCATAAAAAATAGTCTTTATTCGACAACGTGACATCATGGGAATTCCTGCGTTTCTTTACTCACATCCAGGCTAGGCAGCTCACTTCAAATAACCGCTACTACCATTTGAAAAGCTCAGGGCCAAATGCAGCCATCCTGAGGAGGGGGGAGCTAGGGCATGAGGGTTTTTAGGAGGATTTCCCCCCCCCATTGAAAAAATATAGTCACTAAACAAATAAAATGACACAAAAATAGCAATTGTATATAGAATCCTTATGAAAACTGAATGCTCAATAACCATCTTTTCAAAAAGAGAGGAATTATCCCAATAATTACATGAAAACAAAGAGTACTTCTAATGTAGCAATGTGAAGAAAGAAAAAGGTAAAACAACAAACAAGCAAGCCAGAAGATCAAGTCTGTCAAGTATGATTGAAATAGGAGCAAAGTCATGAATGAAGTGCTCTAATATAGAATGTTCATGATATCCTCGTCAATATCCTCAGGATGATCTGGTTGACTGGCTTGGTTTCCGTATATGTTCTCTGATGTGAACAACTGAAGCATGCGTTCTGTTGCGCTGAAATCCGTACAGCACTTCCCCTGAAATTGTAGATGTGTACGAATTCTGATGATGGCGTCCAACATTTCCGTCTGTAAGCGATTTCTAGCCTTCGTCTTCACATGTGTTACTGCAGAGAAAATGTGTTCTACAACGGCGTTACTCATTGGTGTTGCAAGGCAGGACAGCACATACATTGCCAACTGTTCAAATGGCTGCTCACCCACTTTGGACTTGTACTGCAACACCCCTGCCCAGAAGGATGCTGTGTAACTTGGAATTCTTCCATCAAACACTGATGCCTCTGCCCAATGCACATGCAGAATTCTCCGATACTGCTCCTCAGTCACAGCTTCATTTGCACTTCGGAGATTAGGCATTGGCAGATCTTGAAATGGAACCCTGGCGGTCTGGCTCAACACTTTACTCGGCGACAAACTTCTTAGACCTTTGAAGACTTCCATCGATGCCAGAAGGCGCTTCTCGAGCTGACTGAGGGCTTCACTCGGGAGGCTTGCACAGCGTGTCTTCATCTCCGTTGCCTTGTTGAGTGCGTCAGGGGAACGATTTTGGCTATTCATGAAGGAACGAAGCTCACTCGTAAATTTGGCCCCATAATCAACTCTGTCCAGGTCAAGTGGTTTTCCTTCGCTGTCGATGTTATGACCTTTCAAACTTTTATAGTGCACGAGCAATTCTTGCACCATCTCCTCTGGGTCAGCATCAGTTGCTTGAAAAAAAGAGTTGACCTGCTCAAATTCGGCGATGATGGGGGACACAAAGTGAAAGTACAAGGCGTTCAGGGGATCTGACAACATCCCCAGGATCTCCCTGGCCTTGTACCGGCAGGAGGCATCGGCAGTGGGGACGACTGCTAAAAAGTAAGCCTTCAGCTCTTCTCAGTTGATAAGAATGTTGTAGATGACTTCGCCCCTCACCAACCATCGTGTTGCAGACAGCTTCTGGAAAGGAAGAGGTGTTCCCTTTCACTCATCTGTAGCATCCATCACTTTGAACAGATCTGAGAATGCTTCTCTCCGGAGGATACTCTTGCTGAACCACTTGGGAATTTCTGCTAGGAGATACCCCAAGTTTGATGGAAGCTTATCAAACGCCTTCTCGATACAAAATGCAAGCGAATGACATATGAATCGGTTCAGCTGACAATGAGGCGATTGCTCACAAATTTGAGACCACATGGAGTTGTGCTCCCCAATCATTGCAGATGCACCATCGCTGCCGAACCCGATGCAGTCAACCAGCTTCAGACAGAGTTCATCTAGTGTGTTCCTGAGTATTTCAAAGAGTTCTCTACCTGTAGCCCAAACAACGGGCTTTAGAGCAACAAATTCAGTCACAATATGTAACTTTGACTGGTTGAAATACCTGATGACAATACACAGATGCTTGTCAATAGCGATGTCCATTGATTAGTCGATGAGGATTGCAAATTTTTTGTTCTCGACATCATGCTGTTGAGTCTCCTTCAAAGCAGGGGAAATTACTTTAGAGATAAGTTTACTGCACTTAGTGCGATGAACTTGAAGGTTTGCGAGTTTGCTACCTTTCCCATTCTTCTTCATAAATTCTGCCAGGTGATCAACAGTGGACGTTGCGCAGTGACACGCTATAGTCACAGCGAGCTTAATATCTATGCGTTTGATTATCTCAATATCCTTGTCTGTTTTCGGTTTCTGAAAAAAGGGTAATGCTACACAATGAGAACTAGCACTTACTCTTTCTGTATGCCCCTTCATTTTTTGGTGGTCCAAAAGGTGAGAAAGCTTTGGTGCGATTTGTGTCTTGCAAAGCTTGCACAATCCGTGTTCACTTCCATCGCTAGATTTTGTGAGCCACAAGAACTTTTGTTCTCACGATTTATTATATTTTCTACCACTGTCATATTTCCCTTTCCATTTTCCCGTCGCTGCCATCTTCCGTAGATGTAGAGTTGTTCACTTGTTCGGGGTAAAATATGGTTTAGAGACTAGGCTAACGCTAACGTAAGGCTTCCACTTGGTAATATATATGCACTGTGCACATACACATTACACATAGCTGCCTTACCATGCATGCAGAGTACACGCAGAATGCGTTTAGCTAGCTTACATGTACCACAGGCGTATTCTCTCGGTCACACATCCGGGATTTTCCGTGAAGCTGCGCACCGGCTGGTGAGAAAACAATCCAATACTGAGATGTTTACATCCGGGTTAACATCCGCTTATATTATGCAGTGCTGTTCACAGTAAGAAGGCTTCGGCCTGTGTATCGCATCGTTTTTCAGAGGTTGGACTTGCCTTCTAGTGACATGTCTATTATGTGCTCCAGTACTTGCTTGTTGGTTAGTGTTTGCTTCCCAGGGAATATGCAGGAGCTTCTCTAGAACTACAGCTCATATACAAGTCAATTTTCTTGTCTTGTTGTATTAAGGGTCCAATTTTCACAACCATAGGTGTCTATGAGGAACGGTAGAGTAAAGGCTGAGGAATTCTGGGTATTGAAGTCCACAAGTCTCAAAGTTGCCAAGTTTGGAGACCTCTGTTCTAGGAGATAGAGGAATGTCTTATCTGTTTGGATTTACCCTGGATATGGTCTTGGCCTGGGGCAGTGGGTGGGGAGATGAAGCCCTTTATCTACAGAGATTGTATCTGAGTCAAATGAGTGAATACAGGAAGGGGAGCTAACATGAGTCAACCTTCTTCTGTTAACTTGAGAATTTTTACTTGTAATGATCATGTGGGCTTCCAAGCAGAGTTCACGACCATTGCTTGTTCAAGATGTCTGTCCACATAATGAAGGATTGATTAGATATTACATGATTTCTTAGAGAAAAAGGACTTTGTGGCATCTATTTCAAAAAGCCACTAGACATTTCTATAGGGCAAACCAAACCAACCCTGCTAGTCTCTTTAAACTGGGAAAAAGATATACCACTGATTAGGTCCCAAATGACTTCCTTCAGTTTTTCTTTGGTCACTCGGTTTTTCTGGCTGAACTTCCTGCTGGCATTTTTCCGGGAAGAAATGGACTTAATGCACCTGGGAGAAGAGCACAATGTCAACATGGCCAGCTTTTTTCTAAGATTATTCACCTATTGACTTCTAAATCAAACCATAAAGAACATCTGCAAGATCATTAGTAAGTGATGTGAATCAGTCATTCCCTGGCGTTTTCAGGAAATGTCAAAAATACCAGCTTGATTCTACAGTATAGCTATATTTGGGGAGATAATGAACATGCAAAAATGTCTAATTACTACATTGCTTTTCACTTCAATAAAAATAGACTGGGTAAAATGTAGACTGGGTAAAATGATGACCTGGTTTGGGTAAAGGTTTTTTTGTAAGTGTAACGATATATTTATGAACAAATAGTCCTCAACCAATGACAGTAGTGGAGCCTGCTCATTATGGTTGTAAGTCATGACAGTTGTAAAACTGATTATTCACATGATTGATCAGATTTTACAACTTTTGTGCAGGTCATTAAGCAAATGACATGGTCTTCAAACAAGCCAATGTTAGGCATAGTTCCCCCCCCCCAAAAGTGGAAGTAAATCCTGATTTTCTGCAGTCTGTCATAAACTGCAATTACGTGATTATGGGGTGCCGCAAATAGCCATAAATACAGCCAACTGCTGACCACCTGAAGTTTGCTCATGTGATTGTGGGAGAACGACCATCAGGACTTTGAATCCTGGTCGTAAGTACCCCCCCCCCCCCCACAAAAGATCCATTGTAATTTCAAATGGTCTCAAAGCAACCTGTCGTAAGTCAAGAGTCCCTGCATGCATACATACATGCATACATACTGTATTTACATGCAGTACATATATACAGCAATATGATTTTTGAAGTACTTACTTTGTGGAAGAAAAGCAGATGCACTGTATTCCGATACTATCCTATAAATTACAAATAGAAATAATTCATTTAAAAACTAAGGTAAACCTCAAACTTTTCCTTCAGTCTCCATGTTGGTGTCATGCAATAGCCATAAAACTCAGCCACTGCTCTCATGCAGCACTGAACTAATTAAAATTGGAAAACAGAAACGGAAGAAACAAATGTCTTTTCTCAGAAAACCACTGGTTTTACATTTAACTGTTTTCCCCTTCAGTTTAAAGTTCAAACATTTGATTGCTTAAATAGAAACAATTTCTTTAATGGAGGCATACATTAATTCTTCAAAAATAAGAAAGTTATTAGAAAGGTTTTGTTTTTCTGTAGACCTAAGGAATTTGACTGGTAATGACCAAGTTGGTTTCCAAGTTGAGTTCATAAACAGTGCAAATTAATTCAGAAGCAATGTCAGAATTTAGGATATTTTTAATGTTAATGGTTGAAGTAATTTCTTTTAATGAAAGGTAAGGTTGCAGTCTTATGCACTTTTACCTATGAGTAATTGCTATTGAAGGCTTATTTAGCTAATTTCCGAGTAAGGTAAAGATTGCATTCCTCTGTTTGCAATACCCCCACTATAGGATTTAGTATGGCAAGTAAGAAAACAAATATATTTTAATTTCTGACATGTAAGAATTTTGCTAATGAATTTATTATTATGGTTTTTATTTTCTTTGAAGATGGTTTAAAGTAGAAACAGGCATATTTCTACGAAATAGCTGCAATATCCCGTAAATTAAACGAGCTCACTTTGTGTTGCCTATTTAAAAAGTAGAAAATACAGTATATTAAACATGTGGATACCACAAAGTTCAATAAATTGTGAACAGATGCAGCTGTAAAGTCAGCAATAAGTATTTCTATGTTTCCCAGAAAAAAATTAGGCCAACAAATATGGGAGGCACATTTCAGAAGACTGCAGAATAATAGCAAATTATTAGCAATGTCTATGTCATTCTGCTACCATCTCCTGGTCATTTGGATTATTGAGAACTGATGGTCTTCCAAAAAGAGCAAATGAATTCAGAGTCCATATTAATTTTCCCCACAAATGTTTCACTTATGAAACATTTTTGTAATGTAAAATGTTCATTAAATGTTTTGGTCAATGAAATTATATAAAATATAAAACACACACAAGAATAAATACATTGGTTTTTTGTATTTCTGGGACCAAGACAGTTTCCCCCTTCTTGATATTTCTAGATTGATGCTTCTTGATATTTCTAGATTGATGCTCAGACAAGACTTACCTATATTTGAAGAAACCGGGCTTTGAATGAGATTTTTGAGACATAAGAAGGAAATCTTTTTATTTAATTAATTAATATTTAACAGCATTTCCCAGCTACACTAAATAACAATTCAATGAAACTGCTCTGCTACTTAAAGATGGTGTAATGAGGAAGCAAGCAATTTTATTTTAGCTTATTCATGTTTTAGTATTTTCCAAAACTACTATAATTAATTTTGACCCAGATTTTTGAAAAAGTAGTTTAAACATACTTTGTTATTCAATAAATTTACTAAAGTTTATATGAACAGCTTGTTAAGCCATCAACTATTTTTTGGCTTGTAATGAATGACTAGAATTACACATTGCAAGAAGCAATTATCCAAATCTAGAGGAAGTGATCCAGGAGTGGGATTCTACCAGTTTGCACCTATTAGCTAGAACTGGTTGTTAACATTCTAAGCAGTTTGGAGAACTGGTTGTTAGAAGAAATTACTGGCCTAATCCTGTAAGGAAGGCAGGAAGGAAACATTCTGGAGTTGCTTACAGAAACTGCCTCTCCATTAACCCTTATCACATTCTTGGCAGGACTAGACTTCCTGTCTCAGAAACATTCCCCCCCTCCTTTTCTGGTACTTTGCTTGTGTGGAGTGACCATTCAAAGTTACAATGGCACTGAAAAAAGTGACTTATGACCATTTTTCACACTTATGACTGTTGCAACATCCCCACAATCACGAGAAGTCAGGCGAGGAGATGCGTGCCTCGATGTGAGTGATGTTGAGTTGGTCATGCCGAGCCAGTCACATGACCACCAAGCTATGCCCACCAACTAAGCCACGCCCACAGAACCGTTTTTTTAAAAATTTGAATCCTACCCCTGAAGTGATCCCTGTGAATAAACCAGCCTTCAATGGTGATATTAGCTGAGCTTCCAAGGAGTTTGTAATTCAGCACAATTAGAAGCACCAGTCTGCAGAAAATTAGTATAGTGGCCTAAGAGATTTGTATATCAAATCAGAGAGAGATGGAATAAATCATCTATTGCAATAATTTTGGCTTGGTAGTTTTGGGACAGGAGAGAAGATGGTGTCTATCTTGTGGGTTTCCTTCAGAGTTCATATTCTCTTTAGTCAGTATATTTGTAAAATTAATGTTTCTGAGTCTCTCATGAGATTTTCCAAAAGAAAATATTGAAAAAACAAAATGTTTTTAGAGCTTCTTATTGCATGGAAAAGCAATTATTAGAAAGGGAATTAACATTTTCAGAAGATAGAGAATTTACCTTCATAGCTTTTCAACGTAAAAAAAGTCGGATATGAGACATATATAAAATGCATATATGCCAGTGGTGGTATTCTACTGATTTGATGGAACCGGTAGGTCCAAGGATCATCTGTGAGCGAAGAAGTTCATTCCGACGATCAACTGCTGGGCCCTCCAACTTGCCCTGGCTCTGTACTGACTTTATTTCCTGTTTTTCAAACTCAACTGCTGCACATCAGCTGTTTTACACACAGGGCTTGCGGCAGAAGGCAAGGAATGCAAATGCTACGCGTGCGCACACCAAACTGGTAGGAAATTTTTTTTGAAATCCACTACTGATATATGCCCAATGCCATTAAAATGCTTTAATTAATGGTTGATCGCCAGGGCAACAGATCTTTAGTTCTTTATTGTTAAATCATTTATTGACGTTAAGCATGTAGGTTCAGTTTCAGCTAAGGAGGAACATGAGTGAAAAAGGGCTTTATCTCCATCTCCAATTTGCAAATGTTGAATTAAGTCTTGGCCCAGTCCCAGAGAACTAGTCTTATGTTCTTCCATTCTTAATTTGCTCTTCATTTTCTTACCCTTGCAACGTATTATGGAATTAAAAATTCTGTATGGGTTGAAGAGGACAAAAATTATTATTTTGCTTTCTTTTTGAAATGTTTTTTATCTTTTTAAAAAAACTTGAATGTAATGAGAAGTACAGTAGGTGCTTTTGTTTATTAAGCAGGTTTCATCCCAAGAACCCCAAGAAAGACACTTAGGTATATAATATCTACCAGCAATTCTGAACTACTCATAATTTTTATTCATTATTGTCTTATATTTGTGATAATAATGACTTGGTTGTTTAATCTTTAATGTGATAATAAGTAGAGTGAATTTAATTTGTTATCTCCCCATTTAAAAGAAACAGTCACTAATCTGAGTTCTAAAGCTTGTTCTCAGTTTAGATCAATCTCTTTGGTGCTCAAGAGCAGAGGTCGCCAACCTTTTGGACCTCAGGGACCACCAAACTCATAATTTTAAATCCCAGGGACCACTAACTGGTTCTGTGGGCATGGCCTAATTTGTGAGTGTGGCTTGGTGGTCATGTGACTGGCTGGACATGGCTTGCATGTAAATATAAATATTGATTTTTTTTAGTTAAAAAAAGAGCAACTTTTACCCAAAATCAGGCAAAGCAGGCAGGCAGATTGAGTTGTTCACAGAGTCACAGATTCATTCTGTGATCTATCTGCCATCGGCTAGCTCAGTCTGTCACCAAAAATTTGCTTGCAAGCAAACTCATAAAATTTGCTAGCAAACTCACAAAATTAACTCTCAACACACCATGTAGATATTGAATTTTTTATTAAAAAAGAGCAACTTTTACCCAAAATCAGGCAAAGCAAGCAGGCAGATTGAGTTGCTCACAGAATCATTCAGTGATCTATCTGTCTGCCATCGGCTGCCTGAGTCTGTCACATAAAATTTGCTTGCTATGACTCTGTGCTGAATAATAGAACCTTCAGTCCTAAGGGAGGTTCGGCTGTGCTTAAAAGCAGAGCGGAAGATCTAAAGAGTAGCTAGAAAGCAAGAACTCAACCATTTCCTGCTTCCTAGCTAATCTAAATCTCCTGACACAGCAGAACAGCTGATGGTCAGAAAAAGGAAAAATAGCAATTTAGCAGGAAAGTTTGCTGGGTAAGGAGTAAGTGGGTGGGGAGGGCTCCTACAGGCCATGTGGCTGGCGCAGCCTTGTGTTTCTGTGCAGCCTGGTTTAATTGCTTGGGGGGGTGCTCTGGGGATGAGATTTCTCTGCGGTCCACCAAAATTTTCTCACAGCCCACTGGTTGCCAACCGCTGTTCAAGAGGGTTATCTCTATATTTCCTCAAGTCTTTTCTCAAAGCAACCTTTGCTTCAGTGAATCTTCTTATTTTTCACTTGTAATTATTTGATTTTGGCTAGGTCAGAGTTAAAGTAGAGAAGAAGCTTTGCATGTAGGAGCCAAGTTCAGTTTCAGATAAATTAAAGTCCCATGCAGTTGAAATAGATTTTAGATGACTTCATGGATACATGTATGTACAGATAGTCCTCTACTTACGACCACAACTGAGTCCAAAATTTCTATTGCTAAGTGCCACAGTTGTTAAATGAATATATGACATGATTTTTAAAAAATATTTTTCTCATTGGTGAATTCAGTGGATGGTTTTTGCCCCTATAATTTTATTGATCATTATGATAGGATCTGAAGGATATTAGATTCTCAACTTACATTGAGACTGCCTGTTCTCTTTCTTTACATTGAGAGTACTTATTCTCTGATTCTTCCTCCATCTTTGATGAAGTTATGCTGCACCAGCATATCTATAGGAATAGAAGGTATACAGCTCATATTCCAGCAATTGAATTTTGTCCTTTCCTGTAATAGTAATAGAAAATTGCTTCATGATCAAATAAATGGTTGTGATGTTTGGAACACAATTAGGTTCTCACAATTAGTGAGGTGTTCAGTCTCCCTTTTACAGAAATTCCAGCAAATTAAAAGGGAGATTGCTATTGTTTTACATGTTAGTATTTTTTGTATTATTCCTCCTTTATTATTAACAGAATTTCACAGATCAATGTGAATTGAAGAGCTCTGAACATTTACAAATGTTATCTGCCTGTAACACATCTGTTTAACTGGGCAGGGTTTCTCTTTGGGTCAGCTCCACTAATCTTACGGGGCTTTGTGCAGGGATCGGATTCAACCAGTTCACACCTATTCGATAGAAGCAATTGTTAACATTCGAAGCAGCAGAGAACCGGTTGTTAGAAGAAATTACTGGCCTAATCCTGTAAGGAAGGCAGGAAGGAAACATTCTGGTGTTGCTGACAGAAACTGCCTCTCTATTAATCCTTATTACATTCTTGGCAGGACTACACTTCCTGACTCAGGAAGTTTTTTTCCCCTCCTTTGCTGGTACTTTGCTTGTGTGGAGTGACAATTCAAAGTTACAATGGCACTGAAAAAAGTGACTTGTGACCATCTTTCACACTTATGACTGTTGCAGCATCCCCACAGTCATGAGAGCCCAGGTGAGGAGATGCGTGCCTCGATATGCGTGATATTGAGTTGGCCACATCCAGCCATTAACATGACCACCAAGCCACGTCCACCCAGTCACATGACCACCAAGCCACGCCCACCACCTAAGCCAAGCCCACAGAACTGGTTCTTAAAAAATTTGTATCCCACCCCTGGATTTGTGTATTAAAGGCTTGCTTCCTGGAAAATCAAGATTAGAAGAAACAAATATTTTGACGGGGCCCAATTATCTTCAATGCTAGAATTCCAAATATCTATGAGATTCGAGGTTGGAAGACTCCGCCTTTGCAATATTTGCTATATTTCATAGAGTTCCACAAATTAGAACATGGGGTAAAATATAAATGCCAAAGAAATGAAAAACAATGCTGAAATACCAGAGACCTGATCAGATAAATTAGCTTTCCACACTCACAAAAAAATCTGTTACTGGTTATCCCCAGCTTCGTTCAGTGGGACAGCATAAGATACAGGGGAGGAAGGTCCAACATATTGTTGGGATGGAGGAAGTGTGTGTGTAGGAATGATAAGTGTCTATTTGTGTCACTGAATATTGTAACAGCTTCACTCTGACTCTGCAAGCATAGTATCTCATAATACAGTTAACTTGAACTTAAATAATTGTTTCAAATCAACATTGTGACTCATGAATTCTTGGTTGTGAGAACATAGGATTTCAATTGAAGTGACGCATAAATCCAGGAATATAAATAAAATAAAAATGCCCTATGGGGAAAAAAGTCCCCTTTTCCAATGAAGGATTCATTTCATGCGCTTCTCCCAAAACTATACAAAATTAATAATTTGTGGTTATGTATGCAATTTCCAAAGATAAAAACAACACAAGCTCGAGTGATGCTTTTCTAAATGTCGGTAATAATATCAAGAAAGATACAAATAGTCCTCAGGTTATCATGGTAATTGGGAATGAGATTGCTATGCCATCATGCCATGTGCATTACTTAGCAACAGTAATTTTGGGCAGTCCTCAAGGTGTGTGATCATTGAGCAGGAAGAGGCAGGAGTTCCAGATAAAGAGCATAGATGTACGGCAAGGGTGCAATTACTAATAGCATTAAAAATGTGTTTAGAAGAAGTCTGATGGGAACAGTAGAAAGAGCTGCTTTTTTTATTTTACCTTTCAGCCCACCCAAAGCTAATAGGCATATTTGGTGATGAAATTATGATAATATAGCTAAGACTCCCAAATTGTCTTGCATTTAAACTTACATAGCTCCAATAGCATCAGACACATGTAAAAGAGACTAAGGCTGAAGGAAGTGCTAAATTAATTTTATTTTCAACTGTTCAGAACTTTACAATAACCCAAAATAGCCAAGAAGTCTTAGAGAGCATCCAGGAAGAGAAAAATGGTTTGCTTGCTTCTTTAATAGAAGTTATTTAACAATTTGTAACTGTAACAGATAAATTGTACTGAATTTATACCATAGAAGCAATTACTATATTCACAGTCTACTGATCCAATTGTTGTTAAATTTATTCAGAGAGCTGGTTGTGAAAAAAAAAATGGCTAAAATGTCAACAAATTTAGAATACAGGAATAAAAAGCTTATGTTGCTTCTAGATCTATCTTTCAGAGGGACAGAAGTACAATGACAAGTGTACCAATTACAAGTAGTCCTCGACTTACGACCAAAACTGAGCCCAAAATTTTTGTTGCTAAGCAAGACAGTTGTTAAGTGAATTTTATCCCATTTTACAACTGTTCTTGCCACAGTTGTTAAGTGAATCACTGCAGTTGTTAAGTTAATAACACAGTTTTAAGAGTTTGGGCCTTTCCTATTGACTTTGCTTGTCAGGTGTTTAGAAAAGGTGATCATGTGACCCTGGGACACTGCTACAATCTTAAATACATGCCAGTTGACAAAGGCCTGAATTTTGATCATGTGACTATGGAGACCTACAATGCTTGTAAGTATGAAAAATGGTCATAAGTCACTTTTTTCAGCTCTGTTGAAACTTTGAACGGTTACTAAATGATCTGTTGTAAGTTGAGGGCTATTTGTATAGCCAGAGAACAAGGGATAAAAACTTTCTGTATATATCCAGCAATATTTGGCATATCCTTGGAAATATTAAATATCCTCCTCATATGCAAGAGGAAATTTAATTCTTAAAAGACAGTTAATTATTTTAATCCTTAAAATCTTTAATAGATGGTTAATTATTTCAAACAACTAACAGCTACCCATCCAGATGTTCAATGCTAGAAATGATTCATTGCTTTAGAGAAGGCCTGTTAAACTCGCGGCCCACAGGTTGGATGCGTCATGTGCTGGTCCCGCCCTCTCCTGGTTTAGCAAAGGGGAAAAGTCACAATACATCCCATGACAACACAGTGATGATGTGAGTTTGACATCCCTGCTTTAGAGGATTAATGTATACCAATATGTAGTAAAATCAACTGCACAGAATTTGCTTTTGGTCCTTCTGTCAGCATTCCAAGCAACAACTTCCAAAGAAAGAGACTCCGAGAATATCATCTTCCCAAAGATCCACTTTATTAGAGATGTCATATTGGCACATCTGGGGAAAACTCGAATTGGAGAGTTCCGGGTTTTCCCTAAGCCAATGAAAATCCTAAATCCTACCCCTACAACCAATCATCCATCACACTGTCCAATCCTCACTTCATTCCAACTGGAGACTATCCCCAGTCATTCCCCTCCAGGTGCAGGTAACCTGTCCTTGACTTTTTAAGAAAGGAATGTTGTTGTGGCTAATCTTCCACCACTTCTTGAAATTCCCCCCTCCCAAATTCCCAGGCACTTAATCTGGCAGCCCAGAAGCCCCAAAGAAATATAGCTTCCAAGCTGACAACCTTCAGCATGTTCCTATTGGGATTCCTAATATCTACAGGTTTTTCAGAATATTTCTTTTGTATGTTTTGATTTTAATTTGATTTAATTTGACAACAAGCCTATAGAGATTTATATGAAGTTCTGTCAATAGACTTAAATATATTTTTAGCCGGATATATACTTTGATTCCTTTTTTCCCCCATTCAGAGTTGTTGTTACATGTGTTATAAAAGTGATTTATTGTTAAGAATTTTTAAAGTAATTATTATGTAATTAGACATCAATTTAATTAAGCTGCCACTCCAATAAATAATAATGCCAATAATTTATTTGCATTGTGTGGGGACTTAAATGTTTTAAGAAATGTCAGATATGTTTCATATAATCTAAAAACTTTGATGAAAAAAAAAACCAAACAAAGATAGGGTTTTGTTTTAGGGTTTTATCCTTCTAGGGTATATTGAAAGACATACAGAATGTTTTAAAAAGTTTGGATCTTTTTCCAAGCTGAATTTGAGAAGACTTTGGTAGATATGTTATGGGTATAGCCACTTGTAATTCTGCCTTTTAAAAGGAAGTATATATTTATTTTAAATATAGTTTGGGTGGCTTTGGGTTTGTTTCGGGTTTTTTTTTAGTTACTCTTAGTTTGTTTTATTTCCTGGGGTTCATTTAGTTTTCTTCTCATGGCAATTTAATACATTTTATTATTTAATATATAGATTATTTAAATGTTGTTAAATAATAACGCAAATAATAAAAGAATGTAAAAGTACAAAATAAAAGCAATAACAAAAAAAAGAAACAAAACATTTATAAACATACATACATCAGTGAATGGAAGCTATGATTTGTTACAGTTATCCACAGTTTATCTATATTAATCAATTCCACATACCACTGATTAGTTGGAGCCATATGTTTGTTTTTCCTATGCACAGAAGGGCTTAGATTCCTCCAGTGTAACTCAATTTGCAGGTTGTTCTTTCTTTGAAGGGCTACCAAAAGAATTAGCCAATCTTTTCTCTAACAGTTCATTCAAAGCTTCTAAGCTGCCCACAGGGTTTGTTTAATTAAACTTTGGTGTTCAAAGATACCCTGAGTATACAGAAACAGCAACAGAAACCAAGCCCTCACCATAAGGGTATAAGATTAGGTATTTGGGATAATAGAAGAGGTATTGTCATTTCACCTTGGTGAATATTGATTGGAGCAACTGAATGCCCAAATAGAATAATAGCTCATATGAAAGTTAACCAAATCATCTTTCTTACTGGCTAACATGGGGCCTACTCAATTAAAATTACATTAATACGTTATGGTTGTTGCTGCAGGGAAAGATTGCAGGATCTTTGAGAAACTAATGAATTCTGTTTACAATATAACACCAGAGACTATTTGAAATGTAACTTGGGTATGAGTCACTTTTGCAACATTTCCTTCCTTAAAAGTATGGTTTACTGATACAGAATCAGGTTGATGGCTGATTTTCCATTTAGCTGGTTCCTCATTTTGAGCTTTAAATGCTATTGCTTAATATAACTTGGATGATTAATTTAGGTATAAATGCTGATAGCTACTAAAATGATCAATAGCAGTACTATTAAAACACACTGCCCACAAAATCCACGAGACAGCCCACTTACTCTTTTCCAATGTAGAAACTTAACTTCATTTCCCCCATGAGTTAACACCTCTGATATGTAATCAAGTGGGAGGGGTTGAGATTCATTATCATGAATTAATTAAATCTCCCTGGAGTTGAACACAACTCCTGATGATTTACGGACACGGGGATGTATTTTTCTTTTGGGTATCTCTTTTTCTTTTCCAGCTATGGAGAGGTTTTGGCTTTTTACTGCATTCTTTTGACCTCCCAATTTAGTCTATAGCCCTGGGGTTCCCCATGGTCTCTCACAGCTTTTCAAGATCAGGAAGGACATCCATTTAGAATATTCTTCTGCCTTCACAAGTCTATTTGCTTGAACTTCGTTTGTATTTCTCTTTTTTTCACTAAATTATTAATTTTAAAAAGTATATGCAAGTAAACACTCGGTACCATTGAGCCCTTTAACCCTGCAACCAGGATGATTAGGGGACTGGAGACTAAAACATATGAAGAATGGTTACAG
Organism: Pseudonaja textilis; assembly: GCF_049901715.1. NCBI lineage: Eukaryota > Metazoa > Chordata > Lepidosauria > Squamata > Elapidae > Pseudonaja > Pseudonaja textilis. The sequence goes on along the minus strand of NC_141991.1, from coordinate 194,348,771 downwards.
GAATTGGGCTTGGCTAGTCTAGTAAAGAAAAGGACCGGGGAGACATGATAGCAGTCTTCCAATATTTGAGGGGCTGCCACAGAGAGGAAGGGGTCAAGCAATTTTCTAAAGCATCTGTAAGTCAGACAAGGAATAATGGATGGAAGCTGAACAAGGAGAGATTTAACCTGGAAACAAGGAGAAACTTTCTGACAGTGAGAACAATCAACCAATGGAACAGCTTGCCCTAGGAAGTTGTGGGAGCTTCATCACTTGAGACTTTCAAGAAGAGATTAGACTGCCATTTGTCAGAAATGGTGTAGAGTCTCCTGCTTGGGCAGGGGGTTGGACTAGATGACCTACAAGGTCCCTTCCAAGTCTGATTATCTGTTATCTTCCGCTATAGATAAAAGGCATATAAACTCTTGTAATAAAGTAATAAAGGACTTCATTGGGAGGACCAACTCAGGCCAATAATGGCATTTTTTTTTTAAAGGGGAAGACTTGCCAATGAAAGTTATTGAATGAAAGTATCCCTACGATGCTGTTAACCTCAAATCAATGCATATTTTCATGGCAAGATTTTCCAGACCTTTGCATAATGTACATATCCTTCAAAGTAATCCGAATAATTTCCCCCAACTGTCACAATCCACCCCCTTTTTGCCCTCTAATCAGTTGAAAATTAATTGTAAGTTTCATTATGACCAAACAAATTCATACGGTGATCAAATGTTTGACGTTGGCTTTTGGACATCCTTTTAAGATGTTGCATCTGCCCCCAGGGTTCATTTTCTCTCCTCTACCTCTCTTGCAGTGGGTGGGAAGAGTAGCTGAAGAGAAGAATTCAGGGCAGGAGAAAAGCAGCAGCACGGAACAGCTTCTTTAGTGCCAGTCTCCCAAACCTACTGTTGTATTTAGTAGCATCTGTATCACATTAGTAGCATCTATGTCACATTACACAAAATGACAAAATTGATGCAAATAATATCAGTTGTGTAATTATGAAAATAACGTAACATGGAAGCAAATGACTTAAAAGTCAATTACCTAATGTTGTAATTGATGTCAGCTTCATAAATTATAAGGCTGGGCATGTGTGATGTAATGGTTAAGATGTACTAAGAATGAAGAGGTGCATTTGGTTGTTGTCAGTTCACAACTATGAAAGCTCATTGGGTGATATGCAATGGTCAGTCTGTCAATAAATCTTATATGTTTTGAAAAAAACAAAAGGCAGCATTTGAGTGAAAGGACAAGAAATAATCAAGTATTTAAGTATTGGATTTAATAGACATTTAGTTTTAATGGTACCCCTTCCCTCAAATGGTCTATTAAATCATGATTTTACTTGCATAGTCAAGTTATAAGAGAAGATCTTGATAAAAAAAACCACCACTATCATTAAATATTACAAAAGGGAAATAAGTATAGAGCAGAATTGATACTAGTGATATAAATCTATATAGAAAACTCAAGTTAAATCAGACTAAGGTTACCTGATGTTGGAAGACAATTTATACTCTTTCGCTACAAGTGACTTGCAACATCATCTTTGTTATTTATCCATCACTGAGATAATTTAAAGCCTTTCCAGATTATTGCTGTATTAATAAAATCATCCTAGAAAATTTTAGAAGGGACTAAGGGCCTTAGAGGGAAAGTGGCCATTGTTCAGCAATGGGCAATGTAAATTCCTTGATTTTCAGCTTTAACATTGAGCATATTTTGACTTATGATTCCTGTATGAAATTTTAGTGGTAAATCCAAAAACCTGAAAAAAAAAACACTATAATAACCCCTATGACAATAAAGCATGACTTGGCTGTGTTTTTAGTCCTTGTATTACCAATTTGGCATTAAAGGCTGCAAGGCAATTTGGAAGACATTGCAACGCATCTATAAGGGATAAGGCATTATATATTCCCATGTTAAATTTGCATTTTGAGATAAGGATTTCTTGCAGATATTCTATGTACTGTAGAATCAGAGACAGTTAGTTATAGTTATTAAAGCACCAAGCTAGAAACTAGGAGATTGTGAGTTCTAGACCTGCTTTAGTTATGACCACTGGCTGAGGGACTTTGGGCCACTCACTCTCTCTCAGCTCACAATGTCAGACTTGATGAACATGTCCATTGGTAAATTCCTGTCACAACCATTGGATCAAAACTTGGTTGATACAAAAAAAAGTAGATCCTGCACTTCTGAGAAAACACTAGGAAATTTTTAAAAAATCTATGAATAGTAGAACACATTTTCCTGCTAGTGCAGAATCCAAGGGTTCCATGATAATGTGAAAGGATTCTGGACATGTAATAGGGGTGTGACTTAGTATTTTATGGTGGGCCCTCCTATTAGTCCCTTACAAAAAGGGACTGTGCAAGTGATTGAGGGAAAACTCTCCTCAAAGAACTAATACTAACTCCTACCTTAGTTCCTTGTGGAGAGGGTTTTCCCCCCTCTTAGTCAGAAAAATACAGTGGAAATGGCAGCGTTTGTCACGTGGTATTCAGAAACTAAATATTCTCTCTCTCTCTCTCTCTCTCTCTCTCTCTCTCTGTGTGTGTGTGTGTGTGTGTGTGTGTACATAAAGGTATGGTGGTTCAATGGCTTAATAATGCTGGAGATGATCTTGGCTCTGGCAGTTTGAGCCCAAGCATTGGGTGTCAGGGTGAGTTCTTGTCACTCTCCTCAGCTTCTGTCCACCTAACTGTTCGAAAACATGTTCTACGCAAGAAGATAGATAGGTACCACTTCGGTGTGGAGACAAGCTGCTGTTCTATGCAGGCAATCATATTCCCGACAGCTCTGAACCTGCCTGGTTGTGGCACCTGTTTGTGAGGCAGCTCTGGGAAGGGGGCCTTTCTCTCTGGTGCAAAGCCAGCTCACTGTCTTGTGGTGCACCTTGGGAAGCATCAAGCATTTCCTATAACAGAGCTGGTACCTTGCCAAGCCAAACTACTACTCTGCAATAGCATTGTGGTTTCCTGGCTACTGTAACAATACCATATCATCATCATCATCATCATCCTTGAAAAGGACTCGATAAATAAAGAAAAATGCCAAATCCAGTCTGAATTTGGTTGACTATGCAACAAACAACAATAAGCACGTGTGTTATTTTAGAGTATGGGTAGAGTTCTGCATTGGAACTGTCAGCAGTTTCAAGGCCAATAATGAAATTCATTGAAACATTTCGGGATCACGGAAGGAGGAAAAGCTCATGAGGTGGCTTACGGAAAATTCTGATCCCCTGTCAAAGAAAGCGTCAAAGTTAAATGAAAATTACCTTTGCCCTTTGCTGTTGGAGACAAAGAATTGGGACACTACTGAATGAGTCATATAGCAGTAGGACCAGTAAAGGCAGCTCCAAAGCAATTTCAGATTGTGAGAGGGTAAATATCTCTTCTTACTAATTATAGTGTTGCTTCTTATTTCTCCCAGCCTTGCTTTGTGCCTCTGTATTTGAATGTGTAATTAAAGTCTCAAAAATAGCACTCACCCCGTTTGTAAGCAGTAACTAATCAGTAAACAGAATGTAGTCAGGAACAGAAATCCCATCTCCCAAAGACAAAAGGAACAAGTCGGTTTTATTGATTATAATGTGTTGCATTTCTCCTTAAGGTGATTATTATATATAGCTCAGATGCCCTCAACCTTCTCCTCACACTTAGGAGATACAACTGCACATCGGTGAACTATAACAGTGGCCCCCAACCTTTTTTGTGCCACGGCCCGGTACTGGCATCACAAAATGATCCGCAGCCCCGTACTGGCATCAGCACACATGACAAGGCAAGGCGAGCCGAGCGACTGGCCAGCCAGCACCCCCCGCTTCTCCCTGTCACCTTCAACTCCTCCTTTGTACGGCCGCTCGGCTCGCCTTGCCTTGGGTGCTGAAAGAATCCTCGCGCCTTAGTTTCGTTCAAAGCCCCCCCCCTTCGATGAAACTAAGGCACGAGGATTCCTTCAGGACCCAAACGCCGCTTTCCAACCGGAAAAGTTCACCCGGAAGCACTTTCTCGTCAAACAAGATGGCGGCACCCAGCAAACTGGTGGCCTGGTAGGAAATGTTCCACGGACCGGTACTGGTCCGCGGCCCAGTGGTTGGGGACCCCTGAACTATAAGGAGAAATCCAATATAATAAGAATTAAACATTTTTTTATATAATTTTTTTTTTATTTTAACAAGACAACATAAACATACCACAAAAAACATAAAAATATCATCCTTCATGAATTTACATACAGTGCATCGATTGATTTACCACTTTTTTTTGTGCATCCATTTCCTAGTCACTAATATATTACATAATAGCTCATATTATCAATCAATAATTGTATAACCTAATATCACTAAAAAAAATCATTTATCTATAATTTTGTTAATTCATATTTTAACGAGATAACTATAGTTTACTTAGTTTATTTTGCAATAAATCATAAGATCATACCAAATCTATCTTGATAATGTTTTATAAAGATAATATCAAGAAAAAAATTTTTTTATGCTAAATCTGAATATTCTATTATTATGTTTTATTATCTAACCATTGATAAAAAACATCCCAAACTTCATAAAATTGTTTATCTTCTTGTTCTCTGATTTCAAATGTCAATTTACTCATTTCAGCACAATCCAATATTTTCTTAATAGTTTCTTCCTCTGATGGAGTTTTCTCACTCTTCCAGTTTTTAGCAAATACAATCCTAGCCGCTGTTAATATATTTACAGTCAAATACTTCAAATTTTTATTATATATATCAGGTAAGTTTCCCAATAAAAAAATCTCTGGTTTCACATTTTAAACATTTTTTTGATTGCCTTAGGAAAGTTTCTGAAGATGGGACAGGTTACTAGTCCTGTGTGTCAGCTGACCAGTGACCTTCATTAAAACCTGAGTCTTAAATCAACCCAACTGGGAATGATTATGGTTAATTGTTCTAACTTGCTCAGTCTCCATTTGCCTACCTCAACTGTTTTAAACTACTTTTCCACAATTTTTGGAGAAGCAAGAATAGGAGGTACATGAACGGCAAACAAATGAAATAGCTAAGTTGGAAAACCAGTTTCTATACTCAGTAGAATTTTGATCATAATCTAATGAGTTGAAGCAACATACAGCATTTAATCATTGACATTCTTTTAGTAATGCTTTGTTTTAATTCCTTAGACCTTTCCCTATAGGCTTACAATGAGAGCAGGTGATGTATTCTGGGTTTGTTGTGTGTGTGTGTGTGTGTGACACACAGAAAGAAGTGCATACATGAGTTTTTGCATATCAACATAGTTAAATGCTCATAATAGCCTCATGCACAAATACATACATATATACAGTACATTTCATGGGATGATACCCTTAAATCAGCAATTCCTATCCTTTTTAGCTTTGTGGACCAGCGAAAGGATGAGGGAGAGGGAATGGTTATGTGTGCATGGTGAGTATGCATGCACCTCCATTTGTGCAAGTGGCACATCTTGCTTGTACAAATGGAAAACATGTACACGTTCACCCGCTGCTGCCACAAATGGATCTGTGCGCCTGTGCATGCTCACCCGCCACTCCTGTGGCCTGGTTCCGAATGGGCCAGGGTCCGGTAGTAGGCCGCAACCCTGGGGTTGGGGACCCCTGCCTTAAATGAACAGGAATTCAGTGGGAACGCAATACGAAGTGGCAATAGAGGACCATAGTTTCAAGAGACACTGTAGATGGGTATATTTGAAGCTTGGTGGAACCAAAAGTGGTACCATAAATCAATGAAAATATATTTAGCTATCTCATAGCTTCATGGTGGAAGAAACCAAATGGGGCTTGCTTGCATAAGCTCAAACATAACAGATTCCATGCAGTCTACCATTCTGTCATGCAATTTGCAAGCAAGCATTCCAGATAATTATTAGCAAGATTATGTAGCATGCTGTTTTAAACTTCAGACTTCAGTCTTGAAGTGATTTGTTCCTTAGGAGTTGAAATACCTAGTCTTGTTTTTTAGAACAATAGATAATATCTGCCATCTAGTGGACGTAAGAGAAATATTTAATTAATTTGACTTTTTATCAAACTTGTATCTTTTAGATATGTTGGGTAGAAACTACCCTCAGGCCAGCCAGCAGTTGCCATCACCAGATTGGCATTCTGTACATACATTCCAACATAAACTTTTTAAAGGATTGTTTAGGTGAATTCCAAAAAAAGCATGTCTCAGCTCATTCACAAGAAGGCTCCCCACTGAAATGTGTAAGAGCATGTTTTCATGATGTCACTTCCTTTCATTGTTAACCCATTTCTGAAGCAAGCCTGAAACTTTAGGTCAGGAGTATCAAAGTCATGTTGTCATGGTGGCATCACGTGACGTATCAGGACTTTCCCCCCATTTGCTAAATCGGGCATGGGCATGGCCAGTGCGTAATGCACCACAAATCAGCCTGCTTTATGTGTTCTTCTACGGAAGTGGTATTTTTCCTCCTCTCTTGATATAACAGCCTGGAAATAGCTGGGGAATTTTAGGTGATGGAAAATTCCTGGATGTTATAATCTGGATTGGCCATCTGCTCAGCTTTTTCTCTAAATGTTTACTTGAATGCATGTGTATGCATGTGTATTTTAGAATTGGTGCATCCATTTTTCTTTGTACTGGATTAACTTTATTTAGTTATGGGGTTTGGGGGGTTAGTATGCTTGCAGATATTTCAATACCTGACTAGGTAACAGAGCTACTGAGCATGGGATTTGTTCCCTATTCATATACTTCTGTATATTTGCTCTGCTAATGCTGGTGAGGGGTGTGTGATTTTCTTCTTGGTAGTGCCTCAGCTAGAGTATTGTTCTGCTTGATTGTTCCTCTAGTATTAATCCTTGATTAGCAGCCTCTGGTGGCCTTGGACCGCCAACCGTTTCAAGGCTCGTCAGGAAACTCCCGGACGCTCAACCTCCGCCGACGACTTCGATAAGGCGCAGGCGCGCTGTCGGCATTTCCCCACCCCCGCCCCCCGGCCAATCTTCTCGCGCAGGGCGGAAATGCGGCGGTTCCCTCCCCCTCCCCCCCACAACCGGCGTCTGACGACCTCGTCCTCTGAGCCACCTTCGCAAGAAGGAAACAGCCGAGCCGTGCTAGGACGTCCTTGCGTTCTTCCTTCTTCTCCCCCCGCATCTCCTGTGACGTACGACGATGCCCCGCCTCTTCCGCACCGGCAGTTCTCTTCTGCGAGCGTGCGTGGCCGCTCGGGCAAGACGCTCCTGGAGCGTCGGCGGAACAGCCGCGCTTCTCGCTCTCGGGGACGAAGCCTTGAGCCGCCTGCGCCTCCCATCCCGCGTCTGCCTTTGCTCCGTCGCCATGAAGAACCTGCCGTACTTCTGCAGCGGAGAGGTGGTGCGAGGCTTCGGGCGGGGCTCCAAGGAGCTGGGTATCCGCACAGGTGAGCGCGGGGGAAGCGAGGCGCCGCTCCCCGGGAGTCCGCCCCGCCTTCTCTTGGACGCCCCTGCCGGGTTCTTGAGGCGGCCGACGGGGCGTTTGGGGGCCGGGGGGAGGGAAGGTCGTCTCCCGCTTTCTTGCCTTGAATACGAGGCTTTAGTGTGAGTGGGGCTTGGGGTTTTTTGGGGGGGTCTGGTAATACGAAATCCCGTTCAAAGTCCAACTCGGCCCCTTCCTGTAGATAGCTGGTATGGTTTATTCTTCTTCTTAAAACGACTTTATTATTTGATTGGATCCCGCAGGTATTACTTTAGAAATAAATGTATAAATAGTCCTCGACTTACAACAGTTTCATCCAAGTTAACAGCTGGAGTGGAATAAATGACTTAGGCCTGTTTTTCTCAGGGACGACCTTTGCAGCCTCCCTGTGATCAAAGTTCAAATGCTTGGCAACTGGTTCAGACTTACGGCCGACCGTTGCAATGTCCAAGGGGGTTGTGTTGATTCCCTTTCGCAACCCTCTGATGAGCAAAGGAAGCCAGATTCACTTAACAACCAGGTTAACTAACATCAACTGCAGTGACTCATTTAAAACTATGGCAACGAATGGGGCAACAAATGTCTCAACATAAATTTTGGGCTCAGTTGTGGTCATAAGTCGAGAACTACCTGTAACTCAAAGTGGCAAACTCCCTCGTTCCTTACAATGACCCTATGAAGTAGGTTGGGCTGAAAAAGAGGCACCCAGCTGGCTTTTGGGGTTAAAGGTAGACTAGCACATCCTGGTTTCTAGACCAGCACCTTAATTGCTATACCATTAGTCTAATTTGCCATAGACTAACAACAGGTATTGTGGCTCCCAATGTAACTTTCCACCCCATTTTTTCTGGTATTCTGTTGTACCAATTATGTTGCCTAAATTCCTCCCCAGCCAAGAGAGTGTCCCCAACTGTTTGGATTAAAACTGGTTCCATAAGGGATATTTTGTGGTTATTTAGAATTGGGCTTCTACATCTAATGGAAAGAGGTAACACATAGGTGTGATGACCAGGGGTGTGGCCCAAAGGCAACACAGTCAAATAAAAGTCCCTTTAATACCCCCAACTTTGCCCCCAACGTCTAGGTTATCTTCCGCTGGAGAAAAAAACTTTCCCAAGAGCAGTCTTTAAGTGGAGGAAATTCAGTCCAAAAACAAAGTACATACAAACTGTAAATAAAAATCCACACAAGCAGTGCTGCAACAATTAACTTGACAGGGCAGGATAAGGAATTGCAGAGTTGAAAGGCTAACAAAACACACACAGTTGGGAAGATGCCAGGCACCCAAATAAGCTTTGACAATAACAGATAACTCACGATTTGCTTCCAACAAATTGCTGTGCGTAGCTTTCCTTTTTAAACACTGTTCTCAGCTGCAGCTAATGAAGGGAATCAGGGCCCTTTCCTCCCCTGTAAGCCACACAACTCACCTTGCTCCTTTCTCTGTTCCTCCCTGCATGCCTTAGGATGAAGAGATGGTGAGCCTGGGTTTTCCTCCGAATTCCCTCTCCCTTGCTCTACCTCTCCCCTGCTCTGCCCAGCCAGACTGTGCCCTTCTCCAGTTTCTTCCACAGTCAATGGAGCCACACTCCCACTCCCTTTCAACTGCTCAGCCTCTCTCTCAAGCACATTCCAATAGAGGCATGACAATAGGTTTTTAACAAATATGGTTTGAAAACTGTACTCACTATAATGTTCCTAGTTCCCAATAGATAGTCCTGAATGATAATGGGCTTTTTGTTAAATACTTTCATGCATTTATATGAGGAACATGGACACATTCATGAACTTTCCACTCTTTTTGCTTTAAAGGAGATAATATGTAACACAAGTCATGTTATAAGATGAAGTTGTGTTATATTATTAATGTAATACCTTTATTATGTTGTAGATGAGGTAGTTTTTTTCCTAACCAAAATATATATGTAAATTACCAAATTACAAAACAAGCATTCCTGGAAATTCAAATGCAGGCAGGCCTTCTTGTTGAGCATGTATGCATGTGTACATTTGAAGAGTAATTTAAACATTACTATAAATTACCCTATATATATTTAGCTATCCGATGGTTTAGCTATCCTACTATAGATCATAGTAAGATACTCTTATAATAAGTCAGGGGTCTTTAAACTTAACAACTTTAAGACTTTTGGACTTCAACTCTCAAAATTCCTCCTCCAGTCATGTTAACTCAGGAATTTTGTGAGTCCACAAATCTTAAACTTGCCAAGTTTGAAGGCCCTTGATATAAGACTTTTCTGCCTGCTCTTTTCACATATGCTATGAGTTATTTTAATGGTTCATATAAATCTGTTTTTCAGCTAACTTTTCCGAAGAAGTGGTTGATAGTTTCCCATCTGATCTCTCCACTGGCATATACTATGGATGGGGTTGTATTGGAACTGGAGATGTGCATAAAGTGGTTTTGAGTATAGGTTGGAATCCGTATTACAAGAATGTTAAGAAATCAGTGGTGAGTATGTTATGTGTTAGTATCTTAGAATTAACTTGAATGTTTACTAAATGAGCTTTTGTAAGTCGAGGACTACCTGTACAGATAGTTAATTTTCTAAGCAAAGCAGTTGTTAGACAAAACATCACATGATCACAGCGCTTACCAATGGCAGTTTCAGAGGTTCCAGTTGTGATATTTAGGCAAGCACTGTGTGATTGTTAGACCAGGAGCTCACACTTCTGCACTCACCTTTGTTGTAACTCCTCCCATCCATTTATCCCCCCCAAAAAAACCCACCCCCTGCTCTTTTGGGCACCCTGCACTTTTCATTTTATCCCTGCCATCTCCTGCTGACTTTTGCTGTCTTCATTGCTGCTGGCAAATTGCAGTCCTGGGATGTGTGCAGCAGGACAGGGGAGCTTTCTCTGCCTAGGTGTGGGAAAGTGAGTTGAGAAGTACTCCATCAGTGGGCAAGACAAGACAGATGGTAGCTCCCCGGGCAAAGGTGGAGAGAAGGCTGTGAGGAAGAGGCTGTTCAGGGTAGTTGTGGAATTAAAGAAAACGGAGGATGAGAGCTTCTCGGAAGTGCAGCGCGTGTTTGCCGGTCCCATTGGGAGCAGTTCAGGAAAGCCAACCTGCAGGCCTAGCAACGGGTTGGAGGCAAGCCCAGCATTGACAGAACCTATTCATAATTTGTTGCTTGTTCTTGCCCTAACTTGCCTCTTGTAAATCCTCCTACAAAATGTGGGAAGGCTTTTGATTACATGACCACAGAATCACATGCAACAGCAAGAACGTTGAGGACCAGCCATAAAGCCATATGTTCTGTGATGTCCTAAATTTGAATATTCTCTGAATGGTCATTAAGCAAGAACTATCTGTTTTGTATAGAAATCAATAGTTGTTTTGGTTTTTCTCATATTTAAAACTTCTAAAAATAAGTATGTTTTTATTTCATTCCTTTAATATATACAGAAACATGCTGTGAAATGTTTTATTTTTAGGAAACGCACATCATTCACACCTTCAACGAAGACTTTTATGGGGAAGTACTCAGCATAATCATTGTTGGTTATATAAGACCAGAGCAGAATTTTGATTCTTTAGGTAAGTCTTGAGTATTTGTTTGACAAATGATAATGCCTAATAAAAACAGGTATTTAATATAATTACTGTACCACAGGAGTTCTTAAAATTTAGGTTGCTTAGGCAAAGAATATGAAAGAATGTTTATACCTGTATTGGTTTGGTGAAACTGTAGATCAGAAATATTTTCTTCCTCAAGAAAATTTACATTTGCAACATCTGCCTGTGGTGCACATTATATAGAGATAGAAAAAGTATGGAAAATTGCAGATATTCTGGGTGTAAAAAGCAGTACCCAACTGATAAATCTTAGTTTGAGGGATATTTGCATTGTACTAGGAACAAGAAGCTTCAGTCTATTGGCAAAGTAATGCTGGAAGCTTACATCTCTCAGCCCAATCTACTTCATAGAGCTGTTGATGTGCTACAAAATCCATCTTGACTTGAGAAAGTACATAAATTGTGTTTATAATTCAGTCATGTCATGGTTTGACATATGAATAAGGCTCATGACGCTTTTCTTGCTCTGTTTCTACTTCTTCTTTGGCAAGGTCTGAGTTATGTAAACTATAATTAAAAGCTACATAGAAAAAGCAACATACATAGACACTCTCAGTCTATAACTCACTCAGTTTAGGTGGTATGAAAGAAACTTGTAGACCGCAGATGCTTTAAATACTTCATCCTGAATCAGGCATTTATCAATATTATATACTTTGGAATTTTACTGCCTAGAGGCCACATCTGATTCACAGGTGATCCAAGTCTGTCCCGTGATGGGTGAGACAATAACAATGTTAAAAGCAGGGCATTGGCAGTGGGGGGTGGTGGCAGCCTTGGGGTTTGGACAGTGGCATCACTGTGGGCAGCGCTGTGGCCTTCTGCAGGAATCCCAGTTTGTCATGTGGCCCCTTGAGAAAGTCAAATGGCCATTCCTGCTCTAGAAGTAGTTGATGTTTTATTTTTTCCTCTACAGATGCACTTATAGCTGCTATTCAACATGACATTGAGGAAGCTAAAAATCTTCTAGATTTGCCAGAACACCAGAAATTTAAAGACGACAACTTCTTTCACAGAGGATGTGTTAACAGTATGACTAACGGTCATTAAATATTTCCCTTTTTAAAATTTTCACTGCAGTTATTTAAGCTGAACTGATCTTCACATGTTTCTTTTTAATAGAGAAGACTGCTCTGCTATTTAGGATTGTTATTCTGTTAGTATTACATTAAAATGGTTAGTGATTCTCTAACACCATTTTTGTTCATTTTTAAAAAAAGGGCAATGCAACTTGACCAATAGAAAGTGCAATCTGTTAGTGCCATCTAACTGCAGACAAAAGTTTGTTTTCTAAATGTTTCTAAATATTTCTCATGATTGCTATTTAATTAATAATGCCCATGCTGGATATTTTTGTAGTAAAAGATTTCCAATGGAAAAGGAGAAATGGTATCAGTAATTTTACTGCCTGAATTGTTGTCCTAGAGGCTTTTCATTGTTCATTTGAAACATTACCTGGATTTGTTTGAAGCCCTTTTAAATCCCTTTAAAAAAGGTTTTAAGTCCTCTGTGATTGAATTATGCTATTAATTTCAGTGGGAATAAAAGCATAATTTAATTTCTCCTGCCTTCAACTGAGAATTCCTAGACATTTATAGAGCTTATTTATTTCATTTTATAGTACAGTATAGAATATGGGAGCTGAAATAAAAAGGCAAAGTATCACTTTATCAGCCTCAGTGGGGACATGCATGTCAAATGACTCACATTTTTCACTGCTCTGAGCTTGTCTCTAAATGGCTGCAAAATTGCCATGAGTATTTGGTATTAAATACACATTTCAGTACATAGGTGAAATTGTAAATATGAAATCAGCAAATAATGAAATTAAACTGCACATACATGTATTTGTGTCTGTATACATGACTTATCAGCTGCTAAAAATGTGTGTGTGTGTGTGTGCACGCATACACACACACATATACACAGATATGTGTATTAGGATGTAACTAGCATTCCTAACATGTTTCTATTGTTGCAGCTTTCATAGCATCTCTGTCAATATAGGGATTTGCTTGGCCAAGGACATTTATATGCTTGGAAAAACAAAAACACCAGAAGCTTATTACCAATTACGTTTTTTTTTCTGCTTATATTTTTCATTTTGATACATGTTTTTATGTAAAATTCAACATTTAATTAAATGTTAATTGGATTGATAAATATTGTTGGAAAATGGGATGTGCATTTAGTTGAAAAGTCTAGTCTGGAAATATGTACACTGTGTGTATGGAGAATGAAGTGGAGAATTGTTGATAGCACTTTGAAAATTTTACAAATGCACTAATGGTTACAAGCTTCTAGGGATTGTGTAGAACATTTGAATCTTACTTATCTGTACAAAAAAGCTCACATTGAATATATGTGAACAAATGCGTCAGGGGAAAGACCACCCCAAATATATGTTCGCTGCATGAGCATCATGAATTAGAAGTCTTGTGTCTTTCATTTAAGAGGCCCCAGATTGTTCATTTGCAAGGAATCCCGAGTTCTTTTTTTCATGGTTCAAATTTTTATTATTTCATGTAACATTAACTTATGTTATCATTAAACTTTAAAAACTTGGATTCCTCTTATTTTTATCTTGGTAAAGTGCCCGTGTTTTCTCTGTTTACCCAATCTGCATATGCAGTCCTTACAGTACCAAGGCTTTACAGATAGTCCTCAATTTATGACCAGTTGTTTAGTTTGATGTTATAACGGCGCTGAAAAAAATGACTTAATTTGCTGTTCTTTGCACTGCGTTGCAGCTTCCCCATAATCATGGGATCAAAATTTGGGTTCTTGCCCACCGGTTTGGATTTGTAATGGTTGCAATGTTGTTTGTTCACATGATCACCATTGCTTAAATATTTGCTTAATGACTGCAGCAAAAAAGGTTGTAAAATTTGGTCTGACTCACTTAATCACCACATCGCTTAACAACAAAAGTTCTGGTCCCAAATGTCATAAGTCGAGGACTACCTCGGCTGTGCATATTTCTTTGTAGCTTCATACAATCTAGGACTGCCACTCATTTCAACTTGTGTGCCAAAGAATATCTTTCTCAGACTGGTGATGGGGCTACCTATAGGTAGTCCTCGACTTGCAACAGTTTATTTAGTGACTGTTCAAAGGTACAGCAGCACTAAAAAAAGTGACATGACCATTTTTTGCAACATACCCATGGTCACATGATTAAAATTCAGGCACTTGGCAACTGCCTCATATTTGTGATGGTTGCAGTGTCCCAGAGTCATGTCATTGCCTTTTATGACATTCTGACAAGCAAACTCAATGGGAAAACCTGCTTCTCTTACCAACCATGTTACTAACCTAACAACTGCAGTGATTCACTTAACAATTGGGGCAAGAAAGGTCATCAAATGGGACAAAACTCACTTAACAAATGTTTTGTTTACCAACAGAAATTTTGGGCTCAATTGTGGTCACAAATTGAGGACTACCTGTATAGCCACTAGGTCTCATGCTGTTACTGCCATCTCTAAAATGTGGAAACAGAAATCTTTTTATCTGGATGGGACGTCTGTGTAACATTCTGAATCGTGCAGCATTCAAAGTGCTTTTGTTTTTTACACAGTTCAGTAATGAGTAGAATTAGGGCAGAGATTTCTTGTGTCAGCAAAAAAATGGAAGTTGTCATCTTATACGCAATTTGGGACCACAATAATTGGTAATAAAGTTAATAGATTTTCAGCACTGTTGTTTTTCCCTCTTCCTCCTCATGCTCATACTACTGTAGCTTCATAAATATGAATGTTAAGATATTCTGGACATTATTGGCTATACTGTTGGCAGTGTATATTTGTCAATTGTTTTGTTACTTTAGAAAGTGCCTTCTGACAGGGTTACTTTGTGAGATAAATTGCTTAACTATCAATCATGGTATGTATATAAATTATTGTTTAAGAAAATGTATCACTGAAAAAACAAAGGTTTGGAAGCAGCAAGTAGAAACCAGAAATCAAATATATTGATCAGTCCTGGTTTTTAAACAGCATATGAAATCAAATGAATATGTATTGAATTCTGCCTTTTTATATAGAGAGATAAGCAATTTTAAATTCGTCATTGTGATTTTATTAAGTTTTATTTTTCTATTAATTTCAAGAAATAAAAAAAGAAAAGTTATATGTTTTTCACTTATTTTTTTCCACTCCACACAAAAAAAATCTGCAAAAATATCAGATACCATTCTGTTGAAATAAAACAACGTGGGCAACATTTGGCTGACTACCAACTTAATTTAACTTTTTTGGGGGTGGGAAGGGATTTATATGATAGAGCCAATTTGTTGTAATAATTAAGGGACCAGGCTAGAAACCGAGAGTCATACCGTTGGCACAAAGTCAGTTGGGCAATCTTGGACCTATTGCTGTCATTCAGGTTTCCTCACAGCCCTCTCCTAGAAAAGAGGCCAAAGCAAACTATTGCAAAATCTTGCCAAGAAAACTTCAAGGACTAGTTCAGGCAATTGCCAGGAAACAATGCAAATTTGGAGAGCCTCATTGTACTTAAGAGACCTCTCATAATTTGAATCCCTATTATCCTAGTTTCCTCATAAATTACATGGAAAATCCCCATTGGGTTGGAAATCCAGTCAGGGTTAAGGTTAGAAATCAAGTTAGGCTTAGAGTTTGGCATCGCAATCCAGTTGGTGAGATTTGGGGTTAGGCCTTGGGTTAGAGCAGGAGTCTCCAAACTTGGCAACTTTAAGATTTGTGGACTTCAACTACTAGAATTTCCCAGCCAACATCACTGGCTGAGGAATTCTTGGAGTTGAAGTCCACAAATCTTAAAAGTTGCCAAGTTTGGAGACCCCTGGGTTAGAGTATGGATTAGGATTAAGGTTAGCATTGGGGTTATGTGTTGTATTGGTTTAGGGCAGAGAGCAGGTTGTGTGTCTCCCCAATTGACCGAGGCACGCCCACACCAACAAGGGCTGGAAGAAGCTCCAGCAAGAGTGAGGTGCCGGAGAATCAGCCCCAGCCACTTCCCCATCCCCTGCCATTACTCTTACCTTCTCAGGCCACATAAGGGGCGGGGCCAGCCAGTGATGGGATGGGGAGCCACAGCCGAGTGCCCTAAGAGCCACATGTGTTTCCGGAGTCATGGGTTGCCAACATCCGGGTTAGGATTAAAATGGCATTCCAGTATTGGGAAGATTTAGGGTGAGATTTATGGTCAGATAGCATGAAGGTTCATGTTAGGGTTAGGGATGGAAATCCAATTAGGGTTAGATTGGGTGCTTGGGGATAGGTTTAGGATTAGTGTATTAGTGTTAGAGATGGAAATTCAGTTAGGGTGAGGTTTCGATTTAGGGTTGGAGGTTAAAGGTGGATATCCAGTTAGGCTTAGGTTTAGATTAGGGTGGTGGTTAGTGATATGGTCAGAAATCATTTAGGGTTAGGATTATTGTTAGATTCTGAATGGAAATCTGATTATGGTTCAGCTTCCTTGATGTCAGGGCTTAAAACATTAGACATTAGGGTTAGATTCACAGACCCTTTTTAATTTAGGGAGTGAAACTTTCAACAGAAAAGTAAGACTTTAAACCAATTTGCACTTTCATATGCCTGCATTGAAGTATAATGCAAAATGTTTGGAAAGCAAGGAAACAGACCAGCCAAGATCTTTGTTTCTATGTTAGACTAAATAATCTGTAGTTAGTTTTAGGTATGCTTCATAGAAACAAAATAAAATATGTTTTATTAATTTTTCTTTCTTTAGCTAATATTAGGGCTTTAGGCTAAATCGTTGCATAATTACAATTTGAATTGTAAATTGCCAAGCCCTGAATAAGTGAAAATAGAAAGTTTCAACTAAACTCATGGTTCATTGCAGTTCAGTCTTGCAATGATAAACAGGTTTTATTGATGATAAACTCGTTGCTTGATAAATTGGTCCTAGTTATTTTCAACAGAAAAAAACAAAAAACCATGAAATTATCTAACAGTTTTCTCTATTCATTTGCGCTGCAAAACAGATTCCTAACACCACGTCATAAATATGTATGGTATATTCTCACCAAAAATCAAATTATTTTTTGCCATGAGAAGTAGTTTTGGAAGACTGGATTATATAACAACCCCAAACATTTCTTCTGAGAATTACCAAACCAGTGAGGTGAACAAATGACAAACTCTACATATAATAGGTAGCTTTTGCCTTTTATTACATTCAGTTATTCATATTCATGGTAGGCTGTTGCATTTATTCATTTTTCCGTTCTACATGGTTTGAATGCATATTATTCCTTGTTTCATCACTGTATTGATACATGACACAATAGAAGTTAGAATGGAACTCTGCATCAGTGGTATTATTTTGTCCAATGGTGCTATTTTTGAAAAGTGGTGGGTGATTTAATTTAATAAATTTCAATTTTATTAGAAACATTTTGTCTCAGACAAGTACTTCATGATTTGAATAATTTTAATATAAAAATGCAGGAAGAAACATACTTGAAACATGAATGAACGAATACAGATAGCCATTTACCAAAAATGATACCCTACTATAGTTTGCCTATGATGGAAGGATGATTGCTTTGTTCTACCAAATAATGAGGAAACATAATACCACAGTATTTGCAGATATGTAGTAAGTGGTTATTTTTATCATTTAGGTGAGATTCTGAACTTGTACTACATTTACATATATCTTCCGGTAACTTATTCAGCAAAGGATTACAAATGCAATGACAATTGTACAAACATTAGGTTATGTAAAGGAGTAACTTTCGTCATCATATTCCAGTTCATCTATGTCATCATCTTCCAGAAGTCCATATTTAAATTTACGATAGACAGTGCCATCACTGCTCATATAGACAATATCGTTGTCTTCTTCATCGTCATCATCATCATCCCGATCCTTATATTCGTTCACTTGATTTTCTGGGTAGCTGGTGCTCTGGTAGTGATTGCTCTTGAAAGAACTGAGAGTCTTTGCGTTGTCTGCCAATTTCTTATATCCAACCTGGTTAACAGACATAGGCCTGGCTCGCAGTCTTCTCCATACGAAAACAGTAGCCCCAGTGATGACACTCAACAAAATGAATAACGCTGCTGTCAAAGCCACAGCTTTCCCTCTCAAATTCTCGGGCAAATTAGGAATGACCAATAGACACACATCTAAAAAAAGAATTATAAACAAATGTATTGTATATGAATGTTCATGGGGAAAACCACAGCCTATTCTCTACATATTGCATCATCTGGCTGAACATGCCTCACGCTATCTGTGCCGATTTTCTCTCTGATATTTCCCTTCCGCCCCATCTACATATTGGCAGAGAATTTCCCTTAGTGCCTTCTTCCAACTCCTTGTAGGCTGGCAGCATTTCATAGATTACCATTACCCTATCATCAGACGAACTGGCTTTGCCACAAGTCATTTGGAACAACTTTTCTGTCCTGCTGCCACTGTTATCATGACTATGAGCATCGTCGTTGTCATCGCCACCACCACCACCGTATCATCACCACCAGCAGCAACAGCAGCCCCCGTTGCTCTTATGGGAGGCCAGTAATCCTGCTGGCCTTGTGGAGCCACGCGATGATAAGAACATTACAGTAGCAGTGGTTTTAAGATCAACCTACTTTGCTTACAGTCTTATCCCTGTGATGTGAAGTTAGCAGAAAGGCAAAGAGTTCTCTACAAAATTTGCCAAATAACAGAAAGCTGTCTATTTATTTAAACGTATTTAGAGATAAATATCAACACTAAACTATAAAGTTGGGTGACTGCATGTCTACCTTTATGATTTTGGTTGTTGCATAGTCAACCAATTTCTTAGATTTGATATTTTATTCGCCTACTGAGTCCTTCTCAAGAACCCGAAATAAGCAAATGTTGTGGTTTGATGGTCTGAAGATATTGTCAAGGATGTAAGCTGTTTCAAGTAAGGTTGCCTTTTGCAATTTTGTCAGTGCTTTCAGGTGGCTTTCAGGGATTGTACCCAAGATGTCTACTACTGCCGTAGTTACACTATCTTGACTTATTGTCTATTAGTATATGCTATGCACTCCCAAGCCAAGCCAAAGATAGAGATTATACTCTCCATTTATCAGATTAGAAAAAATTTATTGGAAGAGATATAATAATAATGAGATTATTACCTGCCATTACAGTGCAATTACAACATTCCTGAGTTTGCATCAATCCAGAATCCTTACAGCATGGCACACAGCGATATTCATCAACATATAGTTGTGTGTTAAGATGACACGAAGTACAGTTGAAGGGACCAGGTCCTTTGCACTGCATACAGGAATCGTGGCATTTCTCACATTTTGATGATTTTACCTTGCATTCAACAAAGAAGAGACAGAGAGGTGAGCTTTAGTTAATGTTTTCAGGAGAAATAGACAATGCAATTGCTTAATTAGCATATTGCATGTATGAATAAATTATGGCTTAATTAAAAAAAAAAACCAGATAAACAAACATTGGCATAGCACAGGGTTAAAACCTAGCCAAGATAGCTTTGATCCCCCAAAATATGACTTACTGGATATCTTTGTGTGCATAAAGTCCTTCCTATTTTTTTTTTTTAAAAAACAGACTTATAGTAGGAAAAAAGGACGACACACAATTACCATCTCGAACAGCAGCTGTCATATTACGACCTACTAATTAAAGTCTGTGCAGCTATGACTCTTAAGCATCATTTATTCTATTTATATCCCGTCTTCGTTATTTTTACAAATAACTCAAGGTAGCAAATGCATACAATACTCCTTCCACCACCAATTTTCTCTATGAATATACCCTGTGAAGTGAGTTGGGATAAGAGAGAGTGACCGGCCCAAAGTCATCCAGCAGCTTTCAGATCTCAGGCAGGACTAGAATTCATGGTCTCCTGGTTTCCAGCCTTAACCACCAAACTAAAACCTGGATCTTAATTCTATGCTTAATATCAGGGACGCTCACAGGACTGTGAGCACATATTTGTGTGTCAACTGTTACCTGCTTTTTTGGGATATTTTCCCCACTCTAAAGGGGTCTTATAATATTGACTAACAGTTGCAATTTTTCTCAAAGTGACATATGAAAATGTATAAACTCCTAAAATGTTTCAACTCCTTCCCTCAAAACGACTCTATAGAGCATTGCATACCAGAACAACTAGACAAAGAGTTTTTCCCCGAAAGCCGTCACTCTGCTAAACTAATAATTCCCTCAACACTGCTCAACTATTACAAAGTCTGCATTACTATTACTATTAATCTTCTCATCACTCCTCATCACCCATCCCCTCCCACTTGTGACTGTATGACTGTAACTTTGTCACTTGTATCCTTACGGTTTATATTGACTCTTTCCTAGTATGATTTGATTGCTTATTGTACCCTATGACTATCATTAAGTGTCATACCTTATGGTTGTTGACTCTTGATGAATGTATCTTTTCTTTTATGTTTACTGAGAGCTTTTACACCAAGACAAATTCCTTGTGTGTCCAATCACACTTGGCCAATAAAGTATTCTATCATCTATCTATCATCTATCTATCTATCTATCTATCTATCTATCTATCTATCTATCTATCTATCATCTATCTATCTATCTATCATCTCTCTATCATTCTCTCTCTCTCTCTCTCTCTCTCTCTAAACTGCTGTTTTCTAATAATAAAGACCCCAACACCTGAAAATAGGAACACAATGCCATTTTGTTCAATGATGCACAGTTTTTCCAAAAGTTATAGCTGTTTCAAATAGTATAATTCGTTTTATCTAATTATAATATTTGTTTGAAGGAGCTAAAAGATATTGTCCGCTCAAACTAATGTAGAAATATGCAGACATTCTGTCCTATTATTAACTTTGTGCTAAAGGTTGAGAAAGATACCTATGAAAGCAGAAAAGATGAATGATCTGCATACTACGGCAACAATATTTAGGAAGCTAAATTGTACCTCTTCTTAAATCTAATTTCAATTTATCAGTTCATTGTTTTATATATTAAGAAGCAGAAATATGAAAGTTGAAAATAATTCAAAGAATGTAAAATACTTTTTATAATATTTCAGAATGAATGCTAAAATCCATGTTTATAATTGTATAACTATAATTGTATTGTCAAACAAAAAATTTGTTTAAAAAAAATCTGTGTAGAAAGTACCTCTGAGTCTTGATACTCTCCAAGTAAGCAGACCGAGTTGCACAATCCAGCTATGAAATGATAACTTGTTACGCAGGTTGTGCATTCAAATTCTCCCTTCCCTTAAAAGGAATAACATCATTAAGAAATAGAGTTTGTAGAAAATTGTCTAATTCATACAGTAATTGCTTTCATTTAGCAGCTTTTGACCTTTGCAAATGTAGAATCCTTCTACTCCAAATGTGTTTGAGACCTTGGACTATGTAAAATTCGTGGGCGTTGCAGTCCCAATAGAGTAGGAAAACATTAGTTTGCAGAAGGCTAGAGCAATAATGCTCATCTCTTGGTTGTAAACCCAATGGCTCAATCTCTCCATTAAAGCAAATGGCAATGATTTTTCAATTCTGAATATGCTCGAAGTAATGGTGGTGGTATTTAGGATTATGATGCAATGGATTTAAACTGTGATGCTAAGGACAGAAGGTTTATGGAATTGATAGAGGAGAATATTTACAGTCCAGGGTTAAACTGTAGGTATTCTCTGAGCTTGGTGGTTTTCTTGCAGACATTTCATTACCAAACTAGGTAACATTATCAATGCAAATGTTTGCAAGAAAGCCATCAAGCTCAGAGGGTGCCAAAGACCGCACAATTTAAGGAATTTCAGAATGCTAAATATTTGAAGGGATTCAAGATATACACAAATAATTATATAGATGATTAACTACTTGGGACTAATCACCAACTGACTAATTGATGTGTGATTTCATTTTTTTGGATATCTACAATGAAACAAATACAAATCGTTGTACTGCATTCTAAGTCAATATTCCACTGAGAGAGTTCTTTCCTATTTGTAATGTTTGTTATCAAGCAAATTATTTTAAGAATTAAAACAAAGCGTGACTTCAGCCTTTATATCTGAGCCTGATCTTACCTTTGCAAGTGTGACAAATTGGATGGCACCGTTCACAAGACTGAGTGTCAAAATCTGCATAATAATATTCAGGGCAGGAAGAGACACATTGGCCAGAGGAGTGCAGCAGGAAAAAACTTTCCACACAGGATAAGCATTCGGTAGGTGCAGGTCCCAAGCATTTCTGGCAGCTTGTGTGACATCTCTCACAGGTCCTGGTGTCACTATTGACATAATACCTGTACCAGTAAAATAGTAAGGCCAAACTAAGTTGAGTAGAGAACAATTACATTGTAAATAAAGACATATTTATTTCAGAGCATTTTGTACTTTGTAAATTTATGTTGTTACATAATGGGATGGGTTGACAAGATGGAGCTTCTCAGAAGGCAACCAGGCTATTGAATCTGATGTCCATCCTAGTAGGGAGTCCTCCAAATGTAAGAATTGTTTGCGTGTAGCTTGCCTGAGCCCTGTCCTCAGCTAATAATCTAACCCCTTTTGGTATAGCTGTCTGTCAAAGCTTTAATCTCTTCACAATTTTGTATCTTTTTCTCCGTGCCATTTTATTCATCTCTTCCGCCATCCTTGTCCCTTTTCAGGATCTTACCCAGCTGTACAGTTTTGGACACACCGGTCTTCTTGCTTGTACCGGGTTAGAGGGCAGAGAAGGCACTGGGTGCTGTGTTTCCCATTACAGGTTTTACAGGTTCTGTGACAAGGGTGGCAGTGGGAGTTAGTATCTTCATGGTACCCATCAGGACAGGAACCGACACAGGTTGTATCTATAGCAAAATGGCGAAAGACAACATAATGGTTGGGATGACAAAGATTTAATACAATCCGTAGTACGGACATGGGGAAATTCTTTCGACCAACCAAGCAACCTTTCTACATTTGATCAGTGACTGAATTTTCACTTGCTCTTCTGAATGTGAATAATAGGATTACTTGAAAGGAGCAATACTTTTATTCTCTAGGATATTCTACACCCAGGATCTTTGTAGGATGAAATCTAGCATTGTGCAAGTCAGTGGTGGTGTTCAAATAAAATTGCTATGATTTGGTGGGCTTGGCTTGGTGGCCGTGCTTTGCGTGCATGCACACTTTGTGTGCATGCGCATGCCAAACACGTACTTTGCGCAGGTGCAGAGGCATTCTAACTTGCCTCCTGCAAGCCTGCACGATGCTGGTCACTGCAGCAACTGCCGCACGGTGTTATTCTGCACCGCGCAAAGCAGCTGCGCTTTGAATTCTGGCCATAAAAGTGAGTATGGGAGCCCAGGTGGGCCAAACACAGAGCAGCGAAGAGAACTGGTTCGGTCTCCACTGCTCATCGCCTGCTACCGGCTCTCCAGAACCGGGCAGAACCGGTCAAATACCACCACTGGTGCAAGTGAACTTTCATTCACACAAAACAATCCCCTTCTCTCTGTAGCAGATTTTGAGAATGCAGGAGGAGCTGTAGAAAGGTTATTTCTTCATCATATTGTGTCTGAGTTTATATTATTGAGTGTTGCTTTCTTTATTTCTGATTTATTGTGATATGTGAATTCATTCAGTGTGATCTCTAAACTAAATATTATGGTTCGACACATTGCATGAACCTGTGAATTGTGCCTATTCAATACGTTAAGGAAAGTGTGCTTAGTATGTTGAATAAACATGGCTGATGAATGGAAATTGCTTTGAAACATGGCAATTTACTTCTACACCTTCCGTATAGAAATTCTGAGATCCTGGATTCACACACTGTACTAAGCAGACTTCCTGGGCCCAGAACAAAATTGACAAATACTGGATAGAGCGTCACAATTCACCCTGTCCCTTCTGAACAGGCACAAAATTTTGCATGGCAACATCACATCTTCTGCATTACTGATCTGATACAGCTGGTTTTAAGTCCTGATTAGTGTGGTGGGTGAATCTAGTAAATGTAATGTGTAAATCATATATTATGACTTAATTTTATGTATTTCTCAGCTTTTGTGGCTTACTGCTTAGCAAGATGTGTAACCCTAGCTATCAAACAATGGCAGCGGTTCATCTACAGAGATTTTAAAAAGACAAGGCAAACACTTACTGAGGAGATGCAAATTATTTGGGCAGCTGAGACAATGAAAGTTGCCTGGTCCTTTGCAATGGAGACAGTCCTTGTGGCAAGGCCTACATGTCCTGCCCTCTCTGTCATAGTACTGATTAGGCAAGCAGTACTGAGGGATTACACAGAGGCCACTGTTGGTCATCAAGAGGCCTTCTTCACAGGAAAGGCACTTGGTGCCAGATGAACAAGTTTGGCAGGTCTCGTTGCAGACTAGAAAGTAACAAAGCAAAAAAGATGCCACCATTTTTTTTAGTATTTTGTTCTCAATGGAGATCTGCAAGTTCAGATCTGCAGAACACAACATATGTGAAATGAAGATTCATGCCATTTGAGGCCCCGGTTACTGCTGCCATCAACAGGTGAGTGTGAAGCATATTTGTTAATAAGGTCTTCCTCTATATTTAGCTTAATGAAAATCACTTTTGAAAATAGACGTTTTCCATAAATCAGAAGGTGGAAGGTAATCTAATTAACCTTAAACTTCAAACTTATATGCTTTTCACAGACTGGCAGCAATATCAACACAAATAATAATCACACTTATGATCTTTACCTATGCTTTTCTATACCTTTATTCACAAAGTATTTGATCTGATAACACCTTGCTTTTCTGAAAAGTCTGACCAATCAGATGACCAACAAATATTGTTCCCTGCTGGTCATGAAATCCTGTTAACAAGAACTGCATCTAAAGCAGAAGTCTCCAAACTTGGCAATTTTAAGACTTAGGGACTTCAACTCCCAGAATTCTCCATGTTCAGAATTCTGGGAGTTGAAGTCTACAAGTCTTAAAGTTGCCAAGTTTGGGGATCCCTGATCTAAAGCATAGTTATTTCACTCTGAATTATTATAGGAAGTATGCAGAATCAATCCCACATGTATTCTGAAAAATAGTTTTGGAATCTGAAAAGGTGATTTATTTTTGAGATTTAAGGATACGAATCAAAACCATTCATATAAAGATTTTGGTGCAACTTAGAATTCCAACTTGTAGCATGTCATAAGCGTCTAATAAAATATAAAATGGCACTGATAAGCCTGAAGCCTGGGGAATGCAAATATCCACATCAGCACTGAGCAAGCTGCCTAGGAAGAGGCCCCAGAATTACCTGCTATCAAAAATGTGAAAGGCCCACATTGTTGCAAAATTAAAGCAAGAGATCTTGGACAGCTCATATGATTTCTGTAAACCTGGTTTAGGATTAAAGGAATGTACCAGCTAGCCACACTCAATTTAGATTTATGGAGAGAACAAAAGACCAGACCGGACCAGGTAACCACTTGAACAGCGTGGCACACACAAGAAGAATCTCATTACTTGGGGGGGAAGGACAACCCCCCCCCAAAAAGATGATTTGCATTAAATATGTATGTCCTGATACATATGTGCCCATGCAAAGACAGAAATGCTCTGATTTAAATAGAAATGCTTCTTCCTTTTGTAGGAAAGTTTGTGCCTTGGAAGTGCTCAATTTCAAAACTCCTTTCCCTTCTTACAATTCTTTATTATTAAATTGAGCAGCTCTTTGAATAAAATATATTGTCAGGTAGAAAGCAGTCCTATAAAAGGTAGACAATTGGCTACTCCAACAACTTACACTGCAGGAGTTCTTGGGGTTCAAAGGAGCATTTTACTATTGACCACAGTTTTTCGATTACCTGGCATCCTCCAGCTGTGTTTGGACCTCAATTTCTAGAATCTCCAACTGCTGACCAAATTGGCTGGGATTTCTAGAAGACTCATTCCCAATCTATGTGGAGAATCTTTCAGTGGCTTTCAGCATCATTTAACATGGTACACTTCTAAACCCACTTTGGGATTGCCTAAGTCAGAGGATTACCTTTTGTTCAGGATGGCTTACACTTTTGCACATGGGGCTGATGGATAACTTGGAAGGGTTTTCCTATAGGAAGATCACTGCAAAGATTGACAGTGGACCAGTTATGTCCTCCTCGCATCCCTTACGCCTTGGTCATCTTGCATGTGGACTATTGCAACACTCTCCACATACTCTTGAAGGCCACTTGCAATTCACAACTGGCCCGAAATGCTGTCCTCTGTAACAATCTCCCCCTAAGCATTTAAACAGCTCATTTTCTGTCCTCCTTCAAGAAAATCTTAAAGATCTGTTTCTATTTCTTGATATATTGTTTATGGAGATTCTCAATCATCCAGATCATGGTTGTCCCTAATGTACTGCTTAAAAGGCAACTTGACTTTCTTGGGTTTTTCCCTGAAAACTTTTTGTTTCTCATCCAAGAAGCTTTGTTGGGAAATAATTTCTTTTTTTGGATGAGAAGTGAAATATTTTCAAGGAAAAAACCAAAGTTAAGTGTTGAACAGCACCTTTGGGACATTCTTGATTAATTATTTTTATATTTGGTTTGTATTGTTCACCACTCAAGAATCATCTGGATTCCAGTGGCTTTAAAATCTGATTTAACTAAACAGGCAAATAAATGTGCCAAGGATGAGTTTTTCAATCCCAGCCAATCTGGGCACATTCTTGTATTACGGGAGGGGATGAAAAGAGGTCCAAAATTTAGAGCTACAGGAAAATTTAAATTTAAAGGTCATTTGACTGAAGTATCTGAATCAAATGGACTTGGATTACCAGTTGAACTGAAAAAGGAATACCTCTGCAGCTGCCAGTCTCATCTTCAAAGTAAGTGCCATCTGGGCAGTATTCAAAACATCTGCCTTTGTATAATGCATAGGGAGTATCAGGACAGGCAATGCAGTCATCATCTTCTGGGCCTTCACATTCTCTGCAGAACTCATGACAGGACAGGCAGCGGGTGGAGAGAGAGTAAAAACCAGAGGGACAATTCTGCAAACACAACCCATTGTGCAGATGGAAGGGAGGAGCACACACTTTCAAGGAAAAAAACATAGATCCAATCAAGATATGCAAAAGAACACAACTATCTTGTCTTTTATATGATAGGCAGACATATCCTCCTTCTTGCTTTGGTGGGTCTTATTGGGATGTAGATGGGATTGCTCACTTTGTGGAAAAGCTCTACTCTAAAAATAGATGGAAGTTATATAGCCTGATTCTGGAACAGTTACATTAAAATCTCTTACTTTGCAATGATGATTTTAAAGGATTTTCAACAACTCCAGAAAAAGTTGACTTAGCCTAACATGTTTTCAGTGGCCTTATAATCAACTCAAGCATGTTTTGAGTATGATAAAGAGCTGTGGTGGCGCAGTGGTTAGAATGCAGTACTGCAGACTACTTCTGCTGACTGCCAGTTGCCTGCAATTTGGCAGTTCGAATCTCACCAGGCTCAAGGTTGACTCAGAATTCCATCCATCCAAGATCAGGAAAATGAGGACCCAGATTGTTAGGAGCAATATGCTGAGTCTAAACCGTTTAGAGAAGGTTGTAAAGCACTGTGAAGCAGTATATAAGTCTAAGTGCTATGTTACACAGGTGCCCTTTCCTCCCCTTTTTATGGAATCTGTTTATGAAATCAAACCAATGTCAAAATAAAAAAAAATAGTGTATATTTAAATTTGAAATTGCCGGTATTCTTTACTTATAGAATAAAGAATGAGAATAACTGAGAATGGAACATCATAAAAATGGTGAAGTTTGCTTCTCTGGAGTTAAAGTTAATTCATTAACATATTTTATTCTGAATTTATTGGATCCCTTAAAGAATGAAAAGAACAGATTATAGATTTTCACTGTAACAAATAAATGAAATATGAGAATACATCAATGCATACTATTTAGTCATATTTGGCTTTGTGACAAGTTGACAACTAGGCTCTAAAGTTGGTGTAGGCCTCTGTTTAATTGAAGGCCTCAAATTAAGTATATATAATAACGCCGGCTGAGCTGATTTTGCAAGCATGGTGAAATATTTGCAATCTGCTGAGCTGAATTTGCAGGAACAGTAGTAAGTTTGCTATCTGCTATTTCTTCAAAAAGCATGTTTTCTGGACAATCAAAAATAGAGCTATTTTGGATCACGAATGTCTGGGACATTGAAAAAAAGGGGAACTGAAAGTAGCAGATGATAAATGAGCTGGCATATACCTACAAGTGCATATTAAGTGATGGACAGTATGATGTAATAGGGAAGTACATGCAGTAAGATTACATACTACTGAGTGGACTTCAGAAGAAGAAAGGTATAAAAGAAGGGGGTAAATCTCAAATCAGGGCCACGGATAGTAGCTATCCTTTCTGGAGTTAGCTACTGTCTCTGGACCTCATTGCAATGGGTTGTTAGTAAGAACTGTCTTACTAGAAAAGTTGTTATGTTATGATGGCTTTTCATGTTCCAAATTGCTCATGAAATAAAACTCTGATCTCAAAGTAAGATTTATTGCTTGTGGTTTGTCTGTGTATTTCCTTTACTGAATTATTTTTATAACAGCTTAGTGTAAGGGGATTGGAAAAATATTACAAAAATATTTGTAATATTTATTTATTTATATGATTTATATAGTGCCATCTCACAATAGTGACTCTTGATGTTACAAAGTTTAAACAACCCATAACCATCTAAAAATCATGATCAAAATAAAAAAACTTGCTTGATATAGGGATAAATGTTTACAAGTTAAAAACATGAATGCAATATTTAACTATAATTCCAAAATCATGGAATCCAATCATTTTGAGAAATATTGCTTGTATCAGACATGGGGAATCTTAAGAGGCTCTTTTGAGAGATTAGAAAAATACTATTATCCCACATATCAAGATTGAATTCAAGAAACATGTAATTTATTCATTTTGAAACTATTTTTTTCACTCATAAAATAGTGAAAATAGTGAAATACTATTAAAAATAGCATATTTCCATTTGACATACATTTAATAATATATTACAAGCATAAATAAGGTTTAATGTAAAGTTTTAAACAATTAAATGAATATGAAGCGTGTTTATGTGATTTATATCAACATAGTATGTTGTGTTTTATTGCTTTTTTCTATTTGCTTGTTTTAATTTATTATTTTTATTGTCTTTTTGTTTGTTTTGGTGTTATCATTGTGTAACTAATTAATTGGTTAGATATGTATACACCACTGTTCTTTAATTATTTCTGGATATTGTTTTCTTGGTATTTATTTTTAAAAAATACAATAAAATTATAGGAAAAAAAGAAGCTGCATCTCCACCTATACAGATGTGCAAAAACACAGCATCTTTTCCTTCTTTCAGCTGGCTGGCAATGGCTTTCAGATTGAGATGTCTGTCAATAAATTTTCATCATTAACTTCTGGATTTTGAATGGCTTGATCTCATTGCTTTACTTCCAACTGAAACTTTAAACAATCACAGGGAAGGTGTTATATTTTCTACGCTTAAAAGATAACATGCCAAGATGAACTTTGAAGGACAGGACAGAACTCAATGCATTCTGAAGAAGTTTTTACATTTTGGATGCGTGGAAAGGTTGAAACGCTGCATGGCTCACTGGATTCTTGGCTTACCTTTGCATTTGCTTTGATTAATACATTCCTGACACATCTGAGGACAAGCTTCACAGGTTCCATTGGCAGCAAAATACCCCCTGGAGCATTCAGGTTTGCACCTGAAGTTCTCTAGCAGCAAGGGCTTTTCACAGGAGAGGCATGTGGTGGCATTTTTTCTACATGTTTTGCATGGTGGGCTGCATTCCCCGCACTTCCCATCTTTAGCAAAAAAGCCCCTGCAGCAAGAGAGGGAAAAAAAACCCCAATCAAGTGATAAAATACATTATAATTCTCAGCAAAAGTACTGCATAGCTTTTTCTCCTTTCTGTCTGCATCCCTCAAATTTGCTTTTTTCTCTGCTCCTTTCCCTTTTTACCTCTTAATTTTTCGGTTCTTGATTTTTTTATATGTTATATTCTTTTGAAATTTAATAAAGTTCTATTTAAAAAAAAATATCAAGAGGATGAGTTTAAAAGTATTTACAGTGGTACTTCATTACTCATCATTAATTGGTTCCGGGAGGTGTGATGAGTATAAAAAATGATGAGTACCAAACAAATTTTTCCCATAAGGAATAATATAGTGAGTCACAAGGCAGCCAACACAAACAAGTTCTAATTTGTGCGTTAAATATCAAACAATGACTACCGGGACAAAATTTTTGTGTTAAAATGCACTGAGTACCAAATTTGATGTGTTTCAAGGCAGTTGAGTACCAAGATACCACTGTATCGTAACTATGTACTGATCTGATTCTGAAATTGTAAGATAACTGTACCGAAATCCAGTTTCTGGATAATTTTCTTTTCAAGGTAAAACTTAAACAAAAGTTCTGTTTTATTTTCTCATTCTGAAGAATACAATTTGCTGGAGTTTATGAGCTAACTTTATGATTTCAATAATGTGAAAAATGTTGCTGCTGTTGTTTTCTGGGACACTTTTCTCCAATATTCTGGAGTCCCCCTGTTTGCGCACATTTCTTGATCTAAAAAAAAAAGTAGAAGGTCCTTAGGATGAATTTCATCAAGGTCTGTTTCCTCAGGATTTATCTGAAAGTAAAAAAGCTTGAGTGGTTGAAGACATAATCCCTTCGCCAAGGATCCTGGATTTCATTCAAAATAACCAATTTCCAATTTCAAAATAACCATCACCAATTTCTTCTTTGAAGAACTATGGCAAAGCAATTTCATTCCCACCATACTGAAGAAAAACAAAATGCATAATGCTCAACTTAGCATCAGAGCTACATATCTCCTTATCGTTATTAAACTATGAAAGATCAGGTCCTCCAGAAGAACCCCCAAATATTTTAGCGCATTTCTCACTTCCTTGGAAAATGATTATACTTATGGATAGTTAAATGAATATTAATTCAATTATGTTTTTTTTCAAGCTTCCGATACCCTGAATAAAGCAAGGTAAGCAATACAGGGAATTTGCTCAGAAAGTTTAACAGGTGATTTGAAAGGATCAAAGCAACAACTTTCATCTCAGTGTTTTTGATCTGGGAAAACATGCTCTTAATGGAAATGATGCTATGATTGTAATAGGGGCTACTTGGCCAATATTGCAGCTGGGTATCCTTAGATCCCTGATTTAATGATTCTACATCCTTTAGATAGGTCATGTATTCCTTAAGAACAATCAGCCTTTTGTAACTGCCAAACAGTCCTGAGAAAGAGACAACTGCTTTAAAACAGGTGCAGAGAAGTGCTTTTTTTTTTTGCTTTCCATAACCTCCCTTCCAATATACTTCAAAGCCCTTTTTGGAACTGAATCTGAGGCCCTGCACAAACAAAATATTTTAGAAAAAAGAATAGCAAAATGAATGCCAATCACTCAGTCTTTCTTTCTCTCTGCCCAGTTGCTCATCTGATTCCAAAGTCTTTGTAAAAAGAAGGGAAACAAACAGGATTAGATCCTGTAGGGCCTCTGTCCTGAAGGCATTGATGTTCACCCTGATTGTCACCGTCCTTCTACTTCCTGGATCGTCACTATCTGACCAAGATATGCACCCAGCTGTGTCCCTATTTTCTAAACTCTTCTTCGTCTGTTTTAAATCTTAACAATAACAATTGTTATTAATTGTTAACAATTTTGGGTATTACACATGCATTATTTCTACATAGTTTGATTTCAAATTCCATTTTCTGTTTTTCACTTCTAATTAGCTTCGTATCCATATTCAAACTTTCTTTTCATTAAGCATATGAAATCATTGTAAACTAGATCCTTCTTTACTCAATCTCTTGACTTCATCCTATTTTCTCCCTCCTCCTGTATTAATACCTTCTCAATAAGTTCTCAAAGGGCTGCTCACATTCTTAGAATGTTGGAATGGGAATCTCTCCACTCTGCTTAAAAACAAGTCTAGGAAACCCATCAGAGGAATCCAGAGGAATGTATATGTATCTTTGCAAACCTTCTGAAGAAGCCAAGGGACCTCATAGCCTTCTCCAAGGAGAAGGTTACAAATATTGCAATGTAGGAAATGGGGAAGTGGAAATGCCACATTGAAATGTGACAACCTAGGAGTTTGCAGCAATGAATATAAATGGGTACATACATGGGGCACTCCTGTAAGCATTTGCCTCTGTGCAAATAGTGTGGTGTGTTTGTACTGGACAAACATTTCAGACAGTGTTGATTTGCTGTGCATTCTTCACAGTCCTTGGTGCAGTTCTCGCATTGTTTTATCTTCGTATTACGAAAAGTTTGAGGAGGGCAATCGTGGCCACAGGTCCCAGCAAAAAGAAATTTGCCTGAAAAAGAATGATATAGGTCAGTGGTTCTCAATCTCTGGTCTGTGGACTTCTAGGGGAGTCATGATGTGGTCACGGGGGGTCCGTGAAGGCTTGAAGAAATGTTACGATTTAAATCTTGAGTTAAGTCTTGGGGATCCATAGCCATGGTCCATGTCCACAAAAGATATTTAAAGGGGCGGGGTCCGTGGTGAAGAAAAGATTGAGAAGCACTGGTATAGGTATAAATTGTGTATTTGAAAGACAGCCAATGGTGTTATTGCAAACGTTGACTACCTATTATTGTTCAGGAAGACATTCAGGAATACACTATTTATTACACACCCACTGATTTTTAAAGGAGGGTTGTTCTTCTAATGGTGTTGCATAGGGACTCACCAAATGATTTTTTTCTTTTCTCATTCATAGCTTAATGAGTCATTACTAAGAAACCCAAACTGTTGACAACAGGTACAGTAAACAGCCTTAGAATGTACAATGAAGATAGTAAGATGGTAGGTAGTTTTTGCCTCTTAGGGTCAACCTTCAGAGAAAAGAAACCAGAAGTCAAGAAATATACTGCATATTTGGACTTGGTAGAGTAGTAATGAAGGGTTTGGAAAAGAGCCTATGACATTTTATGGAAGCAAAAGCTGGATTTTAAACAAGCCATATAGAAAGTGCTTTGATGCTTTTGAACTTTGGGACTCTTGACAATATTATGAACAGCCAAGAAAACAAATAAATGACCAGGCACAAATTATCCTATGTGAAGGCACATTAGGTGAAGACCTAGCTCTCTGGAGAAGATTGTAATGCTGGGAAAGTTAGAAGGAAAGAGAAGAAGAGTGCTGTCAACAGCAAGGTGGATGGACTCAATTATAGTAGTTATGGGTGAATTGTTGAAAGACCTGAAGAACCAGTTTTGGGAAAAAATAATTATGGAGACAAGTCAACTAACAGTCAACATAGACTTGCTGACAGGTAATCAATCATCAGTCCAATACTAGTGAATGGAAGGTCTATTATTGGTTTTGATTGCCTAATTTGAACTGACATATCCTGAGGATAAAAATGGAAGGATAACAATCATTTCTTCTATAAATAAAAATAAATACCATGGAATTATATTTTAACCCAATGCCCTCTGGGCTCTCTGTTAGGCCCACAGACATATTTATAAAACGAAAATAGCAGGCCACTGCAATTCAGTGCTTCATTTTGAATTTGTGCAGAAAAAACAAGGGATAAGCTACTACAGCAAATGTGAAACTTGTCATTTTGTATTGAAGCCAGCTTCTTATGATCACCATTTTATGCAAGAATCTTGCTTTCCAAATTCCCAATGTGTCTGCTAACTTGACAAATGACATAATCCCTGTCATAATGTGGGTGGGTTGTTTGTATACAGAAGTAAACATAGAACAATAAAGTGCACCTGGTTGTTAATATCTTGACTGTGCACACTTTGCCTAGCTTAAGCTCTTATTTAATGTAGAATATATTTAAAATTCCTACAAACAGCAATGCATAATGCTAGAAAAGAACATTCTCCCTGCCACCCCCACATCTATTGGCATGACCTATACAGTTGTACATGTAGTTGTTGACTTATGACCACAATTGAACCCAAAATTCTGATTGCTAAGTGAAACATTTTGTGAGAAAAGGGCAACTAGGCCCTAAAGTTGGTGTAGGCCTCTACCTAATTGAAGGCCTCAAATTAACAATATATAATAACGCCAGATGAGCTGATTTTTCAAGCATGGTGAAATATTTGCAATCTGCTGAGCTGAATTTGCAGAACATCAATGTTTGCTATCTGCTACTTCTGCAAAAAGCATATATTTGCTAGACAATAAAAAATGGAGTTATTTTGGATCACGAATGTCTGGGACATTGTGAAAAAGGGAAACTGAAAGTAGCAGGTGGTAAGAGAGTTGGCATATACCTACAAGTGGGTATTAAGTGATGGACAGTGTGAAGGAATAGGGAAGTACATGCAGTAAGATTAAATACTACTGAGTGGGCTTCAGAAGAAGAAAGGTATAAAAGAAGGGGGTAAATCTCAAATCAGGGCCACGGATAGTAGCCATCCTTTCTGGAGTTAGCTACTGTCTCTGGACCTCATTGCAATGGGTTGTTAGTAAGAACTGTCTTACTAGAAAAGTTGTTATGATGGCTTTTCATGTTCCAAATTGCTCATGAAATAAACTTCTGATCTCAAAATAAGATTTGTGGTTTGTCTGCAATGGTCATAAATATAAAAAAAATGTCATAAGTTATTTTTTTCAGTACTATTGTAACTTGGAACTGACACTAAATAGCAACAGCAATAGCAGTTAGACTTATATACCGCTTCACAGTGATTTTACAACCCTCTCTAAGCGGTTTACAGAGTCAGCATATTTCCCCCAACAAACTGGGTCCTCATTTTATCAACCTCGGAAGGATGAAAGGCTGAGTCAATCCTGAGCTGGTCCGAACTCCTGGAGTAAGCAGTGAGTTAGCATGCAGTACTGCACTCTAACCACTGTGCCACCATGGCTCAATGAACTGTTATAGCCAAGGACTATCTGTATGTGACTTGATGCCCAAATATCTGTAGGATTATGTTCTTTCATCTAGTGGTTTTCCCACAAGAATCTCTCAGTTGTACCCCACTTCTATGAAGTGAAAATTATGGAAGAACCTATTTTTAAAACTAAACATTATTCCATCTATTACCCAATTGTGGCACTTTTTCAAGATGGGCGATTAATGATTATGATTAATATGTTGTTCCCTTAATTAATAGTTCTATAATTTATTGTTCTTAAAAAATTAAATTTCCTATGTTTATGTCTGCATTCTAATTTTTTTAATGAATACCTTGAAATTGTTGATTGTACTTTTATTTATTTAGAAAATTTATATGGCCACTCAAGTCACTCATAGTGACTCTGGGCAACTTACATAGATAAAATCCCAGTACAAAAAAAAACAGCAAATCCTTACCCCTGGGCTGACCACAATAAACCACTGGTTGGGCTCTATATCACTCCGGGGTCCCAGGTCCAAGGCCAGAACCATGTCTTCACAATCTTGCAAAATCAGCCTGAAAATAGCCTAAAAAATGGCCTGAAAATGGCCTGAAAACAGGTTGTTTTTCAAGCTGTTTTCAGGCCATTTCCCCAGGCAAAATTGGCCTGAAAACAGCCCAAAAAATGGTCTAAAAATGGCTCAAACAGGCTGAAAAACAGGTAATTTTTGGAGCTATTTTCAGGCTATTTTTCCAGCCAAAATCAGCCTGAAAAATGGGTGGGGGTGAGGCCAGCCAGAGACGGGATTAACCCTAACCGGAATCCTGCCTGTTCCTTTGAGGCGAGTGGCCAGGAGGCGGGTTGGCTGTGTTGAGTGACATAACTCACCCAGTCACATGACCAACCAGCCATGCCTACCCAGCCAGAGAACCAGTTGTTAACAAATTTGCAGCCCACTACTGATTATATGGTATCTTAGATTTAGAGGAATAAATAAATACCTGTGGGACATGAAGTACATTTCTCTGCCGTTGTTTCACAGGTTTTGCATGAAGGAGCACATGGCTGAAAATCAGTTGCCGTTGCTGTATTAGAGGAGAAGAAGAAAAAGACACTAGTTAATAACACTGGACATCTCTGGATAGCCTGGCTGAGTACTTGATTCCAGATATGATAATGATATAGTGTCATTTAATACCTTCCATAACAAAGGGACAGATGTGGAGGTGATGGAATCCTTCCTGCTATTGTAGGACATTGCAATGTAAATAAAACAGGGCCTGCTGACCTCAAAAAGCATTTCCAAGCTAAATTTATCTATCGTTATTTGCCCAGATAGTTTTCTAATCTGACTTCAATATGTGCACTATGTGCAATATGTGAATCTGAATGACCATGCTACCCATTGCACTTCTTTTTCAGAAGCTCAGTTTACAAGAATACAATCATTATAGTTTTGGATTGGGAGGAATGGTGAAAGTCAGATGCTAGAAAGAAACGGCTAACTGGGCTGTCCATATTCTTGTCTTCTCCGTTACCTTTACCAACTTCTGAGATGCCTAATAAGCGTTGTCTTAGATCATAATGCATTTTTAGCATTCTCTGCAGAAGGATGATGATTGATGATGCAGTGATATCCAAGCCATTACCTAAAGTACATCTATCAATAAACAACCAATATTAGCCTTCAGCAGAAGCAGAAGCTTTCAAAAACTCAGAGCAGCTACTGACAGACAGTCCTGGTGAATTGGTGTTCATTGGCTCAGGAAGTGGTGAATGGACATCAACCATCAATTAGTGGAGTGGATGTAGGCATTTTCCAACAACATATTCTTTAATCCTCAATACAACATCTAAACGTTCTCTGTTAATTAATTAAGTGTTTTAAGAACACTTGTGATCTGCTGAGATTCCAATTCTAAATGCTACTACTGTAATACTTCTGAATTTCCAGCAGAGGGGAACATGCATCAGGAATTGGGAAGCAGACGGCATATTAGTTACCAGCCAACAATTCAAACTATCTCCAGCAAATGTAGATTTTTATTCATAAGTGCTTCAGAACTGAATTTGACATTGCTCATTGTCAAACTTGCATTCAAATATAATACGCTTGCCTATTTACTTTGCTTTTCCTGGGAAAATTTGAAAACCTCCAGGTTGCAAAATTCCTCTAATCAAATACTTTGATGTGCTCAAATATGCATTTGTTTCTTTGATTAATTACATAGCTATGCTTTACTTGTATTTCTCTAAACGCCGTATCAGTTCTTCAAAAACCTGGCAGCAATACACACAAAAGAGCCCCATACTTAGCTTCCAAGGCAGTTTGAATTCTGCAAACAGGTGCTGTAGCCTCAGAGATGGCAAATTGTTAGGATATAGTGACAGCTAATGTCTGAACACTAGCTGTCTTTCTGGATGGTAAATTTTAGCTGATCAAGAGTTAAATTACAAGTGCAATTCTATCGGAGCATTTCTAACATTATGTATTACATTACATAACATAACATTATGCATATTAAGAGCATTATTAATGTTTGTCTACTGTTCTGTTCTTAAGCAAACATATTAAGTTCAACTAAAATAATTACATGTATAAATTAAAGTAGGGATGATACATTCATTGTATAAATTATACATTCACTGTTAACTACACAGTAAAGTATCTTTACATTTCTACCCTCTGTATGAAAACTATAAAAGAAATAATTTATATTATTGATGAAATTCTATCTTTGCTTACTGAGTGCAACAGGTATGGGAAGGTTATAACCATTGGTTTGTGCATGGACAATATTTCTGCTACATTTTTTTCACTACTTGAAGCATTTTGTTTCATAAGCCAAAAGTAAGGCCTTCTCTTTTTATGATTCTTAATCATTTATGGTTCCTCAAGATATAAAAGAAGTTGTTCAATTATCAATAGTTTGTACCTTGTACTTATTAATGGAAAATAAATGGAATGGTCTCACAGAACCACATTCCAGAATAACTGTAAAAAATGTTATTCTTTAAAAAAAAATCAGAAAAAAATGTATTGATAAATGAGGGACTGCACAGCAAATAGGTTGCATCATATCATTTGCAATAATATAGTAATAATTTGTATGGCCAGGGTAGCATAGATTGGCTTTCCTTTCACACCCAAAGATGGACCTAGTTTCTCAGTCTGTTAACTATAGTCACCCATGCACAAACGCTGACTCGCATATGTAACATTATAGTTTTACAATCCAGTTTAATAGAAATGTAAACATTATAAATCCTAGAAATTGTTCAGTTTCTGGATTAAAGAGATTGATAAAAGTAAGTGTTTATCTTTAAACTGTAACCTAGACATGTACATCTTTAAATGCCTCCCAATTACAACAAATGTAAATGCAAAGTTATTTAAATTTTATCACCTTTTATATTAAACATTCTTCGGAATTCTCATTTCTATATAGTTTACAAATAAATGAGAAGTTTAGCTGGCTTCAGAAAGTCCAGCTCAGGGATGGCAATTAAATTTTCCCAAGAAGCCACATGAGAAACTGGAATTGTTGTGGAAGGCTGAACCAATAGGGTTGTGAAGGTACATAGCTATGAATGCACGCACAAATGTAAATTGAAAAAACAGCAACACCAGATACCTTAAAATAAAAGCAATCCACATGTACCTGACAGGGACAACCGAAAGGCCAGATTTGGCCCAGGGCCCATAAAATGGTCAGGTCTTGCCTACCTATATAACCAGTCACCATCGTCAAATTGGGAGGCTTCATGGGGCATTTTAACTGAACTTCAACATAATAGTAATTTAAGGGCATCATATATCCTACATGATGCTACAGAGCATAAGAAGAGCATGGCAAACATATCAAGAGCTGAAAATAAGCAATGGAAGCACCAATAATTCATCCCTTGCAGTTTCCTAAACTTGGGCCTAAAGAAAACCCAAATGAACCAAATGGAACCAAACAAAACCCTTCATCTGAAAATCTGATCTCTCTCTCTCTCTCTTTCCAACATTAGAGCTAAAGAGACCAAGAATCTGAATCCAAGCCAGATAATTTCCTCTGAATGCCTGAGAAGAGAACCTGAGCCAATGTTTCTTATTCCAGATCCTTCTGAACTTGTTTGTGCAGGCATAGAGACTGTATATATTTAAAACCTATCAGTTGTGAACAAAACCCAACAATATTAAACAAAATTGGTACTGACACAAAATATCATTTGAAATTGCATGTTGATTAAAAAAAAAGTATTTAAACCGTCCCCAGCTGAAAAATATTGGCACAATATTGTCACCTTATTTTCTTTCGTTTAACTACCCATTTTTATGTGTCTGCAGATTGACGAAAGAATGTAAAAGTTTGGTGACTTAACATGTTAGTAATCTGCCTGTTCATGCTTCTTAAATCATTCTTCCAGTTGAACTGCTGTGTTAACATGCAGTGAATCAAGGCCTTCATTATTGTGTCTCCTGGCTCCCCAATAACATCATCTGGTACACAAGATAAAATACAGATGTTCAGAGCAACACTTACTGACCCAGACATTTCCCCCCCCTTGGAAAGAAAAGAAAGAGAAGCTTGATAAATTCAAGTTCATTATTTTAGACTCTGTCACAGTTTATTTGGATTAGCCTTGCTAAGAACTGATTTACTAAAACGGTCCTCTTACTAACTAGTTACTACGTATAAAAATCCTGCATCCTCTGCAAAGTGCATGCATGAAGATCTTGTGTATATGTGAATTTGTGTGACTACAACTGTGTGTATGTATGTGTGGACTTGTGGGGGGGAGGGGAAGAGAGAGGGAGTAGATTGGGAGAGAGTATTTAATTCTCTTCCAGCCCTGCATCTTCTAGTTTACTATTTTCCAGTTGGCAGAAACAGACATTGGAAAAACTCTATTCTATGGGAGAAGCAGCCTGTAGGAAATGATCCAACTTTGGTTAAGGAAGATGATGGGTTTTTTTTTTCCGCACACAACAATTTACAAGTAGGAAAATTATCTGTCTGCAGAAATCATTTGTTCTCTTAGGTCTTCAATCTATCCAAAAACGATACTTGCCTGAAACTAAGTTTTGAAAAATTGCCAGACTTGAGATTAGCAGTAAGCCATATCTAAATCATTTGAAATAAATTCCGGTTATAAACAAGATAGTTATGTGTATCAGACCCAGTTTGTAAGCAAATGGATTCAATTCACTGAATCATTCAGAATACAGAATAACAGAGTTGGAAGGCCTTCAACCCCAGCTAAAGCAGAAGACCCTACCATTCTGGACAAATGGCTGTCCAATCTCTTCTCAATCTCCTGTGATGGCAAACCCACAATTTTTGGAGACAAGCTGTTCCACTGATTAATTGCTCTCACTATCAGGAATTTTTTCCTTAGTTTAAGTTTGGACCTCCCTATTTAGCAAAGAGAAGTGTGTTGGGATGGAATCCAGGTATGCCCACCTCTGAATCTCCCTTGGGGAGGTTATAGAGAAGATTTCTTGGTTCACTAAACCAATACTGCATCCAAACAGGGAAACTAAGAACAGATTAGTTTGTTTGCACTGAACAAGGAGGCCAAAATAAGTATTGGAATCTGTTACTTGTTTGTCTTCCAATAAACCATACTATTTGATACTGGATCTGCCATATCTGAACTAGCGGTAGGCCATTCTTTGAAGAGGCTAGAGATGGGGACACTTAGCATAATCCAAACTTTGGATATGAATATAGCATCTTGCTAATGGTTCCCTGTACTTATTCTTCCCACTGTCCCAGCACTTAATCAACCATGTGATGGGATTGGTAATATTTTGAGACTGCAGATAAGTGCTGAATTCTCAGTGAAATACCTTTCTAACCATCCTCCTAAGATACAGGCATCATCTCCATCACTTGGGCACAAGAAATCCCCAGTGGACTATCAATATTAACCAGGATTACATAGCATGGCTCAGTGTGGCAACCTAAGGAGGAAAACCTAAACATTTTGCAGAATGCAAAGCCATTATGTGTACTGAATTAGGGAACTTTCATACGATCAGGAGTAAATTTGGACTTGACAGGTTAATCTGTGGTTGCTAAAAAAATCACATTGGAAAAGTCTCCCGATTTATCACTTTTTAAAAATAGAGCCTGTATTTTTTTATTGAAATCAACACAGTGTATTAATACCTTCCCCTAAAATCTCCCACCACAGCCATGTTCAATTTGTTCAAATGGAAAGATTACTACTGAAGATTTCTGTTTCTTGAGATTACCCAGATGTGCGCACAGGACATGTGAATCCTGACAATATGGTCCATGAAATCAAGATGGCGGCAACAATGGAACTTCCACCTATTTTTATGTTCAACAGGCATGCAATTTATGTTTAAAATGGTGGAGTTTTGAGCATACCATTGCAGCTACCATATTGGCTTTTTAGACCATGCCCTAGGAACACCTGAGGCTCTTCCACATTGCTGAAATATGATATGTTCCACAGATCCTTGGTTAGAAGAAAGCTATATTAGCATGGAAGTCGTTGTTCCCATTGCTCATGTCACTCCTTCCCCTGTGTGGCCCATCATTGCCAATGACCTGATTTTCCTCTGAGAAGTGGGAGGAACCCTAAAGGTGAACTCACCTTGAGATTACCCTGAATGGAAAGAGGCAATTTAACATCATTAGAGCTAAGCATGGAACAACATTTAAAAAAAAAAAGCTGCCAGAATTTATTTGTGCCATGTTTAGGCAGGGGAGAAGAAATGGCCATTAGAAAGGAAACATTTCCTCAGCATCTGTTTGTCCCTAAAGAGAGAAATCTAATGGATAGCCCTTCTGTTTGGTGTAAGAAAGATGGCAGGCAGAATGAGGATTCTCCTGTTCCAAATGGCGGTCGCAAATGGCGGTCACATGATTTGTAGATACTGCGATGGTTATAAATAAATACATGCTGGTTGCCAAACACTTCAATTTTGATCAAGAGACTGTAATGGTTGCAGGTATGAAGACCAGTTGTAACTTCACACGCTCACAAATGAATGGTTGTAAGTTAAGGATCACCTGTACTAAATCTGCTTGTTGTCCTAAAGCAGGCAGGTCACATGTGCTTATCCGTAATTAAATAATTATCAAAGTAGGAGAAGTGAAACACAGTTTAAGTACTGTTTCATTAGTTTGAATGCTGCATTGTGCCAGGATGCTGAGGCAACATAGGAATTTCTACTCCTTGGCTGATGACTATCATACTGAATAAGTTTAGCACCAGGACCACTGTCAAATTAAATATAAATACAGGATTATTCTTCTCACCCACATATTAACTTCCATTTGGGGTTCTTGGGAAAAGCCCACCTTATCTTACATACTGAAAAATGAAGTCCTGCCCTTTCCATGTTGGTTAATGATATTTTTTTAAAAAGATTTGTTTTAGTCTTACATCGCTTCCGGATAACGCTCAGGCTTGGATTTTGGTGAGCCTTGAAGGGAAAAGCCTTCGGCAGCACCCGGGCATTCTCCAAGAATGCCTCTTTAAATGCTCTTTCCATCTCAGTTTGATGCCTGGAGGACACCGAGAAGAGATCGATCTCAGCCGACCGCAAGTATCGCGACGGGACATAAGGGAAGAAGCGGCCCTTCAGTCGTGCGGAGCCCAAAACGTCTGAGGTGTGGAGCTTCAGCTTCTCTATCAGTAAAACAGGATGAACAATAACCATGTGGCCTAGTCTCGATGTCTTCTTCACATGGGGTATAACTGAGTACATTGCTAGTAAACATATTACATTAAACAATAGATGAAAATTTTGGGTAAAAATATCCTGCTCACACTAGTCTAAAACTGTGCATTTGTTAATAATGCTGTGGGTGAAAATAAAGAATTTACTCTTGGTTGGGAAAGTCCCTGACAAAATGGCCTCTTCTCAGGGAGGTTTCCTGACCAGCCCTCCCCCCATTTTTATTGGGTGCAGGACCCCTGAGAAGAAGGGATGGCAGAACTTGGTGAAGTGAAAAGGGGAATTAGCCTAGAACCCATACATAGCCACAAAAGAATTAAGTCCAGCCCCTTTGAGTGTCCTTGATCCTTATTTAACTCAAATCAGATGCTATTAGTTGAGAAGATTCCTCTGCATAAATCAGCTTAAGTAAACCTTCACATATGGATCTGGTCTTTTGCACCTGACAAACTGTGGGGTATTACAGATCAAGCCACCCCATATCAGGCTCATGTCAAATGTCAGTAACAACTCCGATTCCAAGTCTGCCAATAACATCATTTCTCCTATAAACCCAGTTTGCTTTGAGAGTTTGCTAAAGGGAAAATTCCTTCCTGTTCAAAGAGTTCCTAGCACTAACAGTGAAAGAAATGCAGCAAAATGAAAGTAACTTACCATTCCAAAATTTCCCATGCTTTCCCTTGTGTTGGGGATTTACACACTTCCCATGCAGCAGTTGTAAATTTCCTTGGCAGCTTGTACAGTCATTGTAGTTGACCCCTCTGCATGTTTTGCATGTCTTATAGCATGGTTCACATTCTTCTGTAATTTCATCTTTGTAAAAGCCAGCTCCACAATCTCTTACACATGTTCCACCTGAAGTATAAACACAGAGTCACATAATTATGCCACTATTGGGACACCTGACAATACAAAACACAGTTTCTACTTATCAAGTATTGATGATGGATGATGGGGATTAGAGCTGCACCTATCAC
Source organism: Pseudonaja textilis (assembly GCF_049901715.1). Taxonomy (NCBI): domain Eukaryota; kingdom Metazoa; phylum Chordata; class Lepidosauria; order Squamata; family Elapidae; genus Pseudonaja; species Pseudonaja textilis. The sequence goes on along the minus strand of NC_141991.1, from coordinate 194,305,214 downwards.
TAACACAATAACGGGTGCAAGTAATTCTGAAATGAATTGGCTACCTAGCCTCTTCAGAGAATGCGTTCATGGCTTTTTCAAAAATGGACCTGATTTGATAATTAGAGCCGCAAATGTAACTATGTGTTGTATTAAATTAATGTTTCTCAGCCTTGGCTACTTTAAGAGAGGTAGTCTTCAATTCCAAGAATTTCCAGGTTGATAAACACTGCATTGAATGAGCTAAGTGATCATGCAGCACTCAGAGATGAATCCCACACAAATGGAATTATCCCAGGACATTAGAAGAATCCTATTGTTTGCACAATTCTATTAGCATACTCTTTCTATGGACAAAGGTATCTACATGGAACAGATCATTAAAGTCAAATGGAAGCCACAAATTCACAATTGAAGGCCTGACTCTTATTTATGCATGACACGGTGTGTGCAAAAAGAAGGCATGGAGCCTTGGTTATGCCAGCACAACTTTCATCTTGACTTTTTTGACACTTGTTCCCTCACACTTCATGGGCATTTTTGAGACCACATTCTAATTGGGATACTAAAAGATTCTTCTAAAACAGCTTAGAACTGAAAACAGATTCCTTTCTTTGTAAGTAATCTGAAACTTTACTTCCACTAGTGAAATATCTTCAAAAGAAAATATATTTTAAGTAATATCTGTTTTCAGATATACTTTATATGAAAGTAATTAAAAATACCAATAACCCGCAGTAGTTGGTTTATTGTGTTTTAGTACATATTGATCTGAGTACTGAGTAGAAAATTTGATATTTTTTTTGTAAGAATCTGAACTAAGTGAACAACAGTTCACAATAAAATAGAAATGAACGGATATTGAGGCATGCAATTCTTAAGGTAACAATAAAGGAGAATCCAAATAGGACTCTATGCTTGTTTGCATACAAATGGCTATGTTGTTGTCTTAATTCAAAAGAGGAATGGGTATATTTTAAAAACATATGTAGAGAAACTATGTAAGAACCATGTTGGATCACAAGAAGAGTTTAGCCTTTTCCTGCACTGTCAATGGATGCTAGTCTTGGAAACACTTGGGATACTCTTGATGTGCAAAATAACTGCTAGCCAGATTCCATATTTGGTCAGATTTGGAAGTTGGGTGCTCCTATACCCACAACCCAAAGATCTGGTTATTTAAGGATTTGATTTAATTTAGATCTCACCTTTGATTCAAGAGCTTAAATTGGCACCTGAAGTGCCGGTAGGTTGGGCTGAGAGGATGTCTGTGGCTGAAGGTGAATTTGACCCTGGGTCTCCCAATTTTAGTCAACATCTTAACTGTTACCTCATACATTAGCCCTTTTAAAATAATGTGGGGTTAAGGAATCTTCTCAGAGTTGTGTGTTTATGTGTGTGATTTCAAAATGTCCCTATGAGTTGCAAGGATAGTCTCAGACCTTCTGACTAAAATTATCCAAGTTCATCCTGCTTTTCTTGTGATAAATTTATTTTTATTTTTACATATATAACCAGTCATTTGGAAGATTATTTCTTTCTTTCTTTATATAGATTTTATATGGCCATTCATCTCACCAATGTCTCTCTGGATGGCTAACAAAATTAAACTTCTGTTCCCAATCAACTCACATAAAGTGGCTCCCCAAAACACCATTCACAAATAGTGAGGGCTTGATTATTCTCCTGACTCTTATGCCAGGTGAAAAAAACCCTAGAGCTCCATGCATTTCTGAGTTTCTGAATGAAAAGGTGTGTTTGCATTAGTCAAATTTATTTAGATTCACCATCAAAGTTTAAGATCAAATGACTCCATTAAAAGTTGAACAACTATTACCTAATTATTCTTACATTTTTTGATGCAGCACACTGAAGTATTTGTGAACCTCAATACAAGTATTTAATTAAAGAAATGGATTTTGAACTGAGGCAATTGAGATCATGGATAATGTTTTATTACCATCTTTTATAGAGATCAGATTGCCACCCCAGCTTCTCCTCTCCTCAAGGACCTACTAGGTATAGAAAGTGAGGTAAACATTTCACTTCTTATGTCAGACCTCTGGACCTGTTATACAATTTTGTGCTGCAGCTACAAAGATTTTCTCAGACATAACATCCAGCACTCTGGGGAATTTACCAAATCCATATTATCGTTCAGACTGTTAATTGTCGGTTTGCTCCCTTCATGAGAATCAAAGATAAATGGGCTCATATTCCTCTGATGGTAACCAGTATTTCATTTTAGTGCACTTTAAGATAGCTAATAGCTATTTGATTTTGGACTTTGACATGTTTTAGCATATGTGGTCCTTATAACTTCTACTTTGATTGTGTCTGGTGTTTGTAATAACAAATGAAATAATTAAACATCTCATGTCTTTGATTTTCTATTTGTTACATTGATTGTGTTCACAATCTACATTCAAGAAATTTGAACTGGGGTCCTTATTTTCTTGTTTTTTGATATTATCCATTGTTTGCCCAAATAGACAGCTCCTATTCTGTCATCAGTATCAAATTATGTATATTAACTCTCAATGAAAGGCCTTCATGTTTCTGGGCATTTTTGCATGCAGGTCTGGTTGTTTCACTTACCTAGAAGGAAAAAACCTTCTTCACACCAATAACATTCATATCTGTCACAGCTTTGACAGTTGGGTTGACACTCAATGCATACATGAGAATTGTCATCTGGGACAGTATTTTGAGGACATGTTCTGTAACATTGCTGATTGTACCTACCCAAAACCAAAAGTAAAGTGAGGAGAAAATAGTCATTTGTTACTGGCATTCTTAAGTTGGCAAGCATAACAAAAACTGATAATGGTAAATAGAAAGGAATATAAAGAACATTAAACAAAAGCTGAAGTAATCTTTGCATAAAATAAGAAGCCCAGAAATGTAATATTGCCCTTCCTTCTCTTATTACTTCAACAGGACAGTCCACAAAACACAACTGAGTATAAAGGTAGTCCTTACTTACTGAATGTAATAGGGACAGGCATCTTTAAGTTGCTAAGTGGCATGGTTATTAAGTGCAATGTCATTTGACCATGCCAAGTTATAACATCAGTTCTGCCTGCAGTTGTGAAGCAAATCACTTCTGTCATTAAGAATATCACATGAGCATGGCTTCTAACCAGGGGTGGGATGCAAATATTTTTACTATTGGTTTTGTGGGCATGGCTAGGTGGGTGTGGCTAGGTGGGCATGGCTATGTGACTGGGTGGATGTGGCTTTTTTTTGCAGCACACTTCCCTATTTTTTACAGGAAAAATGGCATCCCAGGAGGCTTCCCTGAGGCCCAGGAGGCCAAAAATGGAGCGCGGGAGGCTATGCAGCACTGTCCGCACTCCATTCTTTTGCTGCCTGGGCCTCAGGTAAGCCTCCCAAGCAAAACACTAAGACAGCAAGGGGGATCCTGGCATAGCTAATCATCAGAACAGCTGATTGCTGGGAGAAAGAAAAAAAAAAGAAATATCAGTTCAGCCGAACTAGTAGCTGTTTTTTTATTACCAGTTTGGCCGAAAGGTATCATTTTTTACTACAGGTTCGCCCGAACGAGCCCAAACTGGTGAATACCACCATTGCTTCCAACTTCCTCTTGGCTTCCCCATTGGCTGGGAAGGTTTCAAATGGCAATCATGGGATGCTACGACCATCATAAATGCACAATGGTTTCCAAGTGTGCCTTAATTGCGATCACATGACTCTGGGGGACACTGGGATGGTTACAGCATCATTTTTCAGGGCTATCATAACTTTGAATGGTTGCTAAATGAGTGATCGCTAAAGAAGGACTACCTGTACTCAAAATAAATTTTATTCATACCATGATCTGTGCCACAACCACAACCAATTTACTTGGGAGTTATCCTTAAATGGCCTTTGTGAATCACCTAGAGTCATATACATGAGACAGGCAACTACATGAAAGGAATGAGTAAATAAACAAACATATGTTAACAGAAACATTTCCCTATGAGTTACAACAAAATCTCTTTTCTATGCTTAAATATTCTATTTATAGGCACTTGAATAGTCTTCCCCAAGTGGTGCCTTCCTGATGTGCAGGAGTTTAGCATCTCCAGAATCTGTTAACGTGTCTGAAGGACATTCAGTTGGGGAAAGCTGGCCTATCACCATCTACTGGAAATCCCTGCTTTCATTTAAAAAAGAAAATGAGACACCGATAAAGAAAAAAAATAAGAGCAATAAACTTACATATAATAATTATGGATACATGATGTACAGATTTCTGAGTTATCTGGAATAAATAAATAATGAGAATAAAATAATTTGTCAAACCAAATTAGGACCATGCAGGCTTTGGATTCAAACACAAAATGAGCACTTCTGTTTGCAACATCGTCATCATCATCATCACCTCCTCCTCCTCCTCTCATCATTAAATCAAAATCACATATTGCAAGATTTATGTGCTATCTCATGGAAACTACAGTACGTGGGAGTCATATTAAATACACTTGGGCTTCTTGAACCCAAATAAATCAATCCATATAGATAACGATGATCCTGGCTTAAGATTCTATCAAAATTAGTGAAAGAATACTTTTAGAATATCAGATGTTTCCCTTTCTTTTCAAAGTTGAAAGGAAAATGATGCATAATAATAATTAGATTTGTATCATTTTCATGTTCTTGTAAGAAATTAAGATTTATAATTGTTTTCCAATGTTACTGCTAGACTCCTGGATTCTTTTTCTTGCCACCAACATTTTATCTTTCAGGAATCGTCAATTGTACTTGGAGATAATTTCATGAATCTCCCATCTGGAATTTTTTTCTGTGTAGTATCAGTACTTAATAAATACTTTGACCATTAAACACTGTGATTTTTCTAGGTCAACTTGATCTGATTTAATCTTAAAGTCCTAGCTCCCACCAATATATTTCTGCCAAGATTTCTGAGGACAAAAGTAATTAAACTAAAGAATTAATTAAACTTCAGTATGTCCTTTAAAGGGTGAGCGTATACAAATAAACTTAGATGTAATTAAGAATAACTTTCAACAGAAATCTGAAATACAGGTAGTCTTTGAGTTATGACTACAGTGGAACCTGCTTGTCACCTTACTCATAACAGTAAGTAAAATTTGTCAATCGCATGACCAACCTGAGTTTATGATCTTTTTTGCGCTGGTCATTAAGTGAATGCAATGATTGTTAGGCAAACTAATGATTCCATATGGGTGGAAGTTTTTCCAAAAACCAGAAATAAATGCTGCGTTTTGGTACAATCTTTGCAAAATGTGGTCACATGACTGGGGAACACTGCAAATGGTAATTACTGCAATCCATTGACAACTTCAAATTTGAATCATAAGTTCTTTCCAGGTTGATCCTTCAGAACTTCAAATGGTCACTAAGCAACCTGTCATACATTGAGGACCTCCCATAATCATGCTGCAATTCGATTAAAGTCTATGTTGCCAACCATCCAGGTTTAAACATTTAATCTCGTCTTTCCTCTGAGCATTATTCAGCTGACAACCATTAAAATTAATACAGAACATATGAAACATGGGAAGTATTTTTTTTTTGTCATGGAAACAAATATACCACTAATATATTTTAAGATAGTAAAACTTCAGACATTTAGATTGTCCAGCAGTAGAATTTAATATTGTTCGTTGCAATGTAATACATCTTCTCTAATGTTTTCAAAGATAGAAAAACATACAAACATAACCAAGGAAGACAAAATCATGATGTAAATTATCTGCAATCAAATAGTTTGAAGGCTTTTGGTTAATTTAAAACAGCTGTTCTGGAAGACTGTAGTGGAACAGACTCACAGCATTTAGTTAGAGATTTTTCTCTGAAAGGCCCCACTGGTCTTCACAGAGATACTGCCATTATTCTCAGAAAGTAGGCAGAGCCAAGATTTTAAACGTATCAAAAACAAAACAGAATTACTCTTCATGGATTTAATAATTTTCCTTTCTGTACTGTTTAGTATGAGAACCCCAAGAGTAATACATTCTCTCTCTCTCTCTCCCTCCCTCTTCCTCCCCCACTCTCTCTTTCTCCATTCCTTTCTCCTCCCCCTCTCCCTGAGCATGGCTGGCTCAGGAATTCTGGGAGTTGAAGTTCACAGATTGTCAAAGGGCCATGGTACCCCACCCCTGCACTAAAGCGATCTCTCAAATTATTTCCAGAAGTTTCTGAGATAGTGCCATCCTAAATAGAGAGATAGAAAAAGAAATGAACCAAATTTTTAAAGTGCAACATACCCGAGTTGCAGATGAGGCATCCTTCAGGGCAAGGAATGCAATCTTCTGAGTCGAGGCCTTTGACTTCCCCTGTATATTGGACAATGAAATTCATTGGACAATGAGTTTCATTTTCCTCAGAAAAGGTACACGCTAGCGGTAGTGTTCAGTAGGTTCTGACCAGTTCTGGAAAACTGATAGTGGAAATTTTGAGTAGTTCGGAGAGCCAGCAAATACCACCTCTGACTGGAGATTTTACAGTATCCTTCCCCTGCCACACCCACCAGGCCACGCCCACAGAACCAATAGTAAAAAAAAAATTGAATCCCATCACTGGCTTCCTGAGATTTCAGCACATTTCAGCTGAGCTTGATCCCAGGAAACCCTGTTTCTGAAATTCTATATATGCCTGCCATGTGCATTGAAGCTACTTGTTGCTTCAGAAAGCTGTCTTATAAAGCAAGAGGTGCTCTCAAAAGTGAGGCATAAGTATGTTTTGATGCACTGAAATGTTCCACGTTCATTGCAGTGAGGAGGAAAGGGAAGGTTGCTGTCAGAAGAATAAGTTGGGGTTCCAACTTGAGCCAGGGTTGCACAAGAATAAATAAAAAAGAGATCCAGACAGCTGTGAGAAAAGAAGAAATATTTATCCTAAAAGCAAATAATTTGCTTTTAGGGGCAGCTGCAGAGAAATGGGATTCAGCAGCAGATTTTTATAGAGGGGGTTTGTCCAGGGTGTGGAAGTGTCTAGTGCTGATTCTAGGGTGACATTTTAGGGGAGTGTGTGTGTGTGTGTGTGTGTGTGTGTGTATTCTTGTGAACATGCAGCTCCTTTGGGAAACTTAATTTAATTAACTCTATTTGGGTTTGCAGACCTTATCCTTTGATATGTGGATTAGTTTCAGGTAACCTATTTGGAGGTTTGAGGAAGTTTGGGTAAAAGATCCACCCCCCACCCCCCATTTGCTATTTTTACTTGATTAATTTAATTTCAGCTTGGCTGTCAATTATCTATGGAGACGCTGATTCTCAGACCATTGTGGATTCTGATAATGTTTTAAGGGAAAATGGAAATAGTATAAAGAATAAATATTTGATATAAAACTTCTCACATTGCATTGTAAGCAGCTGTACCTTTTTTGCATTTGTGCTCTTGACAGCTGTTATTAATGAGATAGTATCCCTCTAAGCACCTCTCACAGCTAGTTTGATTCAGGCACTCTTGACAGTGCTCATAGCAGGGCGCACAAGTACCATCCGCCTCAGAAGGATAGAAGCCCAAGGGACAGCTCTTCCTGCATTCCCCCAGGTAGAGAAAACGCATGTGTCCTTTCTTATCTGGAAGAGGGAAAGCCAGATTAAGCTTAACAAAATATGCACAAGCATTGTTTTAAAGACCCAGCATTGTGCTAGAAGGAGTCTGAAACATCCTGTGATGATGTAGTAAGAGAACAGTTCAAAAAACTGTAAACACTACAGAGTAAACCATACCTAACAGTGGGAATCACCTCTTTGTTATCTTTAATTTTCAGGTGTGTGAGGAGGACTCAGCCCAATCATTCATTGTTATCTTCCTTTTTGCTTACATTTCAGCTACTTTGCATCAGGAATGATGAAACCTGATAAGTTGCATCGCCATCTTGAGGACAGCTCTCAGAAAACAGTAACAATTAGCACGGAATGACCCTTCCTTCCTTCCTTCCTTCCTTCCTTCCTTCCTTCCTTCCTTCCTTCCTTCCTTCCTTCCTTCCTTCCTGTTACATGCATAATATGGAATGGTGATCAAAGAAATAACATGCAGCTTGTTTCTGTTCTCATTCCTAACCATTGAACATAAAACCACAGTTTATGTAATTTGATTCAGAACTTTCTATGTCAATCTGAAAAGTAATTCCTTTAGCTGAGAACAAAGCCATAGCAACTGTCAATACCGAAAAGTACAATTAAATGGCTGCCTTAGACTTCCTTGCCCTTCCACCCAGCTTTTTCTAAAGAACTGGAGGAAATAAAAGACTTGGACCCATTCTATCTCCTAACTGGTGGCCATGATGGCTTGTTTCTGACATTGATCTTTAAAAATATGAAATTTCTTATCTTTGGAATCAAAGGACATTCTACTGATAACCAGTACTGAATACTTAAGATTTAGTATTACAGTAATATTGGGCTTTTTAGAATATGGAAAGAAGAGATCAAGTAAACATCATCCAGATCACCTGTAAGCCAGTGTTATATGAGTCTACTCACATGTTGGAATTTTCTTTTTCCCGAAATTCTTTTGCATACCCTCCCCTCTTAAATATACACTGGAGGATTATTTGGGTGTTCATACTGGAGAGAAGATGAAATGGGTGAGAAGAATTCTTTCTACCTGATGTTAATTGGTAGAAGAACATTAGATTCCAACCACACAACATAAATAAAACTGAATTCCCACTGTTGCAGCAAAATCCTACGGTTATTTTATTCTCTAGATGTTGCAGCACAATTAACAGAAAATAAATGGGAAGAAAAAAGAGAACGCCTTACCTTTAGCACAGCTAGTACATTCGTTAGGTTCATTTCCACTGCACTCCCTACAGGACTCATGGCAAGAATGACACTGCTTGTTAAATTCAAATTTCCCTCTAGGGCATTGAACAGTGCAGCGCCCGTCATCCAAAACTCTACTGCAAAAGAAAAGTGGGGAACATAACATTAGAACTAAGTAGCTGAAGAATAATTTTCTTTTAAAGAATGAACTTAAACCAATCTGGAGACCGACTTCCATATTCAGTTATATTCCACATATTCTTTGTACTTTGCTCTATTTTCAGTTTGAAAACTATTTACGACACTCAACAAGCTAAACTTTGAACTTCAAATTGATCTGGCTAATTTCTCCAGCCTTTAATAAAACTCCTTGATATTATTTCCCAAAGAGGTAAGGATTATTGTCTCTTTCCAGACTTAGGGAGCATAAGTGGTAAGCTTAGATGCTGCAACATATTATGTCAAGCCATTTTTAATTTATGTTGAGCTACTTCTTATTTTTTATGTTTTATGCTCACACTATGGTCCTTATATTTTCATGTAATATGTTACACTGGTGATTGTGAACAGGGAAATAATTTACATTTGTACAAAACATTCAAGTTTACAACATCCTCTAATATCACCGCTGATATTTCTTATCTATTTATCCATAAATAACCCAGAGGACATCACACATCCTTGTTTACTCCTTGTTCTCTGATGACCCATTTACTAAATATGCATTTATTCTCATGTATACTTTATTTCCATTATATTGTTTTTATCTCAATCAGCAAACAATATTCAACTCCACATTCATGGGAAACTAATTCAAAACCTTTCACTGTATACAAATCAATAAGATACAATCAACTTTTTAAAGCATAAAAGTCCTGTTTGTATTTATATGTTTTACTGGAGTTTCATATCACTTATTACTGTTTTACTTAGATCTTTATTGTAACTCAGTTCTGATTTTGAACTTGGGCTCTGTCTGACAGTGGAATCCAAATTGTGAAACAGATTTTTCTGCAGGAGATTTTGTAATACTCTTATATTAATGTCTAGAGTTCTTCCAAATTTCCACTGATAATGCAAGGGATTCAGAGGAAAAAGTTGGTATGCAAGTGATAGAATCATTTATCATTGTGTATTCCTAAACTCTTTTTTTAATTAACTCGCAGAGACATCACCAGTGTAAATATAGATTCTGAATTTCCTCGGGTTTTTCAATATCAATTTTCCCTAGATATATTAAGGTATTTTTCTTCTTTTAGGATTAGAAGTACATTATGTATGCAGTAAGGGCAACATAAAATGGTTCATTCCAGTCAATTAGGGATTATAAACTCAGATTATGCTTTTTTTACATCAGTTTGCAAAATAGCTTGAATTAAATGCAGTAAACATGGATGGTATTATAACTCCTACATGGATAGAGATTATTTAATAAGAATGGCTTACTTTGCATATGAACAACCAACGCAGTCTTTCGAAGTTGGTCCTGTGCATTTAGAACAGGAAATGTCACAGAACTGGCAGTGACCAAGAAAATCAATATATTCTCCTATGAAATAAAGAGTTTATCTATTACTAAATTTCTGGTTAAATTAAAGCCACAAACTACCAACAAAATAGAAAAGTTTGGTTATTTGCTGAAAATTGCAAATTAATGTGGTATTACAAATATTTCCTGGAAAAGCTGCTTTCAAAAGAAGTTAGTTTGATTCAGTATTAATATGGAACAGGGTTGTTAAACTCATGGCCCGTGGACAGATGCGTCACACTCTGGCCACGCCCATGTCTGGTTTAGTGAAGGGGGGGAAAGTCACAATATGTCACGTGATGATGCCCTGACGACACGGGTTTGACACCCTTGGTATGGAACATGTCTCAAGCAAAAACTTACAGCAACTGCTATACAACACTCTAAACTTAACAAGAGTGTTACACTCAAGACTTTCTTTTTGGTAAGAAAGATACAAAAAAGCTTGGATAGTGGACATTCTCAATACTGGGAGACACCAGAAGAGAAGAGAAAAAACTGGACAAATTACAAAAATATAAAGACCTACAAATAGAAGTAGAATGTCTGTGGCAAAAGAAAGGAAATGTAGCGGCAATAGTAATAGGTGCTTTGATGAAATTCCAAAATAGCTGAAGAACCACTTGAAGTCCACTGGTATTAACAAAACCACCACCAGTCAATCGCAAAAGCAGCTTTACTTGAAATTGCTTACATCCTGGGATGATATCTTCAACACCACCAAACAACAGTATCCACCTATCCCAGATCCTTGGGGAGGACTTGATAGGTAGAAGAAGAAAACAGCTAAATCCAGTCTAAACATCTGCTGACAATGTGACTAATCATAATAATTTAATAGCAGGAATAATCACATGGATACAGTCTTTCTTTGAGTGAGACGATGTTGTTTATGGTGTATAGTTGAAAAATGCTGCACAGCTCACAAATTTGGATTATGTTGCAAATCTTCAGAAAGATTTGTCTAATAAACAATCAAAAACATTCTTTCAAATGGTAAATAATAAGTTTTGTATGTTGGCCAGTTTTTCTAATGTAGGAACAAGTAAGGTATTTCCCTACAGACAAAGATGACCCTTCCATTCATATATCACCTGGTACTTATAGTCCTCGACTTACGACCACAATTGAGCCTAAATTTTATGTTGCTAAGTGAGACATTTGTTCAGTGAGTTTCACCCCATTTTATGAGCTTTCTTGACACAGTTATTAAGTGAATCATTGTAGTTGTTAAGTTTGTTACACAGTTATTAAGTGAATCTGGCTTCCCCACTGACTTTGCTTATCAGAAGTTTGCAAAAGCTGATCACATGACTCCAGGACACAGCAACTGTGTAAATGTGAACCAGTTGCCAAGTATCTGAATTTTGATCACATAACAATGGGGATTGTCATACAGTTGTCTGAAAAATGGTCATAAGTCACTTTCAGTGCCATTGTAACTTTGAACAGTCACTAAATAACTGTTGTAAGTTGAGGACTACCTGTAATGTAAAAACAAGAGAAATCTTGTATAAAAACTTTTAGTAAAATTTTCAAACACTTGTAAGACTATTGGAATGGTTCATGTAACTTTTAAAAACTTTACATACAGGTTTCTTTCAAATTGGTGTGAAAAGTTTTCTGAAATATCAATAAGAATTTAAATGAGTCAGTGTATAGTTTTAAAGATTTCATTGTAACTGCTTATGCCAAAACCCATTCACAGGAGCTGAAAGAAAAAACAAAATAAGAGTCAGTGATGACTACCTGATGTAGGAGGGATGAAGTAACTAATAAAATGATAGAGGAGGTTAAAGAATATTATATTTATTTATAAGGCAGTTAATATAGAAAGATTGACATCCGAGATTAAAAAAGGCTGAGAGTGAGGAAAATGGAACGTATTGTTTATGTTGATAAAATAATGGCATTTATCTTCTAGAAAAATATTACGCACACATAGAAAGCCAGTTAGGTCTATCGGTTAAGGCACCAGTCTAGAAAGCAAAGACCATGAGTTCAAAAGTCCTGCCTTAGCCATGAAAGTCAGCTGGATGACTCTGGGGCCGATTGCTCTCTCCCAGCCCAACCTATCTCACAGGGTTGTTTATTTGGGCGAGGAAGTTGTGTTGGATATGTTTGCTACCTTGAGTTATTTGTAACAATAATAAGGGTGGGATATAAACAAATAAATATACAATAAATAAATATACAATAGCTGAAAGGAAATAAAATATTTAAAAATAGAGGTTTATATACATGCAGTTTTGAGAGTGTATGACAAACCCAAATATATTTTGGATAAAAATTGTCTGATTCAGCTTAAATAAAAGTGTAGATAGGCAAACCTATTGGAGATAGATAAATGACACATCTCTGGAGGAATTTCCTGCACAAAGTTGGCTTCAAACATAGTTGGAATTCTCTGTAACAAATAAGTTGCCTTGCATTGGGGATTTGCAAATATTTACTGAATTCCAGGAACCATGAGCACATTTGTTTCTGGCAAGGGAGAAAAAATCCTGAATCTTTCCACCTTGCTTATTTTTGGCACATAATATTTTTGTTTTCTTTCTTTGTACTGTACCATAATGACTAAGAAAACATTCAGGAAGAAATGAAGATATTTATTCATTTCTACTCTGGACAGAGCAAGCAGGCGTTGATTTGTTCCAAGCTTGGATATATGTTAGAGAAGCTTGGATACATCTTAGAAAAAAATAACTCCTCTCCCATACATTTGTATGTCAGGCTACCTCCATTCACGTAATACGTAATGGTGCAATGCTGGTAGAGTAGATATGTCAATCAGATACAGTCAAATTCCAAGTTAAATTGGTTACTTTGTAGAGATTTAGTCACTTTGTAGAATAAAGTAGGATTCTTTCAAAGTAATTGGAACTGAATTTGTTTCAGTTCCAATGGAATGTTTAGCTTATATAATAGTTTGCGAAAGAAAGAAAGAAAGAGGGAAGGAAGGAAGGAGAGCATAGCATCCTATTAGTGTGATATTTCAGGAACTGAAAAAAAGGTGGAAATGAAAAAAGTCAGATGACAAAATAAGTCAGAGCTTTGCATGAAGTGATGAAGCTCAGAATGTTGACCTGCAAATCCTTCTGTCAGTGGGATTTTAAATTTTAAATTTTCTAAATATTAAATTTTCTAAATACTGAGGGTTAATTGCCATCTGGCCTTTTCAAATTAGAAGGGCAGTCCAGGCAGGTGCTATACTAACTACAGCGCACAACCACAGGGGCCAAGCAATTTGCAAGTTGGCCAAGACAACTTTTGCAGACTAAGCATGGTGATAGCAAAAGAGCCCAGGACAAAAAGCAGGAACTGAAAGAAAGAAAAAAATCATGCCTTGTGACATCAGCTCTAAAAACAGCTGCACTGCTGAATAGCCACAAAAGAGAAGAACACTTAGAGAATTGGAGTTGAGGGAACAGATTGAACAAAGAGGCAACCAAGCCAACTGAAAGAAGACAGTCAGGCTTCATTGGTGTGATTTTTCTGGACCACCTATGCTACTTCTTTGAATATCTAGCAGCTTCCATGTTGGTTGGCAGAACTTGATTACAATTGCCCAAAAGATGCTGGCATGCCCACCTATCTTGTTGCAATTATTTGAATGCCAAGTTTGAGGAGTTGTTAACATTTCTAAAATCCAGGCATCTGTTCCTTGGGTCCTCTACCTGTGAAAACCACTGTCATGTGGTTCACTGTTGTCACTTGTAGTCCTTGAATCTTTCTTTAGTTTTTCATTTTGTCCTCCAGCACTAACTTTATCTGGATGTTTGAGGGCAGCTTTGGCAGGAAAACTGCTCCCCAAAATATTGTTCATATTTTTTTTGTATCAATATGGTATCTGTAGCTACTGGATTGTCTACACTTTTGTTTGTTGTTCATAAGACAAAAGAGCAAAACATGATTTATAGCTGGATCAGTGAACATGCCAACTCTGAGGCCAATGGTACAATATACAAATATTCCTCTGTTGGCTGTTGTTGCCATTCTCACAGTCTCCTTGTTTGATTAGAAGAATATGCCTCCTTCTTATTTAATGACACTGAGAAAATAAAAAATAGTGGTGATTCACTAGTATTTGGTACTATCATTGAATTTGCAGAAGCTAACTGGACTGAGAAACCAGCGGACCAAAAATTATAGTTAAATTATTTCAGTTCAGGATCTGAAGTAAACAAAAATAAATGTTAATGTATGAGAAAGCTAGAGTAAAGTGCTGTCTTTGAAAAGAAGCTGAATTCTGTGAATAATTTTGCAAGTTTATTTGCAAAAACCAAAGCTGAGATGGTGTGCATAAATGAACTATACAGGTGTGAGCTATCTGTTTCTCTGAAAGGTATTTATATTTCTGCATCTTCTTTACACGCACACACACATTTCTCCAAAGCATGATGCAAACATTTAGGATCCTACCATGCAATAGTAGAAGTACATTTTATTGCCATTTTTTATGGCAAATGAAGGAAAGAGATGTGTTACATTTTCAAAAATTTTACTATAGTTACAAAACTTAACCTCATTGAAGCCTGTCCCCTAATATAGAAAAACAAGTTGAAAAAAAATCAATCTTCATGTTATGGGTTGTTTAGTTGTTTGTGTTTATGGTTATTTCTCACATTTCCTCCACATCCTCAAAGCAGTTTATACAGGAATTACCTTTCATGTGATGTCCACAAAGGCAATGATGTGAGGTATGCTCTGCTGTAAGAGCAGTATTTCCCATCTTTGGTGACTTTAAGATGTGTGGACTTCAACTGCCAGAATTCCCCAAACAGCCATGTTGGCCGGGAAATTCTGGGGCTTGAAGTTCACACATCTTAAAATCACCAAGGTTGAGAAACACTATGTAAGAGAATGACTTACCCCAATTCCCTCTAGTGAGTTTCTATGGCAGAGGCTGGCCTTGAACTTGGCTCTCCCCTGCCCTAAATCAACACTTGTGCCATAAACATGACTCCTTACTGCTTACCCTACATGATCTTCAGCAACTAATTTTGTTTTACATTATCCCCATCCTTGTACTAAATTAAGATTCTTTGAAAAAAAAAAAGGAAGGTAGTTCAGGATACATAACTGGGTGAAAAATATATACAACACTTCCTGCTTGCTTAGGGCTAGAATGAATTTGTGGGACTTGAGTGTCACCTATAGACTTAAGGCATAATTGAACTTAAAACCCATTGTTTCTTTTATAATTCCTAATCTTCATCAGTACAATCACTTCATATATTCTCTTCCTGTCTACATAGTGCCAGCACACAAAACCAGACCATGTTTGAGAATTTTGTTAAAGCTGAAATTTACAAGATAATACTGGCAATATTGTCTTTTTAACAAGAAGAATGGGACCCGTGCTTTGCTGCAAAGTAACATGTACTTTATTAATACTGCTGCAGAAACAGAGAGTGAAAAATATTCCTTATTTTCTGTTGGTTGCTCATTCAGCTCTCCCTATCTGTCCCAAACATAGATTAATATGTATTAAAATGCAAACTGTAGCAGTACTGCACAATGATCTTGAACTTCATTAGTTTCATACTAATACAACATATAAACAGTTATCTTTTTGTTTTCTTAAGTTATCTTTTTCAATATACATTTCATGTATACTGTATTGACTCCTGGCATGAAATGGATCTGCATAACTGTGATGGACAGAAAATATTTTACTATTCTATACTACTCTGCTACTTTACTACACTCATTCTACTACACCACAGAGTGCTGTAAGAATATAATTATGCTATAATTAAGTTGGCATGTAATTATGCCAACAGTACATTGCATAAGAGTTTCATAGAGCAATAAAAGTTGACAGCACTGTAATCTAAAATAATTTTTTCACTGAAAGTTTCTTTGGGTGTCTTTTGGGACTCAACTCTAATAATTTACATGGCTATACAATCTGGCAATAGAATTATGCCTTCATGTTAAACCATATTTTATCCACCAGCAAAGTTTTCTTTGTAAAGTATGGTTATATGTAAGCTTTTTTAGAGAGTCAATTTGGCCTAGTGGTTAAGGAGACTCAGAAGCTGTGAGCTCTAGTCATGCCTTAGACACGTAAGCTGGCAAGATGACTTTGGGCCAGTCAGACTCTCAATCTTCAAGGATCTGGTGAGGAGCTGATCAGTCATTTCCTGTTGTAATCAATGAATCAACACTTGATTGATCTGAAAGAAGTGGACCCTGCATTTGTGGGAAAATGCTAGGAAGAAAAAAGTACTTTCAGCTTTCTGTTCTTTGGTAGGTTCATTACACTGAACAGACAGTATTTACTTTTCTAAACATATTATAAAATAATCTGTTATAAAATAAAATTATCGCATTGTATTTCTCAAATTATGCGCCCAAAAAGTACATCTTCATACTTATTGTTTCAACATTTAAAGTACAGAGCACAAATAAACAATTGTTTCATCAGATCAATTCGTATCTTTACTCATGGTGAAGTTGTATATCTGCAACATTTGGAGAACTTTCAAGAAATTCTTTTAATAAAACTTTCATTTTTCATTTTCAAATATTTGTCCAATACTAAGCTTGGCTCAGAAAGGTAGATGTGGATATTTTTCATGGTTGCTTTTAGCATTAGTTGAATGTCAAAAATCTTGCAAGAAGGGTGATCTGATAGACTTGGAATTTTAATAGCTGTTTAATAGCATCAATGACCTTTGAGCAAATCTATCTGTCATGAGATAAGGCAAGTTCTCTTATCAATTTGTAGTATATTAAAGTACAGGACCCAAACTAAATTGACAGCATCATGAAGTGATGTAAATGCTGCAGTCCCTGAATCTGATGTTTTTTCCACTTCGTCATAACATATCTAGAATTTAGAAGTAAGTGGAAATGTGGTGGAGATAATTTACTGTATATAATTTTTTTAAAAAAACTGAAGAGATCTAAATCATTTTAAAGTAGTGGTAAAGCGATTGATGCAACTCAGGTGAAAAATTTGGATGCATAATCCTACATATGGGTAGAAAAACAGAATGGCATCAATTTAGAACTGGTGGGGAAATCTGTGAAATCTGTATGTGAAAAACACCTGAATGTCCTTGAAGATCAGAAGATAAACATAAACCAGGAATGAGATGTAGCTGCTAAAAGCCAATACTATTTTGGAGCCCAGGGTCTAGGTCACAGGAACTGATTATTCTACTCCACTCCCTGATCAGATCCCAGTAGGCATACTGTATCCAGTTTGGTCACTACAGTTCAAAAAGGCAGACAAAATGAAAGTTTATAAAGGATTTCCAAGATGGAAACAGGTCTGGAAATTGAGTCCTATGAGGAATGGTAATATTTGTATATTTGTATGTTTGTATAAATATTTGTATGTTTACCTTACAGAAGAGACCATTGTGATATGGTTTCAATCAAATATCCAAAGGATTAACACATAAATAAGAGGAAGCACATACACTCAGTTCAGAACCATTGGTTTAAAAGTACTCAGAAACAGAATTAGGAGGAAATTCTTGATTGTATGCTATTTTATCCAGTTAAATAAGCTGCCCCATGAGGCAGTAAGATCTCCTTTGTAGGAGATCTTCAATCAGAGGTTAGACAATCCTCTATTAGAAGTGCTCTAATGAATCCTGTACCGAGCAGGAGACCAGATAAGATTTGCTATAAGGACACTTCCAATTCAACGATTTTTTGATTCTCTGAAGTTGGTGTTGCCTGTGAAGGAAGGATAGCTCAGATCCACACTATAAATCAGAAATATTCCCAGTATCTTTTGATTGCTGCTGCAAAGCTTTCTTTTGGGGCCAGAGTCTTCCTGGCAAGTTCTGGACTGTTAGTCAAGAATCTTTAAGGCTTTTTCTAGACAAATCAGCTGAGAACACATGACATCTTGCAGCAAATCTATCTTTCTTCTGTGTTCTGACATATCAATTGGGTTAAGTGGAGTGAGAGAATAAAAAAACCTTCAAGGTTTCAATCAAGACCATTCAATTAAAGCCATATTTTATTTACGTTTTATAAAAGGTAAAAATATGGTAGTTTTGTGTGGTTATTACAACCATTTTGATGACTTTCTCACCTTCCTGGGGATGATCCCAATCAGATTGGTTCATTATACTATGCACAATCATGGATTCCATTTTTACCCCAAGTCCTAGTATAGCGTTATCCACCGCTCTGCATTAGCTGAGCCATTTGTTTTCCAGTAACTTCTACAGTATAATGATACATTTCATTTGTATTCCCTGGATTGACAACACTTGATATTTATGTCACCTATAAGACTGTCCTTTTACCACAGTCTTTGAGATCTTATTGCTCTGATCTTTGGACTCTGCTTCTAATAGAGGGTGGAAGAAGAGATATAGTAGGCTGCAATAAGGAAAGGAAACACAGTCAAGGACATCTCTAGGAGTGAGTCATAAGCACAATTTTCGTCTTCCCTGATAAACTACAATCCTTTGGGAGAATGACTTAGTAAAATAAACAACAATAATGCAATAATAGTGATTATTCCTAGGTTTTAGAAATTAGGCCATACATGCTTTAGTTTGGATTGCTAATTGAGCAGAAGATTGTGTTCTTTGGCCCAAATCTCACTGAAATTGACCATAGATTGTGTAGCTACAGGAGGACTTTTTTTGTTTATGCTGATGAACTAGACCATTCTTCTTTGATCTTCCATAATGAAAACGTGGCTTCACTAAATTATCTTCCTGATAGAATCAATGGTGCTGACAAATACACTCAGTTACACTCAGCACTGAAAGCAACTCAAAATTCCAGGTTATTTCAAAAAAGAAGAGAGGAAGAGACAGAGAACACAGCAAAGACAAGAGTCATACTTTTTCCATTCAGTTCCCATTTCATATCTAAAAAAAGTAATTTCCCACCAACAACAAATCTATAAATATTACAATGTTACCCGCTCAAGGAGGCAGGTCCTCCTTAAACCTATGTTGCTCAGAGTGGAGCACCAGCTGAGAGATTGTAAAGTATGCTTATATTTTGTGAAAATATATTTTCATAACTTCCCAATATAATTTGGAGTTTTCTCTTTCTCTCTGCCTGTCCCTCACTTTGCTTTGGGGACATAAAGTTTCTTAGCAATTACAATTAATTAGGGCTCTATAAAATTAAGGAAACCAGGAAGAGGGTTCAAAGTTTCAGCAGTGAGTCAAAAGACATAATCAGAATGCCAGGTCAGACTTCTGTACAATTGCTCAGAGGCCAGATATATGCACTAGCAGACCAAATTATCCTACCCTGCTGATGTTTAATCACCACCTTTTTCAGAAATGTGAGATTGTTTTTTTTAATGATAGATTTATTTGTTCATTCCATGCTGAAAAAAAAAACCTAGAAAAAAAGCCTTCTCATTGTTTCTCTGTCAACTTTTTTTTTTGTTAAAATAGCTAAAGCACTTAGATCTACTGTTTCTGATTCATGCTGTTGCCATCTTAGCTAATAGATATATAATTCTACCTGGATGCTACATTTATGTATTTATTTAGCTGGTGGTTTGTGAGGCTGCAGTAGATAAAGTGATGCTGCTTCACTTGCAACCATGGAGCACGGGTTTTATTCATTGTCATGGTGAAGGATATTCACTCTCCAATTAGAAAGATTTGATACAAATGTTCATTGCTTGTTTAATGCTAAAAGAATTTCAGCAATATGAAGCAGCGCATCGAGGTCAATTCACACATGCAATTAATTTATGTATATGTTAGAATAAGCACTGAGTTTTTAAACTTATTAATATCTGATCCTCGCTCAGGTTACCCCCTAATTGTTTAAATTTTACTGTGGCATTATGGCACAGCTTTGAAGAACCATACTTTTGTATGTTCATGAGTGGAACCTTGTATGAAGTATTGGACACTCCATGCATAAATTCTGTTCTCCCATTGGAAGAGAAAAATGCTGGGACACAAATTCAAAATCAGATGACAAAGACTACAACTTTTCATTAAGTTGAAACTTTGATGAATGACCATAGCTTTTTCAAAATTGATTCTATGTCCTGTACAAAATATTATAAAATCACTTGTAACTGTTGGTGCCGCTGTCCCTTTGGAAATAAATAAGCGGTCTAAATATTCTTCTACCCCAAGACCAATATTTTAATATAAAACATTCTTTCAGGTTATTTAAGCAATTTCTGTTTAGTACCAAATTACTTGTTTAAAAAAAAATGAGAGAAGGAAAAAACACAGAAAAAGAAACATCTCAGCAAAATAATACATACGTCATATGCTTAAGACATATATACTGTATGTCATAAATACTAGTGCTTTACTAGGCTGATGGAGAAAAGGTTAATTTAATAGAAAAAATAAAATGTAGAATAACATTGATTTTGGCTGATAACAATTACAATACTATCTGTTTTTACAAATAACAGCTGGACGTTTTACAGATGTACAGTATTTTTCAGTAAAATGTATCTGGATTTAACAATGTCAGTATTTAAAAAAATTAATTTCTCCTCTATATTAGTGTTAAAAGCATTTTAAAGTATCCAAATAAAATCTTTACAACTCAATATATTATATCACAATTTGGAGACACACAAGCACACACACATGGATGTGTTTGCATGTGTGTATGTGTTGCATAATATGTACTTATATATCTATACCATTAACTTAAGTTGAGGAAGCATTATTTTCTAGTTCTTTGTCATGTAAAAATGAGGCAGTCCAGACAGTAATAATACAACTAGAACAGGGTTATAAGAATTTTTGAAAATTGGGCATGAGTGACACTAACCATATCATGCTTACTATGTCTTCTCAGAGTACAAGCCACTGCCCAACTTACATAAAGTTACATCAAACTTAATTATTTTTGAAAACGAATAGACAATGAGTGATTGATTGAAGTGCTATTAATCTCAAAGAAATTCATACACAGCTAGACCAGGGTAGCATATCTGACTTTTTCCCATTTTCACCAATCATTTCCAAGTCAAAAATATTCCACCTCAGCTATAGGATATTACTATGCAGGAGCTTTGTCTTTTCATGGATTCTGTTTTTCACTCCAGCCAATTTCTTTGACCTTCTCCTTTATCTCCTTATTGAAGCCATTTCTTTAAGATCTTAAAGTTTTAGAATAAAAGAGATGGAAAAAAAGAAACTTGTTTTTAAAACATTGTCTAGAATTTACCTTGGACAAATGCCCTTCTCAGATTGTGTTGGTCTTCAGTATATTTAAGAAAAGTTTTTTTTCTCCATTTGAAATTTTGTTAAAATAGGATTGTGTACTTTGAAACTATATTATGCACAGTATAATTTTTTATACATCTAACTTTTTCTAGAATATAAATTAAAAAAAAAAGATAGCTGGCTTCATTTTGTGCAAATCCTAAAAAAATAGTGAAAATACTCTTGAGACTATTAATGGTAGTATCAAAACACCTTTATCTTTTTGCTGGTCTGTTAAATGTTTTAAGTTAAAACAATAAATACTGAGGATTTTAAATGAAATGAGTTTTCAAGGTGATAATTATTCATTTTAATCTTAAAAGAAATTCATTTCTAAATAATTTGATGGTGAGCTATTGATTTCTGTGCATATTTATTTATACTGAAAAGAGATTCATTTCTATATAATTTGTAATGTTCAGGAAGGCCTATTTTTTCAGGATAAATAAAACATTTTTATTTCATTTCGATCTGTGCTATATACAGTGAAAACAATTAAAAATGGCATAATTATCTTATATTTTCTGATATATGAATGTTTTGAATATTAATTAAAAAGCACAAATTATATTTTAATACTATTTTCAGTATTAAAATAGAATATAGAAAATATACTATGAAATTTGAAACTTATTTTTGGGATTTTCTCTACATATTATATGGTAGCAGTAAAGCTTTACACTTAGTACTTTAAATTTTCTATTATTGCACAATAATAACAAATTATTTCACTCTTGATGGAATACTGATAATGCATGCACATTAAGAGCAAAATTAGGTTTAGTATATTAATTCCAGTTATAGTTATAGACCACACAAATGTTTATAGTAGTACCATTGCATTCTGAATTTCATATCTATTCGCTTTTCACAATTGCTGAAATCCAGAGAATTTACTCTTTGTTCCGAAAGCAATATATCATGAATGTATTGAGCATATTACATATAAAATAACCCATACATGAGCCAATGCATATTTACTTGCTGAAGAGATACTGAAATCCACACATGGATATGTGATTGTGCTCTTTTTATTCAATTTTATGCAAAAAGAACCCCGCAAGACCTTATTTTACTGCAAAAACTAAACATTATACTATTTGGTGGAATATGTGGCATATCCATGTATGCATCACACTTTAATAAATGCATGAAATATTTGGTAGGAAAAATTCGAGTTTCAGAAAGTATCAGTAAAAGGATCTAATGTTAGCTAAAGGAAAATAAGTGATAAACATAAAGGTACATAAAAGTAAATATGTAAAAAGAAATATCAACAGATTTTTGGAAAGATCTTTTTTAAAAACTGATGTGTGGTATATGTATTTTTGTTGAAGATAGTCTTAAGATTGAAATTAATTTGGTCTATTCATATTCCTCTATGTATATTAATGAACTGATATTTGATTGCTACTTACTGCTTTTTGACTCCTGATAAGATTATTTGGTTCACTTAAATTAGATATTATTTATTAAAATTATTTCCTTTAATTTTTATGTTTAACTTGCCTGAAGTCATGGCCCATATCCAAAGAAATATATTGGTATCAAAGTTTTAAAAGTGCACACTCTATCTGATGGATATTGGTGGATTCCAGTTTCAAGTATAAAAGCTACATTAAAAAAAGTCGGGGGGAAGGTACTTGCATCTTTCAGAGTTTATTCATACCAGAATGATGCCCTAACACTTCAAAACCTATCTTTAAAAACATACTGGTTGATCTGGCCAGAATTTGAAAAGCTGTTGGAGAATTTAGCAATGTGATAAAATGAATACAAGCAAATGCTACCCAACATACAAGAGCACTAAAAAAAAAAAAATACACCACCACTGTAATGCACGCAGAGCATGAGCTTCCAACAAAAAAAATGATATTTCTTTTCAGAGTTCTTCTCATTCTTATTACATGAGGACAAAAAAGAAAAGACTAATGCAAGTATGGTTTTTGTTTTGTTTTAATCCATTGTAAACTTGTGCTGTACTGTTGGCGCACTCTACACATCTTCAAGGGAAACAAGCAGAAAAAAAGGAAAGCAGATTTTTGTCAAAAAATAAAATAAAATCCAGGCATGTCCTTAAATTGACAGGAAGTCAAATGACTTTAATTTGGCATAAAATGCTTTGGTCACAACCTACTGACACTGTGATCCCAGATGTTTTGTTCTGAACACCCAGTAATGAAAGGTAGGCTCGTTGTAGTTTTATATTTTAAGTTCCAATATACAGTTCACTGCCTCCCCCAAAGGGGAGAAAGAGAAAGAGGATTAAAAAAAAATGGTTTGGGAGGGTTTCCCCATTTTTAATAATATGGATTAATCTATAAGTCTACCGGAACAAGAATGCCTGGAGAGAAGCCAAATCAACCTTTCAGTGTACATGTTCTGCAGCAAAGTTGCTGAAGTACTTTCCGCTGGCAAAGATTATTCTTTTTCACTAGCATACAGAAGCCGCCTTCTGCCCAAGACTCTTCCGTTGCTTCATGAGGTCATAGAGAGTGGAAGGAGGTTGAGTTTTGAACAGCATGGTGTCAGGTAGAGGGAGATTTAATTGGTCAGACAGGCAAATTTGATAGAAGAGATCATTCAGGAGCAGGTAGCAAATAGGAAATTGGGTTTCCATCAAAAGGGATTTCAGTCACAACAGCATTTGTTTTCAGGAAAATACATTGTGTTGTAGTAAGGAGTGATTTGTATCCATTTATGTAAGAAGAAAAAAAAGATCAGAAAAAGAAGTATTAGAAAACAGTGAAAAATGCAGTCAGAGATATCTTATTCAGTATTATGAATTTAAAAAAGAATACTAAACAGAAACACACAAGAATGCACACATAATTTTAAATCGTCCAGAATTTAATAGAACAGTATTCTGATTTTTTGGGGTGTGTGATCTCCAAAATGCTTATGGTGAAGATTCCTTCGTTCACAGTGCAATTACAAAGCATGATTTAGTGTAATATGCATCATAATCATTTTTTAAACTTATTCACTTGTTACTTTGTGGAGAAAATTCTTAGTCTGATTCAGGGTCTAGTGCATAAGTTTCCTACAATTTAAGAGAAAAAGCAATAAATAAGTTGAGTGGATTGTGTTCTTTGATCATTCACTTTGGGGAAAATTCAGAGATAAATAGCTGCCAATGGAAGAGTATTTGCTAGTGGAAATAGATTTTGTCTAGCCTAGCAGGTCCTTCTGACCCCACCAAACCCAACCCCTACTATAGAGCGATTGAAGGCTGCAGTCGGGAGGATTCAAAGGCGAAACTGAATATTATCCTGTCTTTGTGAAGAACATGAGTTTTCTATCTGATTTTAAGTCCAATCCCACATTCAAATAAATCTGTCAGTGTCCTGTTTATCATAATCCAAGCTGCTAAGCACTTTTTCCAAACAGTCAGTCAGTTAAAGGGATATTGCAATACTTGGTTGGTTTAGCAATTTTACTATGTACAAAAGCATGTGATTTTATACATGCTTTTTAAGGAGAACTATGAAAAAGATGGCGAAAAAAATTAAAATCATACTTGAAACTAAGATGTGCATTAAAAATATTGCTCACTGGAGGTTTGTTTTCTTAAATTCACTGTTAGTGGCAAATGCTGTAAAACTCACTGAACATAAAAATACTCTCGATAGCACTTGTGTATCTTGACATTGATACTGAAATCATTGTGCTGTTAAGAATCTTGCAACATTTTGAATGCTACTTAAACCAAAAGGGATGACAAGCAGAGGCCTAATGTCATGCGGACATTAATTCTCTGTAAATTCAGAGTTCTGCATATATTACTGCGATCATAAAAAAATCTTGCAGTTGCACAGTAAACCCTTGATTTAGCAGACCAGTGGGGAATGGGGTTGTCATTAAAGTAGATATCCATTAAATCCAAATGTCCTTTGTGAAAGCACATTTCATGAATTTTATGCGTATTATAGTTTTATAAATGGCAAAAGGGATTTTATCCATGAACAGAAACTTAAAGGTTATGGACAAAGTTTGTCTGTTGCATTTAAGATCTCCTAAAGGGTTTTAATTGAAGGTTTACTGTGGCTTAAATAATTTGATTTCCAAGTCATAAGTTCCTTTAAGTATCAGAAACTCCTCACTTCACCCCAAAATATAGCTTAAAATTATTCTGAGAATGTCAAGGGAAGCAATAGCCAAGATGTGAGTTAGACATCTTAGAATAGAGACTTTCAGTTTGGAGGAAATTGTAGTTGGATACAAATCATGAAGGGAAAACCTGGACAAGATATAAAACAATCAGAACAGGAACAGAGGTTTAAAGAAAAACAGATCACACATTAATAAATTGTCAAATACCATTTGGCTACAATGAAAAGAGCAAGAAGAAAAGCTGGTAGCATACAATAGTAGGTGATATAAAAAACTGAGTGTAGCAGCAGTTGTAACTGCAGATGAGAGGCAAAAACATTTGAAATGAAAGAAAAAATGCAAACTTTACACATTAAAACAAGCTGAAATGTACTATTTAGCATGAAAGTAGTGTGTTTCTTTTATCTACTTGATGATTATCCCAAGGTGCTTGGTGACATTTGAACAATGCAAAATTAAGACTCTTTTAGTAAACTTGGACCATTTGCCAATTAGCCTGTATGAATTTCTTTCCATTCAACAAAAGGTTTTAACAAGATGCACTATGGTCTGCTTTGTCACTGTGTACACTATTTTATTACAGCTGAATCACTCTAGATACTAATGAAACCAACTAGAACTTATTGCTTATTTTACTATCTCAGCATATCTTTAAAAGATAAATAAAAAGTACAGAGTATGGCTTGTTTCTGCCCCCCCCCCCATTATTTTTAACAGCAATTTTGCTCTAATCACCTGACCAGAAGGGAAAAGTCAAGAAACTTAAGTTGGTAGAATTTTTCTGGATTTTTCCCTTGGTCAGATCTGACACATTTTCAAATATTTATTCATTTAGTCAACTTCTCTCCCAAATCCAAATTTGGCCACATTCTGTTCTATTTTCAGATAGATAGACAATACAATTTCTTCAAAGATTCCTTTGGATTGGAAAGAAAAATGATTATACATTTAAAAGAAGGTACAACTTATGATGATCATTTTCTAGGAGTAGCAACAGGGCTTTTCCCTTGTTAAATTATTTTTTAATAAATGGTTGATTACATCTACTTATCCCTGTAGAAAAATCCTAGTACTCATTCCCAAGCCTCCTTCTGTTTTCTGCAATTTATTCCAGTACATAGAAGTACATTGGTCACATATGACCCCATTATTAGTCTAGTTGGAGCCTCCAAATGTTATCTACTCATACACTCAAGTCTTTCTAACACATCAGGAGGACACCAGAATTAAGAGAGCTGACCTTTGAGAATGAGGATTCAACTATAACTTTGAAGGGCTTTGAAAGGAAACCAATTGTTTCTGGTTGAGGATACTAATTTCTTTTTCAGGGAGTTGATACATATACTCACACACTATAGCAAAAGTGAAACTCCCACAATAAATAACAATTCTTTCCCAGTATTTCACATTTGGGGGACAATTTCAGTGTGTGATTTATTCTATCTTTGTTTGTTCTTTCATTCATGCAGTGTTAGATCTCTTGAATACTGTTTGTACATTCAATTTCTTCTCTGAAGCTTTTAAGCAAATATATGAAAATGTTCTTTTAGCTTATTGGTAAATGATAAGAATACAGAGCTGGAAGGATAGCCTATGTCTCTTCCTATTAGGAATAAAAACAATAAAACAGCTTTCCTGAGATTATTTTTAAAGTCCAAACAATATTAAACAGAGGAAAAATCAGAAAATTAGTTGGAGAAATAAATGCACTCACCATCTTTACAGACAAGACCAACTACACAAAGACCTGTATCTAAGATGTAGCCACTTGGACAACTTGTACAGTTTCTTTCTCCTGGACCACTACACCCAAAGCAGCTGACATCACATCTTAATGAAAAAAACAAAAACAAAAAACCCCAGCAAGTTATACATAGGACCCATGACGATTATTTCTCTTATAATAAAATAGTGCTTAATTTGATTCATATCTAGATTACTACAAGATTCTAAAATGTAGACGCCAACATGGAAAATAACAGCATAAACATTTAAATCACATAAGCCAACATACCTTTGCTCCTGTTTTACACCTCTGAGATCTTGAAGACTAATCATACACAAAGAAAACTGTGCATATCTTCAACATTTACACATAGTTAACTATAATCTAGTGGCCATGCCAAATAATCTGGCTGCTCAGAAATTTCAGTTAATTAATTTCCCTTTTATATGTCTGTTTTGGGACTAGAAAGCATTAGCATTTACATATATTATTCTCACCCCCCCCCTCACTTTTTTAGCTAGACAACCAATTCCATGATGACCCTCAACCCATGATTTCTGGATGAAAATAAAAATGAGATTGATGGGGAAGAATTCTCACCTGTGAATGGCTAATTGTATATGGTAAGGCTGTTGATCATTGTTAAATTTCACCACAGAGCATAATCATATTTTCATACTTCACAAAATTATGCATAACTCTCTGCCAACATCTTAACTTTGGCTTGGAAGGATCTGTGCTCTTAAAGATGTTCTAGAAATATTTTAAAGGATTCTAGATACCCAGAAGCTTCATTAATACAGCTTGAGTGGAAATTGCTACTAATGCTAGGTATAAGTTTGAATAATTATAAAAAGTTTAATAATAGGAATTATTTTTAGAAAATAGAATGCCTTTTCAGTGGGGAAATTTGTTTCTTGGTTACAGTTCACATATAGGAATCCCCTTTGGATTTTACTCTGCTAGTCATTGCTGACTATATTGGGCAGTGGTAATCTCCGTTTCAAGGCCATTGAGCCAGTCCTGTCTAAAGACATTTCCATGGTCATATGATCACCATGATATCATGGTCTGCTGTTTACCATCTCAGCAAAATGGTACCTATGTATCTACTCACATTTGCACGCTTTCTAACTGCTCAATTGGCAGGAGCTGGGGCAAGAACAGGAGCTCATCCTATTGTATGGTACTCAAGTACTGAACTTGGGCTGCTGGCTTTCAAGTTGACAAACCCAACATCTTAACCACTAAGTCACCTTTATGGTTCCCTTAGGGTTCACATATAAAATGGGTCAATTTTTGCATCTGATTTAAAATGTGACATAGCTTATAATGACCAAAACTTACCTTTTGCAAGTTTTATATCCATTTTCTAATGAGTGATCCAAATAGTAGCCATTGTGACAAGTTGCCACACATTTTCCATTCTCCATAAAATACTCTTCTGTACAATTGATG
Source organism: Pseudonaja textilis (assembly GCF_049901715.1). Classification (NCBI taxonomy): domain Eukaryota; kingdom Metazoa; phylum Chordata; class Lepidosauria; order Squamata; family Elapidae; genus Pseudonaja; species Pseudonaja textilis. The sequence goes on along the minus strand of NC_141991.1, from coordinate 194,276,444 downwards.
CAAGCATCTGCTCCTGGGCCTCAAAAGCCAACAAAACAAAAATGATAACAAAGTGCTATATCCTCAATAAAGTATAGATAATGGTTATTCACTAAATAATTTAGTAGCATGATTACTAATTTGGTGGGGTGAAAAGTGGTATTCTTCCATGTAAACAAAAATGTTAAAAAGACATTCAAGCTCATCCAATTATACTACTGGTCCCTCCTCATAATCTCACTGATTTGCTAGAACTACTGTTGGTTTGTTTTAGATTTGTTTTTCTTACTAATGTTGATAATACTTCTATTCCAGTACCATACATATTGAAGCTGTTCACACTATGATCAATGGGTATTATCTAAGCATGGCCTAATGACAACCTGCATTTCATATTTATGATAGTATTGTGTGTCTCTACAAAGCTTAATACTTATTCTATTTTGTTGCCAGGAAGGCATAAATTATTTAGTTAACAAAAATAATATTAGAAGTACCTTCACAAGAAGCACAGGAACGATGGCATGGCTCACAGTCTCTGCCATTATAATATTTCCCTGCTTCACAGCGTATAACACATCTTGTTCCTTGTAAACTACATAAAAAACACAAGGAGATTTAGATAATTTCTGCTAATATCTAAGAGGAAAAGAAAATACATTTATGCTTTATAGTGAGTTCAATGTATGCTATTTATTAAAGTCTCATTAAGGTGTATTTATAACTGATGTATTGCATCTCAGTCTGAAACTTAATACTGCAGGAAATACTTGCATTTTTTGAAAGCAAACAGACTTCTCAGCTGCTATGCTTAGTTATAAAGTGCAATTTTGTTATTAGCTGATGATTTTTTTTTAGATGCATGTCCCTTGTACTGGATAATTTAATATGGATATTTTAACAAATCACTTTAAGGCTGTTGCAGCTTTAATTTTTTTTTCCTCTCTGAAGTGATATGTGTACTGTAAGGAATACATATGTGCCTTAAAGAACATAACATATGTAATTAAAACATTACATTATAATGAGATAATTACATCATAGTTAGACCATGGTATCAATTTTATGTTGTGGTTTTTTTAATCAGTACAAGCAAGTATATATAGTATGTACCAGAAAAGTAAAGTGGCGAAGGAGTAACCCAATTCTTCAGTTGGAGTGGAATTAAATGTATCTTTTCAATTAAAAAAAAAAGTTGTTTCACTATTGCTTCTTCTACCTATCATCTAGCAATAGCTAATTCATTCAGATTATATTTTCCATGAAAAATAAGTACTGTTATATGTTGCAGACGCCAAAGCTACAAATTTTAGCCCTTTAAAGAAATCTTTCCTATTTTGTCTTCCAACTGTTGATTTTTGTATTATTTAGCCTGATTATGAACCTAAAAAACACAGAAGCTTTTGGGCCAATAAAATCAACAAAGATACATTTTAATTGTGGTTTTAAATGAAGATATGGAAATAGTTATAAAAACAAATTATTAATTATTTTTTCTATATGATAATTCTTAAATATTAGACATAGTGCAGAATGAGAATACAGTGGTTTTTATGTTCTACATACTAAAAGTTTTTTAATCCATGATTAATCCAGGACAATAAATGTATTTGCAAAAATATTTGCAAACAACTTGAAAAAATTCTTCACTTAAAAGCTAAATATAATGTGAAATATTGTTTTCTTCTGAAATGTTAGAAACTTCTTTCCCTATTATGTTAATTAAAGTCAAACATTTCCTTACCTTAGACCATATCTGCATTCTGTGCATGTATGAAATTCAGTGCATGACCTACAATTTTCACTGCATTTACGGCAGACAATCTTATCTAGAAAGAAATACAATGCAGAAAAAAAGTAAGATTAATCATATTCAAAAGTACATTAAATTAACACTTAAATAATTTACATCCCAGTAAATTATTTACATCTTATTTGTAATTGTAAATATATTTCCAAGGTGTCATTACATCTGGAAAAATACTGTTCAAGAAATTCTGCTTTGTGTCATTTACTTATAGCAAGCCTGCTTAGTAACATCAAAAGATACTCATTTTTAAAAATAGGATACATAACTTACATGAATATGGATATATTACAGGTAGTCCTTGACTTACAGCAGTTTGCTTAACGACCATTCGAAGTTACAACGGCACTGAAAAAAGTGACTTATGACCATTTTTTACATTTATAACCGTTGCAGTATCCCCATGGTCATGTGGTTTACATTTGGATGATTAGCATCTGACTCACATTTATGATGGTTGCAGTGTACCTTTTGAGATCTTCTGACAAGCAAAGTCAATGGGGAAAACCAGATCCACTTAACGACCGTGCTGCTTTTATGACAACTGCAGTGATTCACTTAACAAATGTGGCAAGAAAAGATGGAAAATGGGACAAAACTCACTTAACAAATTTCTCACTTAGCAACATAAATTTTGGGCTCAATTGTGGTCATAAGTTGAGGAATACCTGTATTCCAAATTATATAACAATTATACAGCAGAGTAAAGTATGCTTTATAGAATGAAGCACATATGGATGTATACTATTCTCTAATGATTACTGTGTGGGAAATGGAAATGGATGAAAATGATTTTTTGAAATTTGAAATTATCCTTTGAATCAGATTACTCCAATGTTGCAGGCATAAACAGTGCCCACCTGTATTGTACTCCTGGAACAGTCTAGCAGTTTGTTCTCATCATGGCCAACCAATTGCCTAACGCTAATAGCAATTGATCCCCATTATTTCCACTAATTGGACTAACTTTATTTTTTTAAGCCAGCCAAGCTTGTAGATGGCACCATAGTTCATGGCAAATTTTTTTGAAGTAGAATTATATATTGTGTGAAAATTTTTTTGGTTTGTTTGTCCTGATTCTTCCAGGATTCAATTCCATAGGATGATCTTTGTTTCCAGTGTTTGGGGAAAGGGAAACAGCTTCTTCTTGTCCATTTTATGCACACCATGCATAATTCTATACTCCTCCATCAGGTTCCCACTCATTTGCTTTTTTTCTGCTCTAAAAACTCACAAATATTGCAACCTTGTTTTCATGAGGAAGCTACTTGATCATATTAGTTGCTCTGCTCTGAATTTTTCTGGCTCTTCTAAATCTTTTTTAGAGCTTCCCACAATATTCCAGATGTAGTTGCATCATTGATTTAGATATTAACATTTGAGTGCAGGATTGCCATATCTATTTTCAAAATGATTTCTTATTATTCCTAACATGCTGTTGGCCCTATTTTTAAAGCACTGTTGGCACCTTCAATGAACTGTTAAACCTTGCTATACCATACCAAAATGTCCACATGATATCATACCGAACCATATATTTTCCTTGCCTTCATTTCAGAAACTTGGCAACATTATTATATAAAGACTATCTTAAGCTACTTAGAAATTAAAACCCCATTATTGTACTGTGTCACATCAAGCAAAATCACCTCTTTTGTAGTTACAATATAACTTTATTTTTTGCTTACCCATAAATACCAAATGATCTGCTATGAAGATCTTTCTTACTCTCATCTGACTTTAATATTTCAAAATCACATAATCTTCTTTGTTCAATCAAGCTTTGAATAATAGTTTATCTGTTTGCTTATGCACTGATTTGATTTGATTTTCAAGACTGTCCAGTCAATCCACATTTGAGTTATTTGGTATATAATTCTAAAGTTCTGATTAAATTTCACAGAATTCAAAATGAAATGAACAGCAGTATATTAAATGTACTGCATATAAGTATTTAATTTTACAGTTCCTTCCAATATTATAACAACTGAATAATGTAAAAAAAATCTTACTGTTATCCAGGTAAAAGCCGTCTGGGCAGGAGGTAATACAACTTCTAGATTCTTCATTGATAAAGTAACCAGGTTTACAGGTACTACATTGATCACTGTGACTTCCAAAACATGTTTCACAGTTGGGTGCACACTTTTTACAACGTTTCTTGTCTGCGCTATAGTGACCAGGTGGACAGTTGGGAACACAGATTCTTTATTGTAAAAAAACAATAAGAGATAGAGATGGTATTGAGCTATACGGAATTAATCAGGTAACAAATAATTTTGTTTGGATAACAAAAACAGAACAATGGTTTCCCAATACTAGAGCTGGATACAGTATAAACCAAACACTTCTTTTTGTCTAAACAAACACATCTCAATTCACTTCCAATCTTAATTGGACAAAGCGATATAACTGTACATATGCAATATTTAAGATAAAAAGTTGCATTTTAGATGAGCATGATTTACAAAAATTAAGATGCAAATCTTTTAGTAAATGTATCATTGGTCCAAATCAATTCAAAAACCCCATCCTCCATGACAAAATTTCAAGTGTGCATTTCTAACCTTGTTGAACTCTTTACAATGTTCAAGTTATTTTTTAAAAGTGGCATAAAGTAGAATTTAGATAAATATATGGATAGAGAAAAAATATTGCAAAGAATGTAGTCCCAAGACAGAAAGGCATTATTACAATCAAAGGAAAAAGAAAAAATGCAGAATAATTTTGATGGAAATAAAATGTTTTAGAAGTAGGTGAGGAGTGGTAAATAAGGAGCTTCCAACTGAGCAAATAGATTTGAAAATAAGTGATGAAATGATTTGGCATGAAACTAAAAGGGAATGCTAGAAGGAGCATTTTACGGATTTGTATGGGAATGAAAGTGATATGTCAAAGTGTGGAAGTAAAACAAATGCTATAAATGTTACTGTCCAAGAAAAACATAAAAATGAACTAATAAATAAGAACGTTAAAAAATAATAAGACTGCTGTGTAACTAATGGTGTAACTATTAACATATGCGATTTTCTAATGGAATCACCTTACAATGTGATTAGTATGGGATGAAGACTACATCTGTGTCTGACAATTAGAAAAATGTTACCATGATTTCCGTGTACAAAGGGAAAGGCAGAAAAACTGAATGCAAAATCTCTAGGAAATTTATTAAGTATGCCTATGCCTAAGATCATCGGCAGAATTCTGGCACCGATTTGTAAAATCAGAGGGCTACACTGATATATAGTGAATGCTATCTTAACTCATGCTTTTAATATCTTTGGCTTACTATTTCTTCCTTCCTTTGTGTGCTCTCCATAACACTGCTTATCTGAAATGAGAATAGTATGTATGTATGTATGTATGTCATTAAGATTGTAATATATGTATTTTCATATAATGGATAGCGATGTTAATGTGTTATTTAGACAGGCGTTCAAAATTCTGCTGTTATTTCCTACAGTAACAAAACAGCATTCCTAGAAATCCTGCATTTTTCTTTTTTGACTGGGCCCTCTTGACCTCAAAAGGTGACATCACTCTTGAAAGTCTCTCCAAGTTTCTTTCTGTCCTACCTTATTTTAAACCAAATCTAGGTGGGGTTATTTTGAATTTCTTTCTCATCTCTGGACTATATAATCTCTTGTCCAAGTTCTTCCATGAAAGCTCTTTCGTACTTTCCCAAAGATCAGTTCTAAATTCCTCTACAATAACATACATTTAACCTTGTATGGAAATTCCAACTTTAGCAACAATTTACAGTATAGCGATGATGAAAAAGCGGTTTTATGACCAGTTCCTCACATTTACAACTTTGCAGATGTTGATCAAAAAATAAAATAAAAATCCAAAGTAAGATTGTAAACACAGTTGCTGATTCACTTAGCAACTGCTTCATTTGGCAACCAAGTTGCCAGGCTCAATTAAGATAGCTAAACGAGGACTACCTATAGTCAGCTGATTGTGTAATGTTTTATACTATGCTAAATGGGATAATACCAGAAATGAAGCCATCTTGGTATAATCTAATAACAGTTTTCTAAATAGGAATTCTGACTAGTTTCACACTAGCTTATTGCATGTATATTGTATGAGAAGTAATAACTGTTTCATACCGTGTATTGTTTTTAGACTTATAGTAATAGTGTAGGCAGTCATTGCAATGGTCTGGCCCTGGTCCACCACATCCAACCTTACTGCACTCTGCATTGCAGGGACCTTTGAAAAAAGACAAAGAATCCTTGTATTTTTATTGCCTTATAGAAATTACTTCAAGGCCATTTCGTATCAGATAGCTTGGAAGTTAAAAAAAAAAATCAAAACTGAAAATATTGCACACACACATCCACATGTATGTATAATTTTTATTAAAAATTTTAAACAAGAAGGTAAAAGCTAACACAAACCAATAGAAAGGAAAAAGAAAAAGTAAAAAACAAAGTACAAGCAAAGAAATAAAAGTTGAAGGAAAGTAGAAAAGAAAATATAAAGTGGCTTGTAAAATATTGTTCATAGCAGTTATAAAGGCAAATATTCAAAATATCTATAAGAACGTAAGTTATAAGAAAAAGTATTGAATAGAAATCAAAGTTACGAGAGATCTCTTTTCTGGCTTGGTTGAGGAAATGGATAAAGGGCAAGAAAAAAAGCTTGCTGTATTAATGATATTATTTTAAATATAATAATTAATGTTACCTGAGTAGTCATCTAGTCCATAATCTTCCGTAGGGTCTTCAATTGGACTCATGCGTACTCGTTCGCCTTTTAAAAAATCATTTCTTGGGGAGTAAGGCTGTATGGATGTCCCGTAAAGTACTAAGGACCATTCTTTCAATTTACCTAGGTGAATCATATTGGGAAGACATGAAATTCCATGAGGAAATGTATTCTCTTTGATATTTATGGCAGCATATTTCAAAGAACTGTCAACTTTACCTGTTGCTGTTGAAACTATCTGGCTCAGGACACGAGGGATGAACTGCCCAATGAAGAAGAGAAGAGAAGAAACACTCTACTCACTGTTGCAATTGGGGGAGCTCTTCCTCCCTCCCTCACAGAACCTATTGAGATGAGCTGCCCTGTGAGGAAGTGCCGGACGATCAACTGTTCTGGAAGTGGTAGGATCATCTGGCTCTTTGTATAAAGGATTCACTACAGCAGTGTTTGCTAGTTATCTCTTTCCTGTTATTCCTCTTTTTATTTTTTCCTCTCTGCTGTGCCTTTTTAGATGTCAAGCCTAAAATGTTTCATTATTCTGCATGGAGTGGTTAATATTGTTGTAAATATGTTAATACAAAACATTGTTTTTTCTTTTCTTGCATCTCTTCAAACCTACCAATATGAATTTGCAATTTTAGTATTAGGAGGAAGACAGGAAAGTAGGTTTTGAAATGCTGTAATAAATAAGCATTATAATAAAATATCACACTTATTCAAATAGTTTATTTAAAATTATTTTTATTATTTATATATGGAACTGGAAATATCAAGAATTCCTTGAGTTAATATCAACTCCTGGTGATTATATAGACACATTATACAGTTTTCTTGGCAATAGTATGGAATGGTTTGTCACTTTTTCATTCTTAGGTTTTGTTTTTGCTAGCCTTCTGCCCTAGTCTTCCTGGCAATCTCCTATCCAAGTGCTTATTAGATTCAATCTGCTTAGCATTTTCATGATAAGCAAAAGTTGTCATATGTGTTGCATATGAGAATATGCAACACATTTAAATTATATTGCTGCTTATGCTCAGTCTTTCTAACTCCAAAAATTATTAAACATAATTTCCAGGTAGAGTTTTCTTTGGTGTGAATGAATTAAGAGATGATAAAATATGAGAAGATTGTAGCAAAGGAATTGTTCTTCATACAACTATGTCACTTCATTGTTATGTAGGAATTAATATGACTAAAACACATTATTCCATAGGCAGAGTTTCATATTTCATCAGTTACAATGCTGTTCAAAGCAAACAACACATTCAATTGCAAATGATGAAATGCTGAACAAATAACAATACCAGATCAAATGATGTTTATGTGTGAATTGGATCCTGACCATTTAAATAAAATACTTAACTAAAAGAATTTGTAGCAAAAATGAAAAATGAGATGATTCAGAGGGTAAAATTATTGGTGACTACTCTGTAATCTTGGGCATGAGAAAAAGATATTTCTATCCATATTTTTAGCACCAGGAATTCCTGTACAGCCAATCAATATTACAACAAATAGCCCATTATCAGTGAAGAGTTGACAACCAAATATTCACTCCTATTAATATCAGCATCCTACGTTTGCACAAAATAGCTATAGCAGTATAATCCAGTCAGCCCTTTGAAGTAGTGCAGACAAGAATAATAAATCATGAATACTGGCACTGTCATTATTATAAGGTAGCAATATCAATAGCACTTAGACTTATATACTGCTTGATAGTGCTTTAAAGCCCTCTCTAAGTGGTTTACAGTGTCAGCATGTTGTTCCCAACAATCTGGATACTCATTTTACTGATCTCAGAAGGATGAAAGGCTGAGTCAACCTTGAGTCAGTAAAACTTCAACTGCTAAACTGCTGGCAGCTGGCAGTCAGCCTGCACTACTGTATTCTAACTACTGCACCACCATGGCTCCAATAACAGAAAATTTAGTCTGAAACCCATTTTCCCTTGCTTTCCTTACCTTTCCAGAAAAGTAGAGAAAGTTCCTTATGAGTCATTCTTATGTTATTTCTCCTTCTGTAGATTGAGATAACTTTTACATGACCATCATCTAGTCCAGTGGCCCCCAACCCTTTGGGCACTAGGGACTGGTTCCATGGAGAGAGGTTTTTCCATAGACCAGAGGTGGTGTGGTTTTGCATGCTGCCTGCATCCTGTGGGTGGGACTTTGCTTGCTTGCATGGCTGATTGCTGGCATGACATGGTGCTGGTTCACAGACTGGGAGTTAGAGACCCCTAGTCCACTTTATGTCTCTTCCCGATGTTTCCCAGTCATTTCCACATATTTCAAATTCTGAATGCAAAACCTTTTGTTGTATCAATCTTTAATTAAAGAAATAGTAGTGGCAAATAACTTCAGCAGTTCCAGAAGCATGGGGTTGTTTGAAGCATTCCGTTTCTATTTAATATCTCACAAAACCAGCGGGTAGGTCTATCCTTTGTCACAGAGTTTTTAATGGTAATTTTGTGATTTGTGAGCTGCCCATGTATTTGAGTTTAAGATACAAAAATATGTAAATATTCTAGATGAATAAATAAGCTGTTCTGCATATGATTGTATGTATAGTCTGAATTACAAGCAACTGATAGGATACTGCTGACTTATATATGAGGCATCCCCATTGTTTTTGCTCTCTAATCCTCAGAAACCATTTGATGTCTTTGCTAATGTGAAATGCTGACATCAAGAAGTGAAAATTACACCCCAACCGAAACTCATTTAGGGCCCACAGCAATCCAAAATCTTACTCTCTACAGCACCCAAAAGGAAGAGATGGAAAATTGAAACTTCTCTAGGCTTTTCTTATTACCCCCTTCTGATATTGAAGAGAATGGAGAGGCTGACAAAAACAAAACAAAACTTACCATTATTTTTCTGTTCATTTTCTCTGAGCAGAACAGAGAGAGTTTCAAAACCTTAAAGCTTGTATTTGCTGTAACCTGAACCTCAAGTTGTAGAAGGTGAGGCAAGGTAAGATTTCTCTCCTAGCTTCGCAGCAATCTCAATTAAACTACAGCTGATCTAATCAACTGAGTTATCTAACGTTATTACATAGAAACACAGAAATCTGAAGCTGCTTTATAAATGCCTCAGAATCCTGTAGTTGAAATGCTGTTAGTTAAATCTCTGTGAAAAAGCATTTTATGGTGTCAAAATTGGAGGTTAATACTTCTTTTGTCATCTCCACAATTGGAGTATCACCCAATCTTCCCAGCAGATATCATGAGTGTGTAAAAGTCATTTGATGATTAATACCAAGGTTTTCTGGCTATTGATGCTGGAAGGCTTTGATATATAGCAAAAGAGGTTTCACTTTTTGAGTCTAAACAATATTTTATCTTTATAACCCAACTCAGCAACTACACTGTGCTATATTACATTGAATAGATAAAAAGTAAAGTGAATAACCAATAGAATAACTTGTTCCTACCTGGAGTCTTTACATTTCTTAGTTGAGATGGAGTATCATAGATTTCTAAAATCCAATCACCTGCTGCTTTTTCACCCCAGCAGTGAGTTGTCATGAACTCCCAGTTTTTAAAACCTTCCATAGAATGGTCAAATAATCTTTTAAAGAAAAGCACAACAATGTATGTATAAACACAGAATAAAAATATATTTATTAAAAATTGCATTTAATGCAATTGATCATAATCTATATGGGTTTGTGTCAGACTCCAACATCTTTAAGTAAAGAATATAGGGATCTTCATAAGAATTCTGGAAGTCATGCTGCATTTTGGAACCACTAGCTATGACCCAACTTTTATGAGTATAAATGCTAATATAAATGGTCAAATTGCACAAATATTCTGTTAATAAATCTAACAATAATAAAGCACAAACATTTAAAAAAATTAGAAGTTTGTGAACTATAAGTGACATTATTCATATGGTCTGGCATGATTTTATTTTAATATATCTAACCTATGTATGCCATAATTGTGAAATAAGAAAGTGGACATTAACTCTTAGCTATCATTGCCAAATTATTAATGAATAATAATGGACCAAGTGTAATACTATTTATGTTTTTCAGTTTCTTCTGAATTAATAAGTCAATATACAAGCAATCATGGAGACAAATTTTCATAAAGATTTATTTTTTCTTTCAACTGTTTTTTTTGAACTACTGTTCTTATTCTACTCTTTCGTAATTTGCAATTATCATTCCCAGTATTGAACAAAACTTTTGCAAAAGATTACTGTTATTTTTGCCTCTGTTAATGCTCATAACAAAATTTGAGATTTCCACTTGATTTCCATCCATTTCCTGAGTGGTTCCTCAATTTATCTTTTTAAAAAGTTCATACATTTTTTAAGCGCACCCAATTTGGAAAATGAACTTCCATAAAATTGAAAGTTAAGTACCTGTTGGACAATAGCTGAGATCTTGTTCCAGAAGGAGAGGTTAAATAAATTGCCAGATCACCTCTCCGAGGATGTGTAATAGTGATTCGTACCACCACATGTTCCAGATATATTACATGGTGATTGGCATTGTCTGCACATCCTGTGGCTTTGTATATTGAACGAACGCCATTATCTGGTCCATTACGAATATTATCTGGTCGTATTGTTCTGTTTGAAAAATACATGCCAAATTAAATATCCAATGACTATGATAAATTTATCATATCTAAAACATCTCTGAAATACAGCTAGTCCTCAACCTACAACAGTTCATTTAGTGACTGTTTGAGGTTACAATGGCACTGAAAAAAGTGACTCAACCAATTTTCACGCTTACAACCATTGCAGCATCCCCATGGTCACATGATCAAAATTGGGGTGATTGGCATGCATTTACAATTATTGCACTAACCTAGGGTCATGAAATCACCATTTGTAACCTTCCCAGCTGGCTTATGACAAGCAAAGTCAATCAGGGAAAGCCAAATTTGCTTAACAATGCCATGATTCACTTAAATACTGCAGTGATTCACTTAACAACTGTGGCAGAAAAGGTAGTAAAATGGGGCTCACGTGACAACTGTCTTGCTTAGCAGTGGAAATTTTGGGCTCAATTGTGGTCATACATTGAGAACTACTTGTATATTTTTTCCTCCTCTCTCTGTCTGTGTAAGGCTGTGAGAATCATTTGGAGAAGTGCTTAATAAACCTACTGAAGCTTATGAACCTATTACCTGTTACTCCCTTGAAAAGTGGCATGGATAATTCAAAGGCTCCCCTACATTGTTTGAGTATCCATAGACTGAATAAGCATGGAACATGTACAAACAGCACACAGAAACTCTTATTGAGCATAATTTGCACTAATTTTTTTTTTCAGCAAAGGAGCAAAGAAGATCCTGTTTAACAACTAGCTTATAAAAACATTCATGTAAAAAAAAATAGCCACCATTCGCAGTCTCAGTAAACATATTGGTCAATATCTTTAATAAATGTTACTTGATCTGTCGATCTGTGTTTTCAATGCAGACATGCTGTGGAGGGACTGTTGTCCACTTTTCTGCTTCTACCACCATGGCTTCAGCATCCATCAGTCCATATCCATATAAATGGCTGACTACAAAACATAAAACATTATTCTAATCTCGGAGTAGTTAATTTTGTTTTCGTACAACTCAAAGATTTATACTCTGTTTAATTCCTTTTACTCAAATATACATTGTTTCATAATACCACACGTATCCTGTCTTCTTAAAACTGCCAGCTAGAGCTGCAATAATTGGTCTGATAATATTTATTATTAATGTAGGTTTTGGGTTTGATGTTTACATATATGATCAGTTTATTTTTCTCCATATGATTTTTGCAATCAGGGCAAAGATAGTGAAAGGCATCACTATCAGGAGAAAGCTCCACTATATGGAGAAAGCTGTAGAAAATTAGATAAAGAATTTAAAAAGGTGATGGGAATAATTCTTGGAAGCAGAACATATATGTTTTAATTTATCCCATGCTCAATACATCCTGAGTTTTGTGGGTTAAATTTATGAGTTATAATTACTACCAGCCCTGAGATTGTCTTGTTGGCTTTATCTAATGACACACAATTTAGCAAGTCCAGCTAATAGTTTGTCAAAGTATTAGAGATAAGAGTTACGTCTTTAATAACCATTATTAATCAATGATACACAAATATCATGATAGAGATTAAAGTGTTGTATTCAAAGCAGGGTAAATTATGGGCTTAATACTCCATTAACAATTTACACTGTAAGTTTTAAGAATAGAACTGGGACTGCTCTCCATGTTAGGAAATAAATTGCAGTACTTTGAGGACTGATATCAGTAAATCTGATGGATTATTTGGAGAAATACACATTACTTTTTAAAAACCAAGATCTTTGTATTATTCCCATCAAAAAATAGCCAAAATCTATTCATATGGTCACTTTTTTAAAAATTCATTTTTTCATTCTTGGAAAAAAGATTATCACTCAATACTATAATGTCTAGTTTAATTTGCCATGAATGTCACTACTCTTAATGTTTCAAACTGGTTTTGGTGATGAATAATGAGTACAGTCTGATGTACCCTACCATTTTAAAAAATGCACACATAATATACATTTAAGTATAATCCCTCCTCAATCCAATTCAAGAAGAATCACGCCGAGCAGTTATTAAAGTTTCCATATGGAAATGTTCCAGACAACTGATGGATGGCTGTCTGAAATGCACTGTACTTTAAAGTTCCTGATCAAATGGATTGGTCCAAGCAGCTGCCAGAATCAAGACAAGCCCATCATTTTCACAGACTAGATAATAACAATTTTGGGGAAACATTACAGGGTTGCTAAAACTAGCCGATCCTCTGCATTTTGAAGGGGGGGGGGGAAACATCCATCCAATCTCACACTATAAAGTTATCCTTTTATGTGTTGTAAATTCAAGCTGTGAGGGTTATTTTTACTGATATTAACCAATCCTAGAACCTCTTGAAGGCATTATGTTCACATCTTAGAAATGACTTTTAAGTAATACTTAAGACTGTAATTGCCTGAAAAACATAACTCTGGGCATACCATTTTTGAAAACACCTGTGTCCTAGACTGGAAAGGTTATTCTTGCACATGAATAATATACACAAAAATTGCTAACCTTTATATGAATCCCATCAATGTTTGCTTTATTAAAATGAATCAATACTGGTAAAGGACAATCCAATTCTGTTTATTTTTTTAAACAGAGAATTTTCTCTTTTAAAAATTAAAAATGTTGTAGTAGTTAGCCTCAAACTCCTGCATATACTTATTTATTATTTGACATGCATTATTTCCCATGTGAATTCTACTAAAAAAGAAAACAAGTTAAAATTTGTTGATTTCCAAAAGGATATATGGTGATCTGAAACTGTTTTTGGAGGGATTCTTGGTACTCTCTGTGTTGGCTTACAAATATTTCATTACCTGCCTAGGTAACATCAACAATGCTAGTGAGTATAAGGTTTGCTCCCATTTATATACAGGTAATCCTCAATTTAAGATTACAATCATTATATTTGATTTTTATAAAACAGATCTGTCATCTCTTTGAGATTGGAAGAATTTCCTGCTTGCTCTTTTCTTCTTTAAATGTCTTTCAATGACTATGGCATAGACTATCATCATCACCATCATCATCATCCTTCTTCCTCTCCTCTCACCAAATATTGCAGTGAAGTGATAAAGAATGTTCTAGAAGAATAGTTCTTCATAAATAATGTATTATTGAGGATACAAATTTCTATATTTTATATTAAATATAAACTACAGTATATGTTACAGGTATATAGGCATACTCAGTGAGAATAAGAATCATTGGTTCTAATGCAGATATGGAACTTGAAGGTTGGGAGATTCAGTTTTCATTCATTCATTTCCCTGAAATAGTTTCATTTACTTATGAAAATTTCAGCAGTTATAAAATTATCTTTTACCATTCTGGACAGCCAACAGTAGATAGTAGGAACAAAGATTTTTCAAATTAGCTTGACTTTGGGCAACTTTTAGAAGTGAATTGATACCTGGCATTCATTTAGTTAAAAGCAATTAAACAAATATGTTTTCCTAGGTATTTGTATTTAATGTCCATTCCTCAAATCCATGGGTAAGACAAGGCCAAAAAACTTCACTAGTCTAACGGATTTAGTTTAACTTATCCCTCTCGGGATCAATGTCTACATTTCTACTTTAAAAAAATAACCGTTGATTTAAACTCCATAGTAGTGAAAATCCTTAAACCTGGGATTGCCAAGCAAACTAGTCAAGCAGTTCAAGGAAACAAAACGTTAACCCACCTTCGAGTACAAGTTTTCAGTGATTTTTGAGCACTCTGTGATTTTTTATTTCTAAAGTAATATCCTCACAAACCTGCCATTTGGCTGTTTGTTTATATCTTGTGGAGGAAAAAGTAAAGGAACCTCATTGTCCTCCATGCTATTTTTGAATAGTGCAGTTTATTTGGTAAAAGTGTGTAGGAGAGCATTATAGCTTTAGTCAGTAAATGGCTAAATGTGTGTAGATAAGATTGCAGCCAAGGCTAGTTTTAGAAAACTGCTTGGCTTGTTTTCCTCATACACCTTATTATTATACTGTCATTGAAGAAATATGTTCCAACCATAAAGAGAATTATAGTACATTTCCAAAGGGATTCAGTCTGATCTGTGTAATTCATTCCATGAAAAACAGGTTTTTAATTATTATTTTTGGCTGCAGCTGTGGACAATAGTGAAATATTACACTAAATAATGCCACGTGCAATAGTAAAATAGAGTTTCATTTTTGCCAGAAGCAGTATACAGTGTGCACGTATATATTCCCCACATCAAATTAAACACTGGAGGTTGCTATTTAATCTGAATCATTTGCTTTACTTCATCCAAAACTAACAAGAGGTTGAAAGGGAGTTATAGTTTTATTGAAACCATTTGCTCAGCTTACATTGCCAAAATAATTGACTTTAATTAGGTTAAAGTTGATTCTTCAGCTCCATAGTGAATAGGGATTATTTTGTTCTTTTCTTCCTCTTTTATAATTTAGTATGAGGTAGTGTATAATTACATACACTACATTGCACTATATGGAGTAGTAACTTGCAACTGTTACAAATGCAGTGGGATAGATTTCATGAATAACTATAGTTATGACAGAAAATAATATTAATAATGTTTATCTTAATGTGGACTCATCTGCTAGGTGTTTTGTTACATTCATACAATGGATAACATTCCGAGCAATATGGCACAATAATATTTATTAATCATATCCCAGTCATACTTATTAATTTTTCCTGCCATCTTATACACTATTTGGTTTTCATAAGTTAAATATAAAATGTTCTCAGAGAAAAGTAGCAAATAAATTAAGCTGCATAAATAATAAAGCAGCATTCAATTATTTTAACAATATTTTCTGCAATTATTGTAGCATTTAGAATCATACTCGCTATATACTGTTGCTATTTTGCACCGCAGTGAGAAATATTTGATGGCGAATACACTCCTTCAGAAAAGGTGAAATATAAATTAAATAATTAAAAATAATTAACATACAATATGAATAATTTTTCAATTTATGCTATCAACAAAACATAATAAATGTTAAAGTAGATAAGAACAACATAAAAGATAAAAAAAATTAAACTTCCAACTGAAAATTATGGCTTAGAATTTGTTATGTCCTACACAGGCACCTGCATTTGTACTCTGTATGCTATGAATCTTTTTCTTATAAACATTAAATTAAAATCAGTATCATTCATTAAACATATGTATAAAGTTCAAATGTCTTACTATTTTAAACAACTGATTTATGTGAAAGAGTTGTTAGAAACATATTTTCCAAAAGAAAAAAAGAAATTATAATATTGCAGGTACTATTTGAAAACCTAATGTTTTAATTCAGAAATAATTTTGTCGGTATATGAGCAAGGAATACTCAGTTTTAATTTTGCTTAAGATTTCACTTTTTCAGATTACATGTTCCTTCATCTTTATGTCAGTTCACCATACATATTTATCCAATGTTTTCATTTATATATTCCCTTTTCCTTAATGTATTCATATTTATATGTAAATTTCATAATACAATTTTTGCAAGATGTTTCTCCAAATGCATATTTTATGTATTCCTTCATACGCATATTTTTGTTAATACTATTCTCAATATTTACATTTAAGTTCACAGTTTATTTAATAATGAATTTTATCAAATAATATCAATGTGTACATTGTATACTTTTCTTAGAACTCAGGAAATGCATATTGTTTAAATTTATATTATTGAGCTATCAATAATATTTAACTAACAGATTTCCCCAATCAACCCTTATAAGAGGTAGTTGAGAATCATTTTTACTTTCAAGAATAATATTTTCTTTGTAGTGAGGATTCCTTATTTTACCTGAATCACAGTTATACGCAAGAACATAATTCTTGATCTTGATCATTTACTGTATTAGTGTAAATAAAAAGAAACTGCATGGACTATACCTGGTAGGAAAACACTTGACACTAAAGGGAAAAATATAAAGGGAAATTTAGAAATAAAGAAATATTAGGGACTGAAATGTTGATTATGAAATGACAACTTACCCTTGTAACCAGCTGCATTGGTTTTCCAGTCATTGGCAATTAGATGTCTAGCCTGTGAAGTTCTTACAATAATATGTTGAATATCCCTCCATGTTAGTAAACGACTAGAAAAAGACAATAAAAATGTGATTTTCTAAAAGGAGAGAAGTAAAGACGCAGAGGTGGTTATCTAAAAGAGAGAAAAATGTCAAAAATGTTCAGAACAAGAATAAATTATGGGTTAAATTAGTCCTGTTCATAATTAATATTTTGAAGGCAATGTTTTAACAAACAGAAAACTATTTCAATTGCATGAAAAAATAGATAATAGTTAATTGTTATGTGATATTTAAGCTTTTGCATGTGTATAGCCTCACTGTGTTATGGCCTCTCTTTGAAGTGAGGCTGCTTGTCAGTGTGGCTAGGCCATGCCATGACACTTGGAGACTACATCAGGAGACCTTGGTGTTCTCTGACCTTGCTTGTTTTGTTGTAGACTGATAATGTTACCTAGTTTGGGCAATGAAACAAGAAAACAAGCAAAGTCAGAGAGCACCAGGGACCCCTCATTTCAAACCTGAGCTACAAATATTCTCCTTTATTAGAGACATCATCACTTCTATACTAAGCTGTGAATAGAGTGTGCTTGTTATGTTCATACCCAACCCATGCTCTAGCAACTTTGGCTACAATGAGAAAAAAAAAACTTTAACATGAAGTCTCCTGGTAAGTTGTGCTTATAATGATTATTTCATTCTTGTGTTGCAAGGACCAGATGCTACAGCATGGCTTAAGTTCAAGAGATTTTGTTGAAGATTTCTGATCCTGATTCTGACCCTTGTGCTGGTAGATTCCAAAATTTGCTAAATTTGGGGAAACAGCATCTCCCCACATTTTATTTATTTAAATTTATATGCTTGGCTATCTCAGTGACTACTGGCAGTATGCAAAGATTAAAAACCCAACAGTTAAAAACAACATCTCCAATGTAAATGATAGTTCCCAATTATAAAATCATATCAACTACAGAGAAAAAGTGTAAGCTTTTGTGCCCTATGTGTGCACATATGCCTGTTCTTGTAAAGAAGCATCCCTCCTAGCAACCAGCAACAAAGAAGATCACCCCAAACAATTTATGAATCATATTGTTAGGAGCCAGGACAGATTTTGTATAACATGGACAGATAATACAGAGTTGGCCTGCAAACAGGCTAGGCATAGCAGAATCAATCAACCTTTGTTGGCAAAGAAAAATAAATGGTAGTTATGGTAGATAACGCCAGCAAAACTCAAAATTGGTGGTACATAACTGGTTTAAGGACTTCTCTACTTTAAAAAAAAGTTTATGCTTTTGAATAAATAAAATTGTATTCTGGAGTAATCCAAAATCAGTGTTAATTTCATATTTGTAGCTACAAGGTCCCGATTAAAATTTCTTTCATATCCCACTATTGCTTATTTACTCAGTATAAACAAGGGTTTTATATAACAGCATCTTGCTGTTGTTCTTTCCTATCTGTTAATATAATTTAATCAACAGCTGTTGGCACAATTCATGTCCAGATTATATTTTTCTATCAGAAAGGATTAGGATTGTAATCCAGAATCACATTTTTAGTTTCAGGAAGCAAGTTACTAGCTAGACCAGGAGTCTTAAATTCAATTTCATTGAAGGCTGCATCAGGGCTGTGGTTGACTTTGGGGGGGCAGGCAGAGGCATGTGACCAACTGGGTGGGCATGGCCAGCTTAATGACACTGGCCAAACTGCTGGCATGTTTCCTCTTCGCACTGGGTAGACCAGGCTGAAGCCATGCTGGCCTGATGTTTCCACTTTGTATTGGGCAGACCAGGCTGACCTCTTACATTTTCCAGGACAGTCCGGATCTGACCACATCGTGGGCCGGATCTGGCCCATGGGCTTTGTGTTTGACATCCCTGAACTAGACAATGCTGATAATAATGATATAATTTTCTCAAGCAAAACTCTTTGTCTTCTTTCCAGCCACAATTGTAAATATTCCTATATAGATATAAAACTGCTGCCTTGATACAAATGCATTTTCTGATATTTTAATATTCTTAGAAACATACAAAATCTATGGCAGAAAAAGACCTAATGGTCCATTGAATCTGCTCTTTGGGTTTAATTGCTTTTAATGCTCTTTCAATTTATTTATCTGTTTGTTATTTTTAATCATTTTTATATTTTATTCATTTTTATTTAATTTTTTATTGGCTGAGGGACATGCTTATCCCAAGCATGTTTAAGCTCAGATAATGATGATGTTCTTATTGTTCTAAGCATATTATGTTCTGTTTGTTCTAAGAACATTATATTCTATTATGTGAATATGTTCTAAGAATATTCTTAATATACTTCTGAAGGTGAAAGATATATTTTGTTGCTTGCCATGAACATTTGTCTTCTAGCACTAAAATTAAGCAAAGAAAAAAATGAATGGAGAAAATCCAATTTATATTAAAATTCATAAAGATGGAATTAAACTCCACTTAATTACACAGCATCACCTACATGCTTGCTAGTGTAATCTGTTGGTTCTGTTTTGTACCGATTCGTGTACAAATGGTTTCAAGGTCCCAGTTATAGAAATAATAGTACAATATTTTTAACAGTTTGAAATCAAATAATAAGATAAAACCATACAGAGAAATAAAAACAAGAAAAAGTGAGTCTGACCACATATATCTGTGCAATGTCAATTTATATATCCTTGCCGTAAACAAGCAACATGAATACCAAAAGCCTTCAATTTGATCTTAAGACTTAATCAGCAAAGAACTACACTATATCAAATTTATGTCTGTCCTAGCACAAAACTTCTACTGCACAATTCCTTTGATATACTGTATGTTTCTCCTTTAATTCAGCTACTGTATATATTCAGTTTGCACAGCCACCTGCTTACTGGAGTAAAATACTTTTCTAGCAGAGATTGTTTGCTAAACCAGTGATATAGCCAGGAGATTAAAGTTAAAAAAAACCCATTTAATGATGCAAAACAGATGTGTTCAGCCTTATGCAGACTTGGTACTCTGTACCTTTAGAAAAGAAAATCTTGGCTATAAAAATTTGGGAATGATACCTGGAAATATATTACTGAGACATAGAGTGGCTCTTGGGGCCTACCACAAGCTTGTCCATTACTGAATTAATAAGGACAGCTCTCGAACTTTTTCTCTGATGTATTTTACAGAGTTCAACTGGATTATATTTAGGAACAAATTAGCCATAGAATTACTGAGAACTTATGGGGAACATAGCAGAGAAATTTCTATTTGTCAAAAATTCTTCTGGTTTGCATTTAGTTTTTATTTAAAAGTAAAATGCTTATAGTTCCACTTCTTCAAAATTCATGTCACAAAATGTATCTGCTTGTACTTTGCTTTGTTGTCACTAGGAGACACTGTAGTGCCTGTTAATCTACATACATAAATGTCATACTTCAATGATTGTTCCTCAATTTAATTAACAGGATGATTAAAACTTCCAGTATTAATTAATTTTATAATTTATAAAATATCCAACTTCTACTTAATATTTCTTAATCCAAATATCTAAAATATTTAGTTCCACGGTTGAACACTGTGAGATTACTTCTCAATATCTTCTTTGGCTTTTTCCTATAGTTAAGCAATGCAGGAGTATTGAATTAAAAGTTTTACTTTCCTTCTATTTGTCTTTGTATACTACCACATAAAGCAGTAAAAGAGAACTAAAAAATGAAAAATATCAAAATGTTCTTATATGTTTCCCCCCCAATCCTGTTATAGTCTCTACATCTATCATTTAAAAAAAAAACATAGGGTAGAAATTTTTAAACACCATTATTTAAAATAATCAATTCTAATATAAGGATATTGAAGAATGCTTTACAATTCATAGGTATGTAATTTATTTGTACACAAGTTTGTGAAAGGTGAATATGACAACGTAAACTCCTGGCTAGAGTTTATGAGCTCTAGTTCATAGAGTTCATGAATTTTTAAGGTAGGACTGCTTTTCTCCTAAAAAATTCTGCTAGCTAGTAAAACAGACAAGAAGCAGTATTATAATAACATTTGTAAGATTGAAAAAGACGTGGAAAAGCAAAGAACGTTTTCAAAAGATCCATGATAGGCTAAATATTGAATTGATACCCTAAAGCAGGGGTATCCAACCAATCTCAACATGCTGGCTGATGATTTCAGAGTTGAAGTCCACAAGTCTTAAAGTTGCCAATGAAGAGATAGAATCTGTAGCATCTTCTTTGATTAACAAATTTTATTAAGCAGAATAAGCTTTCATGGTTATCATTCACTTCATCAGATCAGAGTGGCTAGGCTGATGTAAAATTTACTGTGGTGAGGAGGGAGGGCAAAGGTGGGGAAAATTTTAGAAACAATTATTATTAAAAATAACATTTAAAATCTGCTGGTCTTTAATGCTTAAAAAAAATGGTTCTGGACCTAGTGGCCAAGGATATACAGGGAATGGAGATTCTCAATCACCCAGGTCATGGTTGACTGAAAGATGGTTTTCTAAAAGTTAGATGGACTTTGAAGCTTCTTGGATGAGAAGTGAAACATTTTGATGGAAAAAAATCTAGAAAGTACAGTTGTCTTTTGGAAAAGCTCCTTTGGTATATGTGCAGGGATTTATTTCTTGGTTATAATAGTAGTTATGGCATATGATATATGATGTAATTCTGATTAATAATAAATATTCTTGCTATCTATTTTAATTTTTGTACCACTTTAGTTGTTTTAACTTTGTTTTAGTTTTGTTTGCTACCCAGATTCACTTGTTTAGATGGGGAGAAGCATATAAACGGAATAAATAAACAGATAAATCTTGCTAACAATACTATTTTACCATTTTAACAATAAAATCAGGACCATCATCACTGATGCAAAAACAGCAAGCCTTGTGTGACTTTGTAGTAGAACTATTTTACACTTGGTAATAATTGCACAAATACTACAAATTAGTGGCATAGCTATGGCACATTTATACTCAATATGGTGAAATTTTTCTTCTCTCCTTCATTCTTGCATGTTTCTGGCAGTTGCTATTATGGTATTATAATCCAAAATTAAAAGTGTCTCAGTCAATGTAAATGTTCCTTTTTTCTTATTTTATCTTCCTGTTTCTTTAACAAATTTGTCTCTAATAGCACTCTATAGTTTCAATTAGCATCACAGTCTGGCTCATATTTATCTTTTGTTTTAAAATATACCAATTGTAATATTCTTAAATAATAAACAAAGAACTTTTCCACAACAATCCACTTTGTTTTTCTTAATTCCTTAATTCTCTTAATTCCAGTTTGTTCATAATAACTATTCCATTAATCCATTTAAAGGTTTTTTACTGACTTGTTTTCTGTTAAAAGTTTTTAAGTCTTTAAAATCTTTTTTTTTGGGGGGGTGGTGTCTTTATTCCTTTGTAAACCAGAAGAAATAATAACTTACCAAGTGGAATCCTATCCTGCCATTCAGAAAACCTCTTTGGCTGTAAATTAATTAAATCAAAAATGATTAAAAATGAGGCTCTTATTAACTTTATACCCATACATTAAGATTGTGGGCTTGTTAAAACCCTTTGGGTTCTATCTGCTTAATTCATAAACTGCAGAAAATTTCAGTTCCTGCAGTCTACTCATGAGGAGCAGTTGTCTGGAGTACAGGTAGGTGATTTCAAGATCTCTCTTTTTTTTCCAGAGAAAAGTTGCTGACCAGAATTCACCATCTGGCCACTGATGTCCTTCACAATCTTATTCTGTTTCTTTGGGAATATCTAGTTTGCCTTAGTAATTCTAGAAAAAAGGGCTTTCTAATTGACTAAACAAACGAAGTTGGTTATATTTGGATGGCAACATACTGAAGATATTTATATAGAACTGCTTTTCCAGTAAAATCCCATGAACGAAATAGAACAAATGCACATAAAAGTCTGGAGTCCTCTGTGACCCTCTTCAGGAAACTGATGGGGCATCTTTATTTTCCAATCTGATTGTCAGCTCCAATGTCTTTGTTAATACCTTCCTTGGTATTAAGCTCTTTTTTCACCCAACCTATTTTTTTTCAGATTCTTTTCATTAAAAAGAAAAAAAAACAAATGAATGGAAAAATAATATACTAATAGCAAAACCAATAGCAGATACCTGCATCAATTCTCCTAACTGCAAGAATGCCTCTGACTCTCTCATGTATCTCCAAACTATTATTATTAAATAGAAATGTTTGGTCAGCAATTGAAGAATTAACCCCCTCCCAAAAGGAAAACAAGCACAGAAGATAACATTCTGAAGTACCAAGCAGATGGGTGGCTGGGTGGATAGATAAATGTTTTGTGTGTGTGTGTGTATAATATTATTTGCAATTTCACTGTCCAACAAGTAGGATTATTAGAAAATAAGATGATATTCTTCTTTAAACATGGTTACCTTCAGGTTACACATGTAATATGACCATACATTTTCAACAAACCAGTAATATCACTTTTATTGAATTAAAATATTGCTGGTGAAATATTTCCCCTAATTTTTGTAGGCTTCCAAGTCTCTTCTGGAGAACCAGAGGAACTTTGTTATGGGAGAAATGCCAGGTCTATAGGAGAGAGGAGAAGAAGATCCATTGCCCAAACAGCTGTTTCTCAGTCGTCAATAACTGTAGCCCTAAACATATTAGTTGTTTTTGTCATTCAGTTACTTTCAACTCTTCATGACCTCATGGACATCATTTACCAGGATTGGATATAACTTCTATTTTAAGAAAAACAATGTAGATTTTTGATAATCACTTTGTACAACTATTTGTTTACATATTTTTTTAGCAAAAGAGTCCTGGCAACAAGTCATTTTCTTTCTTTTCTTTTTGGATTACTGTAGTTCAAGCAATTCAGTACAAAATGTTTGTAGTTTAGAACAGGGGTCTCCATGGCTTTAACGTAACATCTGATTGTTAACTGTTATAACTATTGTTTTATTCTTAAAACCATTTGGTTATATGTGGAATTCGATCTTGTGTTCATTTCCCGTGGTAGAGCTATACCGAGCATTATTTATGATGCACTACACAAAACTAGAATGCTGATTTAGGATTAATCTCTAAATACACTTTAAAAGAGGGAAATGCCACTGCAATGTAACTATATCTAAGTTAAATTTCTTTGTTCATTCACTCATTCAATTTCTATAGCCACCCATCTCAATCAATGACTTTAGTCTAGGTCCTTACAATTCCAAAATTAAAAAAAACAAACCAATAAAAATAGTTAAGACCAATAGAAACCTCCAAATTTATGTATCAGTTGTTAGCCAATTAACTGTAAAATTAATAAATGGGCCATTAATATATTTAGTGCCCCAGGCTCAGAAACATAGTCGAGTTTCTAAAACCTTATGAAAAGCTAACAGTGTTGGGAGCATTCTGATCTCCCAGAATAGGATATTCCAGAGAGCAGGGGCCACTGTAAAAAAGGCCCACCTTCTAACCTCTGCCAGCCAACACGCTATGGTTGATCCACATGATATTCAATCTGCTGGATTGAATTGGATGGAAGAGACTCTTAGAAAAAGGCAGTCCCTCAGATATTCCTAATATATGAATATGGATCGGTGCACAAGCATTTTATAACAAAAAGGGGAAAAATGCATAGAATCTTATGTCTTAATGACTTTTCATTCAAAAACAAAAACAAAGGTACTTACTTGGCTTCCAGTGCCAATGCAATGATTCCTGCAGCCATAGGTGCAGAAGCTGATGTCCCCGTATGACTGTCTGTACAACGCTGTCTGAGGTCTGTAGTGATCTGGAGGGAGAAAAAATGTATGATAAGAATAAGGTTGCTGCAGACAACAAAAGGATTCTTTTGTTGAAATAACATACACATTTGAAACTTTGTTATTCAATGGGATAACTTTTTTTAATGTTGGTTTTTAGCTCTCTAAAGCATATGGATATCCAAAAATCATTTGCCTCCCGGAATACTGTAGTAATGAAATGTCTGGGAACAGTCACATATTACCTTCATGAGACACTTTGCTAGATGATTTGACACTTGAGCATTTTATGGTAGCGCTGCAAGCAAAATTAAATTCTAATCTAATACAAATTTTATTCCTTCAGTGGCAAGAGTAGCAGCCCATTTTTATCCCTTTGAATAACAGATACAGACACTCTGAATACATTTCTGCCTCAACTGAGGCTGCTTGTGTGACAGCAGCTCCTCCAGATGCTCACAACTGAGTACAAATGTACAGTTGTACATGCATTGGCTTCTACTTGAATTGACATAATCAGGGTCCTTCCTCATGTAGGAGCTCACACAGTTGCTGCCCTGAGGATATTTATGCTGTAAGTCTAGAAGAATCCAAATTACATGTATAATGACAATGGTCATCTTTGAAGTGTTCGAGTATTAACATGATGAGGGTTCTGGATATCTGAACCTTGAGTTTCAACAAAATCCTGTGCTCTATATAAATAATTGCTGAGGGAATGGGACCGTATCAAGGATATGCTAGAATCCTCATTCTGAAAGTGGATGGGGCAAGAATAAATACTTGGTTCAGGCCAGAAAAAAAGGAAAGCTTTATATTAAATATATTTACTCTGATTATTCCTCAATATTTATTCTCCTAAATTTTCCCTATATATTCTATTAAAAAGTATGTTTCATTATAACAAAGAAAGACTTTTTAAAGCCACAAAAGCATCCCATTTTAAAATAGTATTTTTAATACATATGTAATTGTTTTATCTTCAACATAAATACTGCTACAGCTACCTAATAGAAAGTATTAACATATACAGTTTTTCAGAAATAAGTACAATTAAATGTTTTCTCCCTGATTAAGCACGCATAGCCTTGGAAATTAAATATTAGTAGGAAATAAGTTGCAAAAGTTTGAAATTTTATATAAGCCATCTTCCATTCAGTTTAAATAAAAATATAAGCTGAAAATGTAAAATTTTATAATTGTATCCAAACATATACTTTGTAAAAATATCCAAACTTTGTAAACTTATCCAAATTAGTATTATGTAGTTATACCACTTAGAAAATAAATATTAAATTACAATTATCAGGCCATAATTAATAAAAGAAGCATATGCTGCATACATTAGAACTGGATGTACCTTATCCATAGAAAAGTACATCAGAAATCAACATAAGAGAAAAGAAAAATTACTGTTTGTAAGTATAGCCTCAGGGCAGAATCTACAAAGCTGCTAAAACATGGAATATAAATTTGTGGAATATAAAATGAAACAATAAAAGCCACTGCCAGTAAATGATAAATATAACTGCCAGTAAAAAAGTTAACAGAAAGCCAAAAAGGTGACATGCACAGGCACTTAGCTTCATTTGTGCTATAATTTTGAAACCAGTAACAGTATTCTGGGTAGGAGATAGGGATGGATGGATGGGAAATGATGCAAAAAGCAAATTCTTGCTTTACTAACAATTGTTGAATATAAAGTATTTATTATGTGCCAAACTTGATAATTTTGTATTCAGGTCTTACACAAGTTGTAAAGCAAATATCAGTTACAGTATCACTTCTTTAAACGTCTCAGTGACTTGGCATTAAATAGCACATGTTCAAACTTTGTTAATTTGTCTACATCATATTTCTTAAGGTTTGGTCCTAGGATCTCTGGGCATCCACAAAACCCTTTCAGGGGTCTGCAAAGTCAAACTTATTTGCCAGCCTATGCTAAAAAATAATACATTATTAAAATCCCATCAAACAACTGTGGTAAGCAGTAATGGCAGTGAATGTGTCAGTATTAATATAAACGTTAACAACAATAATCTATATTTTTGGGACTGTCTGCTATTTTCAAAACTGGAAAGTGATCCTGAGGGAAAAAAGTTTGGGAAACAATGTAAACCATGTGAAAGGAAATTTCTTTAAAATTATGTATTGTTGATATTTGAAGCCTGATAAACTGTCAAAGATGTAAAAGGAATGTCAAGTAACTGTTGGAAATACAACCTCTACCTTTTATCAGCTCTCGTGGATTTGCCAAATATCAAGAAATATTGGAACACAACAAAATATGCGTTTGACTCAAACATATAAAAATGCAATTAAAACTGGTGGTTTCTCTTTTATGTATGATGGATACCAGACCAAAAGGAAACACAGGCCTTTGTTTTTATATATAACATCACAAGACTTCTATCTACATGGAATGGAAAGATATACAAAATCCTAGAATAAATTGGCAAATTAATAGAGCTGGCTGAGATGGCAAAACTGACCACTGATGAAAAAACATTGTCTAGGTTTGTTTCAATTTGGATACTATTTTTGAACTTCTTGCTAAAAAATAATAGAAATGAAACTGATTTAGGGATTTGATGATTAGATGTGTTCCGATTATAGAAATATTATGTATTGCTTTGATTTTATTTACTACATACAATTTACATATTATGCCCTTATTTTTGTTTAAATATAGTCGGAAGTTACTTTACTATATATTTGTATCAGTACTGAAGAAAGTTGGAAGTTACTCTTTTTCTACATCTTTTTTTCATATCTTTCTCTCTTTTCTTGTTACTATGCTATATTTGTGGTTTATTGAAATTCAATAAAATAATATATAAGAAAAGAAATACTGTATAGAATTAAATGCTTAAGGTCTATAGGTCCACTGCCCAGATTCAGAATTTTATAATGCCTGAAATTGATTTCATATAGCAGATTGACCATGAGGGATGTAAGAAAGATTCACTGGCTATTTCTGATCTTCATTAAACTGGCTTCAGTGGGAACATTTGGTAGCATACATGAAAAATCAATTAACAATAAATTCCTTAAATTAGTATGAAGTGTGCATCTGGGTAGGCTGTGATAAGTGTTAATTTTAAAATAAATCAAAAAGAAACCAACTAATACGTTTATATTACATTTATATCATTGATTGATTGCATTTTTTAAAAAAAAATACAAAATAATGTCAAGTACTTTTCAGTCATTTAATTTATACAAAGCAGACTTAGAGCCACTTAGAAATATAAAAAGGAAAAATGGAAACTAGAAGCAACATCTTGCTTTTCAGTTATCAACATTTTGTTTGAGAATAGTCCCATTATTTCAGCTAACAAAGTAAATAAACTATTATGATAGAAATCAAGGCACCCACCAAACAAACGTCACATCAATCTATTGTATCACTTAAGCTCCACCCAAAGAAATCTTGAATGAAAATCTTGCAGAAACAAAAAATATATCCCAGGCTTATAACTCCTCTGAATTAAGCAAAAGATTATTGTGCTTTTCCTTATGAAGTGGCTGTCACTGAAGATGATCCAGAAACTACAGCTGGCATAGAATGTAGTTGTCTGACAGAAGAAGCCAATATAGTAAAGTGATGGTGTTGATTGCACTATTACTTTCAAAGAGCATTCTCATTGAGGTCAGTTAAAATTGTGCTTTTCCACAGAGACTTTGAAGAAGAGGGCTTCATAATGGGTTAACAACAATAGTAGAGGCTGTTCAATTATTTTCCCTGTCTAATGTTGGTTATGGTTTTGTTAGCTTTATTTATTTTCTTAATAAATGCTGTGACTGTAAGCTTCCTGGAAAATATGGAACTGATAGCATACATCATATTATTTATAAATAATAAATATAGGCCACAATATATGTACCAGCTTGAGGTATTCACATTTATATTATACAGATTAATGAGAACAGTAAAATCCAGGATTAGTTTTGAAGAAAACAGAAAAATATGTCAATTGCATAATTATTTATAATTCCCTTTCCTACTAAGGTTTAAATATTATATTCAAGCCTTTTTAAGTTGCCAAATTCTCAGGAGAGGTGGTTTGGACTATAGAGGGTTGAAGAAGCAGGAAGGCCAAGAAAGTTTTAGTGATTCAACAGATTTTATTTATATGACCTCTGGAGTCAAATTATATTTCTTGTTAGATTGTTTCTTTTAGCTCAAGGCTTCATTACAACATTATTAATAGATTAGTGAGCATAATAAAATAATTAGATTTATGTTGGATTACAGCCATAGTTATTATTCACATATTAATCCCATCACCAGTCTTATTTCAATTATTTAAAGAGACATTTCATTCAGAAATGGGTAACAAAAATGCTCTGAATAGAAATTCTACTTGGGCCATGTAAAAAGGTTTTAATGTAAACTGGCTGAACTGATTTTTCTTCTTAAATCAAAGTTGATTAAATATAAAGCGCCTTGTTTGACTCAATACCTGCTCTCTCCCCTCATATTTAAATGTCCTCTACTCTGCTTTCCTTCAAGAGCCTTGAAGATTTTCCCCAGTCCTTGCATGGAAACTTTGGAATTATTTATATGTAAAGTTGTTTTATAGCTTTTCCCTCCAGATTAATCATTCAGTTAGTTTTTATACTTGGTTCACCTCCTAGCCACCTTGAGTCAAATGGACTTATAATTAGGGATTCTGGAATCAGGCAGCCTCAAAATTAGGCATGTGCAAACTATTCTGCCATTTTTTTCAACTTGAAGTGGCAACTCCTTGTGTTCTAAGTATAAAATGAAACATGAAAATTTTCTTGAAATCTCAAAATAAATATGACCTTTTGAGCAACGACTGTCACTTTTTTTGGGGGGGGAAACAGGACCATCCCAAGTGCTGAAGTTTTGTAGATTGTGACCAAATTACCTTTTTATCCTCTCCAAATCTTTTTCAGTCTACCCAGCTCATCAACAGAAACCTATTAAATCTCTGCTGTTACTGATTCAGATTGGATGAAGCAGAGTGGAGTGGCATATGAGTAAAAACATTCAAAGATCAAGAAATTTGGGTAGGCTCATCAAATTACATTCCAAATGATATGATCTCAAATTCTATATAAATAATCTGGAGAGATTATACAGGAGTTCCAATTCTGTTATTGCCTGTTAGAGCTACATTCTTCTCATAACTAATAGGCTTTCTTGCAGAAATCTGAATGTCTCAATTGAAAAGGGAACTTTGGAAGATGCCATTTCTTTGAGACATTTAGGTGGCTGCCTGCAAATGCATATAGATTTATAATAGACAGTTGTAATTTACAACTGCCAGATTACACAAAATTAGGATTACTGAATATCTGGTGTTATTTCCACTCTATCACTAAGTAGCAATTTAAGACTGCCAAGATTTCAAAAAACCTTTAAAATAAAACTGTGCCAACAGTTGCTTGCATGGCTTTGAATTCATTTATCAAATAGAGAGCATGGGGTGATTGGACAGGTTTAAATGCATGGTGCTACTCAGTACAATAGTCTAACTGCAGTACTTGAGATCAAGAGAAATCGCGCATAATTGTGTTTTTGCTATTGTTCTTATATCAGAGAAATGTGAATAAAGTTTGATAGGATATTATCCTCTTCTTGAACACTAGAAGACAAAGCTAGTCTAGAACACTAGATTAGCACTGATGAACACTAGATTAGCACTGATAATCTAGAACACTAGATTAACACTAGATTAGCACTAGATTAGCACTAGATTAGTTTGGGTAATGGAACATCTGCAAAAAATCAACAAGTTCTGAGAGCGCCAAGCGTGCCTTATTTCAACCCTGAACTGCAACTATTCTCCTGTATTAGTATTAGAAGCCAAAATTAATTTTTATACACTTTGCATGTAGTGTGCTGTAATCTGTGACTAAAGTTCATGCAAAGTTGCCTTTGGAATCCTTGCATTTTTTTTAGAAATAATTAATTATATTTTAAGTGCTTGGAGTTTTTAGTTTTATTTTATTTAATTAATTTAAAACAAAAAAAAATGATCCTAAACTAAATTATTTATGGCTTCAGTATGGAATGTTTAAGAAAATCTTATCTAGAAATATTTGAACTGGTGTGTGTTACACTATATCAAGTTTTTGAGTGAATGGGAATTAAAGGTTTGTACAAAAGTTGATGTTCAAATATTTTATCATAACACCAATATTATCAAGAAACTCTTGAATTCAGTATGGTACATTTTATCATGGGAATATTTTTTGCTAGAAAAATGAATGACTTCTTTCTTATTTTACCATTTTTGAGGAGATTACAGAAAAACCCCCAGATATATATAAAATTTATAAAAAGAAAAATAAGTAGAAGAAAGCAGATGATAACAGAGTAATTACTGGAATGAAGAGTTACCTCAGAATTTGTCTTTAAAATTAATCATCTGAAAACAGCAAGGTTTCCAGGAGAGATGGCTAATATCCCAGATTATTAGAAGAAACGATATATTTTGAAAAATAGCCGATCTTAACTCCTTATTAGCAGCAAGAGACTGAAAAGGAGAAAACATTAAACAAATTTGTATTCATGATGGAAAACTAGGATTGAGAGAGAACAAATATGTTTTCCCCTCCCTTCAGTTGGAAGATTTTCTGTATGTTTGTTTCTTGTGCAAATCAGTTTTTGGTTGAGGGTGAAAAAGAGGGTTTTTTTTAGGAGCAAATCCTTTAAAATATAAAAAAATGTCAAGTAACTTTAGGATAAATAAAACCTAGAATGTATTTACAAAAAGAAGTTGTCAATTTTATTTTCAATTAAACTTCAATCATGGTGAAAAGACCACATACTATTTTCCTGTCATAGGATTCTCCGCTGCTGTAGGTTGTAGCTAATGTTGATGCACATTCTTCTAGATACCAAGGTTTCCTTCCACTTTCAGCTGTGCTACTAATGGAGATGGTATAGATGCTATTGGTGTAGCCATCACACGAGCAATGATCCTTACTTCTTCCACCATTTCCAGATGCCCACACATAAATGGAGCCCAAGTTGTTTCTGCCCTATTTGAAATAAATTAAAAAATATTGAAATTAGAAGTAGATAATAAATTGTAATAGCCTTTTTTGGTAATTTAGTTTGGATAAAATATTTTATCTGTAATTTAAATCCATCCTATAAAGTATCAAATATAGATTATAATACTCTTTTATTTTAAGTACTTGTTGCTAATACTTGCTGCTCCAGAAAGGTTATGAAATTACCAGTGAATAAATTAATACATTAAAGGACTAAAGGACTGACAGCTCCTAGTTATGCAACACATAAATTTTATTTTTCTTATTTATTGTAAAAAATATATTCCATTCTGATAGTATCAGAAAATGAATATATATTACCGGTAGGTCTTTCTACTTCCATCCAGGGTTGGGATGCTACTGGTTCAGTCCAGTTCTATAGAACTGGTAGCTCTGAAAAGCAGCAGACACCAAACTGGTTCGGTGCGATGACCTTTTGGTCGTCTATTTGGCCCACCCGCCTGCCCAGGCTCTTGGCTGTCCTTTATTTCCTGCTTTTTCAACGTCAGCTGCTTTGCGTGGCACAGCTGAGGTTGAAAAAGCAGGAAAGAAGAGGATTTTCAAATGCTGCACACCCGCGTGTGTCCAGACAGCACAGCTAATTTTTTTCCAAATGCTGTACACGCGCGCACAGTGCATGCAAAATGCACTGTCACTGAACCAGTAATAACACCAGTTGAATCCTACCCCTGCTTCCATCATAACGAATTGTCCAATAGATAAACGATCTTTTCTGATTATAATATTGTTTTATTAACTATTTTACATTTTATATTGTACTTCTTATAAAGCTTAATTGGATTAGATTTATCATCCTTATTTATAATATTTCAAGGACTATGTGTATTATATCATTTAATAATTCAATATCATTACAGATGAATAAACCATTTCTTCTAAAGACTATCTACCTAGATAGAAGTATGTATTTTAAATTTTGATATTTACAACTGCCCCAAGATTAATGACATTGCTCAGTATTGAGTACAATCCTATGTTTGGACCTATACAGCTTGCCCTCGGAAGTTGTGGGAGCGCCATCACTTGAGACTTTCAAGAAGAGATTGGACTGCCATTTATCAGAAATGGTGTAGGGTCTCCTGCTTGGGTGGGGTGTTGGACTAGATGCCCTACAAGGTCCCTTCCAACTCTGATTATCTGTTATATGTTATCTGTTATCTATGCTATGGTAGTAAAAGCAGTGAAATACTTGTTTTGTACACATCAGTACTCAGCTCCACCCCTTTTTAAATGAAACCATGGTGGATAATAATCCATTGATTGGATATTAGACATCACCAATATGCTGGGGATATTATTTTACATCTTGGCCTAAGGCAAGTAGGAGATGTGGTGTCAAGCCTAAATGCTGCCTAGAGGCTGTAGGGATAAAAGGGGGCAAAACAGATTATGAAGGATTCACAGCAAGCTGAGATTACTATTAGTTCACAAGTCTTATAATACCATGAAAGTTCCATCTAAAACACTTGATGAGTAGCACTTTCCCTGAAGGAGCTATTATGCAGTCTTATTAAACCATGGCTTCTTTTGAAACAACAGGTGGAAGATGGGTCCAGTTGCACCTTTGGCTATTTTTGCTGGTCTGCCAGTTATACTTAATCCTTTCCCAAATCAGAGGCACTGAAGACAGTGACTAACTTCATCTCTCTTTTATGTGTGTCTTTATTTTGCATGAAGCTGCCCTTGAAAATGACTCAGAAACAGCAGGTGTTACAAAATGCAATAACCTGTTTTATTGCCTTTATCTTTGCTGGTAAAATATGCCTGGCCCATATTGTCTAGCAGGAAAATGATCTAGATGCCCAGCTTGAGAAAAACTTGGGTGCTCAAGACACAGACAATCACATTTCAGGGTACTCCATATATTGTGTGAAATTTGTACATACATATCCACAAGTATTTTTGTTTACTCAATATACTATATATTGGTTTTAGGATTCTTCAAATTCAAAGATATTGCTGAAAAAGATGCAACTGGCATATACAGTATATATTGTTACTATCAAATTGATTTGAAAACTGTGGCAGAGTATATTTTGGAAAATATACCTATTTTAATGTCAAATTGACACTATGATATAACCCAGATCTCAAAATGGAGTAAAAATTGACTGTGTATATCTGAATGAATGTTGGGATCTTTTGTATTAATAAAACTAGTGCATGATAATGATGAACTTCTGTCATTTTCTTTGTTAAAAGATAAATAATATTTGTCAGTTGCTACCAA
The DNA here is from genome assembly GCF_049901715.1 of Pseudonaja textilis. Taxonomy (NCBI): domain Eukaryota; kingdom Metazoa; phylum Chordata; class Lepidosauria; order Squamata; family Elapidae; genus Pseudonaja; species Pseudonaja textilis. The sequence continues at coordinate 194,242,344 of NC_141991.1, read as the reverse complement.
AATGCATTTACAGTTGTTTATTTACATCTTGATTTGGACCAGCAACATTTTCATCTCAAAGTTAGCTGAGATATTACATGGGATTCTAAACCCAAAAAGTCAACAATCAATCTTTATAAATATTAATTATTCATATATCAATTTAATCAGTTAATTGATACAAAATGTGATTTTGGCTTAAAAAACAAAAATGTTTAAACTTCAATGTTAAACCTCTTGTTAGATTACACATTATACAACAAAAAAAATCCAATTTATTAAACTCATGGCATTTGTATAGAAGAATGAATAATTGTATTATTGGACATGCAACTAAAGTAACATTTATGATTGTTAAATCATAAATTTTTGCAGTTCTAAAGTTACTATTTTATGGAAAGAAATATAATTAGATATATTAATTTGACTGAAACAAATCAAAGCAATATTTTCAGATGCACATAATCTATTGAAGTATATAACCACAACATAAAGGTTGACTGCTAGTCAATGGTAATAGATTTTTTTGACTTCATTATTGCCAAGAGATTAATTTTCAATATAGAAAAAAGATAAATTTATGGCTCCAATTACCCAGTAGGTTCCATATCATATATGCATTACTTGCATCCTACAAACAAGCTGCCTATAGACATAGATTATGTATGAAGAATTATAATGAAATATGGTTATCTTTTGTTGAAGTGTTATATTAAAAAATCATCCTCCCTTCTCCACCCTGAGAAGCCATATGTTTCAATTCAATCACTTTGGTCTAGCAATTAAACTACCACACTAGAAACTAGTTCTACTCCTGCTTTAACCAGAAAAGCCAGCTGAGTGAGTGGCCTAGTCACTCAACCCATTACGTCAGGCTTAGGCCACAAAAAAGTTGGTCAACAATCAGTTGAGCTGAAAAAAAGAGTGGTACCTGCAGGAAAATGATGATGCAGATGAAAAAAGCATATATCTATATCTATAGAGTTTTTATCTGTGTCTGTCTGTCTGTCTGTCTGTCTGCCTGCCTGCCTGCCTGCCTGCCTGCCTTCAGTTTGTCTATCTCTCTTGCTCGGTGTATACTCATATCTACATTATACAGCATTGTTTTTAATATATATTATATATTAATATAATTTATAAATTATATGTAATTATATATTACAGGTAATCCTTGAGTTACGAATGTAATGGAGCCTGCCAATTACATTCGTAACCTGGGAATTCGTTGGAATGAATCATATTAAATGAACGTGAAAAATCCCTGCCTTGACCCATGCATTTATTAATTGAATGTGTGGGTTGTTAAGTGCACAAGATATCTCAGGGTAGGGAAAGATGGGGAAGAACATGGGGGTCTAGTGATTCCAACCCCCCAAGTCCTCCCTCAACCCACTGAAATACCTATGTTTCCCCCCCAAATCCTGCTGGGTCCACTTAAAGATCTGAATGAGCTGTCTCTTCTCTACCCTCTCTGTCACAGCTTCACTTGAGCAAAGGCTTGCTGAAGCCTAGAGGGAGATAGCATTCATCTTTTCAAAAAGCCCTTGCTGCTGAAAATGGAGCTATGCTGAAAATGGAGACCCAGAAGGATACGGCATCAGCTCTATTTTTGGTGTGGCTCCATTCTGGGCTTTTTGCAAAGATGTTCGGAGACTACAGGGATGCAATCTCCCTGTAGACTTCAGCAAGGCTTTGCAAAAAGCCTTTGCCAGCAAGAACAGAGCATGGGAGCGATGTGCTGGCCCCTCCCAGGCTCTGTTCTTGCCCGCAAAGGTTTTTTGCAAAGATGACCAGAGCCTACAGGAATGCAATCTTTCACCCATGCAGGCTCTGGCAAAGGAAATGACAAAGGAGGGAAGGCTTGAAAAACCAAAGCCTTCCTTCTGCCTGCAAAGCCTTTTGCCACAGATCTCATCTATTCTCTCTGAACTGAGGCCTAAAGTAGGGTGAGATCATGTAAGATCAGTAGCGGGAGATCTTGCGCTACTGATCTCCCATGATCCTGTAGTACTTTAGGCTTCTGTTCTCTTTGAATGCACTGCAGACCTGAAGCAATGAAGCAGGCAAAGAAACTGAAGGCTTGTTAGATCTTCACAATGTGAGTCTTCACAGACCCAGTGGCTGTGGAGACCCGGCTGGAGGTGGTGGGGAAATAGGCAGGATGAATGTTGCAGTGCCTCTGCAGTCGATGGTAAGGGTGAACAACTGCCATGGGGTTGCAATATTTGTAACTTCAAGACTGTGATGTAAGTACTTTGAATAGTCGCTAAGTGAGCTGTTGTAACTCGGGGATTACCTGTATATATAATATATTTAATATAATATATAAATCAGTATTATTTATTTAATAAAACAGGATCCACCCACACAATTTATTAAATAAATTAAAGAATACTATTTTCTTGAAAACAGAATGTTTCATTTGAAATGAACAGACATTTTAGAGTACTACAGATAGTTCTCAACTTACAACAGTTCATTTAGTAACTGTTCAAAGTTACAACAGCCCCATAATCTGTTCCTCATGGAAGGATGGCTATTTTCTGAACACTGAAAATTCTGTAACTAGCTACATCTAAGGCTAAAGCTTCAGGATTGTAATGCAAAATTTTATTCAATAATGATGTTAAACATTTACAAGCTGAATTTCAACAACCATCAAAGGAAATGCATTTTCTTCTCAAATTGTAAATTCCAAGTTGTTTTATCTTGTTTTAATAGCCCATCATTTGGAAATGCATATAAAGTAATTCATACATTCCCTGTTTTTACCAATCTTGTCAGAAGAAGAAAAACCTCCTAAATATTATTAAGAAAAGGCAATTTTTATATATCCAACTTCAACTTAAATGCCATCTATATCTTTGGAAATATAGCATTAAACATAGCATTAAAGTTATAAATGAAATATAATTATCAAAATTTTGACTTCCACTCATTTAGTATCTATGGTTAATCTCTATGAATTACAATTTTGTTAATATCAAACTATCTGTGGTTGCTCATTGCTGTTTCATTCTAATCTGTCTAGATCACTGCTTTTGTTTTCCTATATATTTTGTGCCACATAAAATTAAGGTCCGTTCTTCCAACCAATTTTGTCCTTTTTGAACCAATTAAAGCAAAGGCGAGAAAAATAACTGAAGAAAGATTCATTAATTAAATTCACTTTCAACTTGTCTGTCAGTCATATAAATGTTGATGCTGACTTAGAAAACACATTAATTTTATTCAGAGAAATTAATGAACAGCAAATACTGCTGAACAAAATATTCTGTAATTTTCTATCAATATATAAAGCTTTGTATAACGGTTTCAAAGTAATTATGCAGTGGGCTACAACTGTTTGCAGGATCAGTCTTAAGCATATATTATAATCCTTTGGCATTGGAATTTGTTTCATTTATTAATATATATTTTTAGCTCTGTGTTGGCCAAATTTTGGAGGAGACATAGAGTGCATATGAGAAAGAACAGGTATTTTCTATTGTTCACTTTGGTACAAAATTCTTGGGAATCGGTTTATCCAACATAGTCTCTTTTTCTTTTCTTTCTCAACAACAATTTGCTTCTAACCATTGTTTGGAAAGCTGGAAGGAATCTTCTAGGGATTCTGAATTAGATACCTCATAAATCATATAAAACTCAGAATATTAGTCTTCCCTAACTTTAGTTAGGGAAGTTATTACTTGCATAGCATAATTGTTTTTTAAACCTGACCCCAGTGCCTCCAGTTATTTGTAGTACAAAAATTAGGCTTTGGAACTTCATAGATCAAGGTTCAAAGAACTGCATGAATAATCTTCTATGCACTTTTATTTATAGATATTTTTTAAACAATCTTCAGAAAAAAATGCTTAACGTTTAAAACATGATCAAATTATATAAGCCATTTCTAGTCTGGATTTTCAAATGAATAATAAAGAATCATAACTGATTGCATCATTTGGAACAGACAAAATAGCTTCAAGCTATTCCCTAAAGAGCTATAATTAGTATTTAATTTGTAAGCATAGCAAAAACAAAGCAAACAGTAAAGGTTGCTGACTGAAGCAAAAGCCAATGCATGTATAGACTCTGCATTTCACTTTTCAAGCTATTTTAGTTGCCTAATCTCCATTCTTCAAGGAGACATATTCTAAACGTTTCTACCACCATAAATATATTTTGAGATCCTGAAAATGATAAAATGATTGGCAATGCTCCTCCTAACCCTAACTCAAATCCTAACCCAGTCCTGAGAAATGCCATCTCAAAACCTGTGTTACAGCCAGCTACCCCAGTGCCACAGTGGGAAGCAGCAGCTACCACAGCCCAGCCACAGTTACAGCCCAGTACTAGAGCAAAAACCTGTTCCCATACATCACCATGCATGAAGACCCAGCTGCTTCTGCCATCTTCACTTCACAGCCCCTTCCACTATGTGGTGCACCATTCCTGCCACCCCTGCCCTGTCTTGTCCTGGGCTTACTTCCCCCAAGATGAGCTTCATTGTCTTCTTCTTCCTGCTACTGAGCGCACCTGGCCTGGCTCTTCCTTCTGAGATCACATATGTCAGGAACAAGCAACTCATGGATAGGCCCAAGCAGATATTTTACTGTTGATCACCAATATTACTAGATTTTTTTCCAGACTGTATGCTTCCTCTTGGGAAATGGCTTATACAGATTGAAAGGTTTGATCTCTGGTGTTTCTCCCCAGAATGAAGTCTAACTTGGACTGTTTTTACTCTCTGGTTTAGCCTCTTCCCCTTCAGCTGGGGATTTAACTACACACAACCTCTTTCCCAAGAAAGCCTTGAAGCAACTCTATTCATTCAGCACCATCATAATTTTGAACAGTCATTGAACGAATGGTCATTAACTGAGGACTACCTTGTTTGGCAATGCTAAGAGAGCTTTCAGTTTCTGTCAACACTATCAACGAGTACCAATGTCAAAATTGATGAAGCAAGATAGGTAAAAAAGGCAGCATGGATGAAAAGGGAGGCATTAAGGTTCTCACAACTAGCTCAGTAGCACAACACTTGATCATTAATGCCCAATGAACTTTTTGACTCCCAGCCACATGCATACCTAACATTTTCACTATGAGGTCCTCTGTTCAACCTGATTTTGAAAATTCACTGAAGTACTTCAGTACTCTTTTAGATTCCAAGAATCTGATGGAATTTATTTTATACAATATATTTGATTTGGCTAAATGTAGAAATAGGGAATATTCTTCAATAAATGTTTTACCATTAAATTTTCATTCATAGGATTTTACAGATTTTTAAAGGATTTCAGAACATCTTGTACAAGTTTCCAACTGCTTCTTACCTCTTTTCTTCTCTTTCCACAAAAAAAAAAAAAAATTATAGAGGAAATGGCAATATCTGCATAATCAATGCATTTAGATATAGCACTAGGCGCTGTTCATCTGAAAGCACCTAATATAAAACTATCTTGCAAAAAAGAATGACAAATGAAACCAACACCCACAGGTATCAGGAGTATTTTTCATACTATAATCCTTTGAACTAATCATTGAATCATTTCAATGCAATCTATATCCTACATTTGCTTCCTTTTGTTCTAATTCAATTCTACATCTTCAGACATACAACTTTACTCCTTTCCCCAATAAATATTAAATAACATAAAATGCCTGGATGAACTAAATCAAAAACAATTTATCTCAGTGTCAGATTTCCAACAGAGGTCACCATATACTTCCGCGAAAACCCACATGGTGATTTAAGTTAATAACTTTCAATTTACAGTTTAGTGACCATTCAGCACCATTTTATGACCATTTTTCACACTTACAACCATTGCAGCATTTCCATGGTCACATGATCAAAATTAGATGCTTGACAAGTGGCTCATATTTATGAGAGTGAAATGTCCTGGAATCATGCAATCACCTTTTGCAACCTTCTGACAAAGCCAATGAGGAAACTAGATTTACCTAACAACTATATTACTAATTTAACAAATGTAGTGATTCACTTACGAACTATGGCAAGAAAATTGTAATATGTGGCAAAAATCACTTAATTGTTTCGCTTAGCAATTTGGGCTCAATTGTGGTTGAAAGTCAAGGAATACCTGTTCATTTGGAAACACCCTTTCAGAACTGAATTCAAAGCATTGCACAAGTCCATTTTACATGTGAAAACAAAACTTATTGTAAAAATTATTTTCTTTTTCTATAACTATGGAAATAAACAACTGTTTATCTATTTAATAAACAACTGTTTCCTATTCTTTTAATTTGTATCAGGATTTGCCACAGCAAGTAGTAACATTGACTGATTATGAGTTGGTGTGCATTCTTAAGAACCACACGGTGACATATAAGATTTACTGGGTGTCATGTTTATGAAAAAAATCAGGATTGTTTTTAACAGTGACTTTCCATTTCTTTCTTTCATATTTTTCAAACTCAGTATGATACAGTAACAAGTTTTTGGATATTTTTTGTTAATAAGTTAGTGTAGATTGATGCTATAACTTCAGAAATTTGTGAAGAGCTAATTAGACTTGATGTCATACTTTTTTAAATCAAGCCTCTGGGCAAGGAAAATGTAAAGCTACAATTAAGAACGTTTTCCAAATAATAGAAATGGACCACACCCAAATTATGAACAATCTGCTGGCTGAATGCTCAATTTAATTTACCAGGCCGTAATTAGATGCACAAATGCTTAAAATTCTATTGCCAAAATTTTTGATAAATAAAGTATTGGCTCAATTGTAATTATCAAGAATTCATTAAGTGAAAATTATGCCAATTCTTGAAGTTTAGTTCGAATGCATACATTATGCCAACAAAACATCCCTTTCCCTATAAATAGTCATAAATTATTGCATTACTGGGAAATGTGCTACAAATTATACTCTCCAATTCATTACCTTGCATGGAAAAATTGTGATGTCACTTTATTTATGAAAATTATAAACAGATGTTACATGAACTTTCATCATTTGTAAAAGTAATGACGTTTTCTTTTTACCTAACTGAAAATATATTTCTTTCCTGCTGGATTATTATAGACATTTGCAACTTTAATTAAACAGAAGTCTAGTGCTATTTGCAGGATACAACTACAGGTGATGTTCATTTAATCAAAATTGGAACCAACTACTTTTCTAAGCAATGAGGTCATTAAGTGAGACCTCACGTCATGGTAAATTTTTATTTTACTGATAGATTCTCCATTGATTCGCTTGTGTGAAGCCAGCTTTGAAGCATGCAAACAGTGTGCTTGTGATTGCAGGAGGCCGCAAAGTCATAAACTCCTGCAGATTGCAAAGTGCCTGAAACTCAATCACATTAATTGTCATCACTTAAAACAGTGGCTAAAGAGGGAAGTTATTACAGGAGGACCACCTGGTATTGGTATAATGTTTAAAGCATCAGGGAAGAAATCAGGTAAAGCCAGCTGGGTGACCTTGACCCAGTCACTATTTCTCAGTCTAGGAAGGAGGTAATGGCAAACCGCTTCCTCAAAAATATTTTCAAGAAAACTGCAAAGACTTGTCTAGGCAGTCTTAGAGAATTGGATATGATTGAATTGGAGTGGGAGAAATCCAGACCTGGCATTTATATCTTGCTGTTCAGAATTATTGGATTACTTCTTGTTTGATCTTAATTTACCAGAGTTCCAAAGGTATGGCTAAAGCAGTTTTTATCAGAAAGACAACTGGGATTCACTCAGGAGTTTCCAGGTCTTTATCCATACTCACAATAGTATCATTATGGTGCCCATTGAGTCAAGAGCAGATTGCCATTCGAATTATAGTCAGCAGATTTTTGTTTACTTGTTGTTTTCGCTTGTACTGAACAGTTTTGGATGCTACTTTTTACTAGTGCTATTAAGTATATTGTTCTTTATCTATCTGGCCCAATACTTGAAGTGTGGAATGCTAGTCAAGCATGCGGCCTGTAGGCCCATAGGCCCTGGAAGTGGCCCAGGAGGCTGTCCTGGAGACAGTGAGGGACCTGCCCCTGCTGCCTGGGACTGGCCATGCCTACCCAGTCAGCCGCGATGACCAGGCCCGCCCAGCCCAGCCCCTCAAGGGCAAACAAACTCCTGATGTGGCCCACAATGGGATCAAGTTTGACATCCCTAGGATTTCTCAAGAAAAAAAAAAACATACATGTGCATTTATGTATGCTTGTATATACATATCTTGAAAAATGATTTTATGAATGTGTTTACTTATTTACATACATCTGTAATAATGCATAGAGGTTGTTTGCACTAATGAACTTGTACAGGAAGGGGCCAGAACTCGAAAACAACTTGAAGGAACTAAAAATAAAAATTCATGCACATGTCCACATGTCCAATCCTAATTGAAAAATGCTTTTCACATTAAGAGGAAAGTAGAAAGTTGCAGCGATCTTCAGAAGAGCTGGTGGATTCCATGATCCCTATGCTGGTGCAAGATGGCATTTTGCGGCTGATGTTACTATCAGTTGGTCGGTAATTTTGAGGAATCCTTATTTGGATCCTGGATTTCAATCCCGACACGCTGTCCTAGAAGCATTATTTATTTCCCTATATTTATTATTGATTTATTTTTAATATCATCAATATGCTTCTATTACAACAACAACAACAACAACAACAACAACAACAACAACAATAATAATAATTATTATTATTATTTTAAGAAGATACTTGGTTGATACCTAGGATCGTAGCAGCAACCTGTATCAACCATCAGCAGCAATCAATGATATTTGTGATACATTTTTAAATTTTAAGTTGACTGAGTTTCATGTGTAATGAATGAAATAACAACAACAACAATAAGAAGAATAAGAATAATTTATGCAGAGATGTGTAACATACCGTTCTGACCCCATTCTCAAAGGCCTGGCGTGTTAAAGAAGCTGGTCCATCAACTGTTTTTCCATCATCATCAGGACCCCAGCTAGCGCTGTAGATATGTATATGCTGTGGATTGAGGCTCAATGATTTTGCTTCTACCATGTCTGTAACATCACCATCTAACATCCGCACTCCTTGGGTGAAAAAAGAAAACTTTGATTTGATATAATACATTTGTATGTCCATTTAGCAACAAATAATTCTTGCTGGTGGCTTGTACAAAAACAACATTAAATATCCACAATGTATGCCCCCCAATTAAAAATAGCAGTAGCAAAAAACATCACTCCAAATTATAACTATGATAGCGTAAAATGAATACTTAGTCTTTCTAAATAAGTATTCTAAGTTCTGAGTGTTGCTTAAGAGGCCAGGTTGAATCAAATGAGCCTCTCTGGATATCTTATTTCATAACTAAGATTTCACCATGAAGATGGTCCTGTCTTTAGTAACCACTTACTTTTATTTCACTAGCAGGAACATCTTGAACACACTAATTGTTTAGGAAAACTACTTCCAAGATATTAAAGGCTCTATGAATAAGAACCAAAAGTTCAAATTAAATTAGGAAATGAACTAGACAAAGTGCAGTTGGCATAACAACATAGGAAAGGGGAAAAAACCTTCCCCATATTTACATTCACCCACAAAACTTTCAGTACTTTGATCACTTAGACATTTATTCATTATGTACCATTTTCTGTCTCAATTTTCTGTCTATTGTACTAATTTATATCTGCAAATACATAAAATAAACCTAAAAATAATTACTACACTACTTAGTAATTCAATAAAACATTAACCAGTAAAGTTTAAAAAATAATTACTAGATCAGAGATTCCCAAACATTTTCAATTTTTGGTGCACCTATTACTTCTAAAACTGTTTGCCTCTGTGCCCCAGGGTGCCCCAGCAAATTTACTAAGTTAATGAGAATTACATTCATTTAGTAGGAACAAAGATTACTACGATGCCCCGACAGTTTATTGTAGCACCATAGGGTTCCATGGAGCAGTTTGGAAACCACTGTATTAGGTTGCTATCCAATTCAAATACTTGCTAAAATAGAAATATTCTGATATGCTGGGTAGGAATGGGATGAAGCATCTTTTGCTGGCAAATTTAGGAAGACAATACTGAAAAGGCCATTAAATCTACCTCCTTTAATTCAGATAGGAATGGATTGCAGAGTCAACAGGCAGACAGTAACTGTTGTATTTCAAGGGAAAGAGAGGCTTAGACCAGGGCATGCAATTAACATGTTTATTGAAGGAACAGTGGTTGTCGCGTCTGCCAGCCAAACGGGCAGACTAGCTTGCGAACAACGGCTGGCTTGGCTTGACAGCCGGCTTTTTATAGTCGGCTGTCAAACGATGCCAGCCAATAGGAACGGCTGTTGAACTTGCTTAACGAGTGGACCCGGTTGGAGCCCCAACCGGTTCCCAAGACATAACACCCCTTCCCCCCAGATGAGAACACACATAATCTTTGAGATACGCCGGTGGTCTGTGTTGGCGACCCGAGCGACGTAACTCAGGAGATTCATTTGGCGAAGACGAGTTCGCGGACTCCAGGTCAGGGTACGTAGTGTGGCGACCAGGGCTCGGTGCAGGAACTGGAGTCAGTGAAAAGTCTCTGCCTTCACTGGGGTTAAATGGTGGTGCTCCCGGCTGGCAGTCCCAGTCTACTGCCTGCTCTCTGCTCCGTTGGTGAAGGTTGGTCACTCTGGGAACCCCTAGCTGGACCTTGGAGTGGCGCCCGCGGCTCTTCTGGTGGAGACGGGTCTGGGCGGTCAGGCTGCTCCGTGCGTCTCCGCAGCTGGTCCAGGTGTCTTCGCCACATACGACCGTCTTCAAGTTGGACCCGATAAGATCTCGGACCCGTGACAGCCACGACTTTTCCGGCCACCCACAGTGGGTCCCCTGCGTAGTTCCTAGCAAACACTAGGTCCTGAACTGCGAAATTCCTGGCCAGACTGTCAGACCCCAAGGGGTGTCTGGGCAGTAGTGGGGGTGCAGCCTGTCTAAGGCAGTCCTCAGGTGTCTCCCCATCAGCAGCTCAGCCGGGATTTGTTCGTAACCGTGCACGGTGTGGTATGCTGGCTTAGGAGGAATTGAGACAGTTTAGAATGCCAACCCACTGGGCCGAATCTGGCTAACGCCTCCTTGGCTGATCTGACTGCCCGTTCAGCCAACCCGTTGCTGGCGGGGTGGAAGGGGGCCGTGAGGACGTGTCTGATGCCTAGATTTGTGACATACCTACTAAATTGCTCGAGGTGAACTGGGGGCCATTATCGGATACCAGTGTGTCAGGGAGTCCGTGAGTTACAAAAAGGTGAGTCAAGGCTTTAACAACTGCCTGTGTGGTGGTCGGTGAAGTAAGGCCACATCTATCCATTTTGAATAGGCGTCCACGACCACCAAGAAGGTCTTGCCGTGCATTGGTCCGGCCAGGTCGATGTGAAGCCGTGACCACGGGGCATTGGCACTTTCCCACTTTGTGGGTGTGGCGGTTGGCGGGGCTGCCCTAGATTCTTGACAGGGTCGACACGAGCTTACCCACTTGGCGATCTGATCGTCCATCCCGGGCCACCAGATGTAGCTTCGAGCTAACGCCTTCATCCGCACGATTCCTGGATGGCCCTCGTGCAGCATCTTCAGGACGGGTATGCGAAGGGTGGTTGGTATGACCACTCTGGTACCCCACAATAGGCATCCCTGCAACTTGGAGAGCTCTAGCTGGCGAGTTTTAAATGGGGCGAAATCAACTGAATAGTTAGTTTCCGGCCACCCCCTCCCTACCCAGTCCAGAACCTGGGCGATTGTTCTGTCCTTCTTGGAATGTGATGCTATGTCGTCTGCAGTCACCGGTAGGTTTAGTTCGTTTACATCAAAAATAGTATGCACAGGAGCTGGGTCCTCGACTGGGGCTGGCAAGGGGCAGCGGCTGAGGGCATCAGCGTTGTTTAGATTTTTTCCGGGACGATAGACCAGTTTGTATGAGTATGCCGCCAGGAATAAGGTCCATCTGGTCATTCTAGGTGACAATATCTGTGGGGTTTGCTTTTCCCCTGATAATAATCCTAAAAGCGGCTTGTGATCAGTAATAAGTTCGAATTGGTGTCCGAATAGAAATTGTGGAATTTTTTTACTGCTGCTACTGCAGCCAAGGCCTCCTTATCAACCTGGCTGTAATTACGCTCAGTCGTTGAAAGGGTTCTTGAAAAGAAGGCAATTGGTGCCTCGGAGCCATTGGGAAGCCTGTGACTTAAGACAGCTCCTATCCCAAAAGGGGATGCATCTGCGGCTAGGACCAAAGGAAGGCGTTGGTCAAATTGTATTAAGACAGCCTCAGAGGTGAGTAGAGATTTGACTGCCACAAATGCTTGGTTTTCTTTGGGTCCCCAGTGCCATGGTGTGTTTCTGTCTAAGAGTCTGTGCAATGGTTCAGCAACTGACGCCTTGTGTGGGAGAAATGAAGCGTAGAAGTTCAATAACCCCAGGAAGGCTTGTAACTCGGTTTTGTTGGTAGGCGTGGGCGCCTCGTGGATGGCCTTGACTTTCGATTCCACCGGGTGGATGCCTGAGGCGTCCAGCCTGTAGCCTAGAAAGTCCACCTGTCTAGTGGCGATGGTGCACTTCTCCGCTTTTAGTTTGAGGCCATGCTGCCTGAACTTCTCTAATACTGCCCTGACTCTCTGGATGAGTTGGGGTCTGTCCCTGGCTGTGACTAAGATGTCATCGAAATAAGGCACTACGCCGGGGAGACCTTGGAGGATTCGCTCCATCAGTGATTGGAAAATACCTGGGGCTACACTTACGCCAAACTGGAGGCGCTTACATCTGAATGCCCCTCTGTGTGTAACTATGGTCTGTAAGTCAGCTGTTTGGTTATCCACGGGAACTGTTGGTATGCCTGTGACATGTCCAGTTTGGCGAAAATGGTGCCAGGTTCGAATGTGTGTAACAGGTGCTGGATGACTGGGACTGGATATGCGCTAACCTGTAGATAACGGTTGATTGACGTCTTGTAGTCAGCACAAATTCTTAGATTACCATCTTTTTTTAGCGGGGTGACTATGGGGGTCTCCCACTTAGCGAAATCTGTGGGTTCTATCACCCCTTGTTTTAGTAGTTTGTCTAGTTCCGCGTCCAATTTGGGGCGGATGGCGAAGGGTACTCTACGTGGTTTTAAACGAACGGGACTGCCTGTGGGTCTACTGAGAAGGAGATGGGAGTGCCCTTATAGCAGCCTAACTCACTACTGAAAACGCCAGAGTAGTCTGTAAATAAGGAGTCAACATCAGAAGTTGAGACAGCATGTGGACTCCTTTTATACTAAGGCCGAGAGAGGGGAACCAATCCAACCCCAAAAGACTAGGGAGGGCACCATTAACAACCACTAAAGGCAAATGGCCTTTAAAGGTTTGGAATTTCACGAGAAACTTGCCTTTCCCGAGGACGGGATGTTCTTTCCTTGGTAGTCTCTCAAGGTGAGATGGCACTTTTGAAGCTGTTTCTTTGTCAGTCTGGGCTGGATCTTCTTAAGCGTGTCCCAAGATATGATTGAGAGCGCTGACCCCGTGTCTACTTCCATGCGGCAGGGATTACCTTCTAGTAAAACAGAAAGTGTAATTTTATTGGGGTATAGAGAGTGTGGTTGGCTTGGTAGCAAGTATGGCATTTTTCTACTTGCCTTCGGGGAACAGGAGAGGAAGGATATCTTTGTGGAGATGTGCGCGCTGCCTGGCAGACTCTTGCGAGGTGACCTTTCTTGTGGCAGTTGTGGCAGGTGGCGTTTGGAACCTGCAAGATGTCCGGGAATGGGAACCTCCACAGGTCAGGCATAACAGAGTTTGTTTTGGACCACTGTTGTTTCTTGGCCTCGCTCCTACCTGCGGCTGTCTCGTTGGTTTGAGGCGGTGCACATCGGAGTATTCTGCCGGGTCATCCTCACTTACCGCTTCTTCAGAGTGTACAGAGGAAGTGCTAGGTCTGGGAGTGGTGCCCTGGATCTCAGCTGTGGACTGTGCTGCTAGTTCTGCAGCTAAGGCTTCCTCAACTGCCTGGGGGAGGTTTAGGTCTCTTCTAGCCAGCAAACGCCTCTGGAGTTTTAGATCCCTCACCCCACAGATGAGTTGGTCTAGTAGCATGTCGTCCAAATAGTTCTTGAACTCACATTGTAGAGCTGCTGTCCTCAGGGCTGCCATATATTGGTTTATGGATTCCCCCTCAGCTTGCTTCCTCATCCTAAAAGCGAAGCGCCTAGCAATCTGAGATGGTTTTGGGGAGTAGTGGTTGGATAGTGTTTCCACCAGCTCTGCCCATGGGACATTCCCTATTTCTCGTGGGGCCAGGAGTGCTGTGGCAGTGTCATATACTACAGCCCCACAGTAGCTGAGGAAGTAGGATTTCTTCCTTTGCTCTGAAGCTTCAGCCAGTCCAATAGCATCAATAAAGTGGTTGAAGCGATTTTTATATGAGTCCCACTTTTCCTCATCGGGTTTAAAAGGGGGAAATACTGAATTGACATTCATTTTGGGTCCCTCAGTCTCTTGGTAGACTGGTCTGCCTCACAGGGAGCTCGTTGTCTTGGATTGATGCTGCTTGGGGCGTGGGCGCTGTGGCTACAGTGCCCTATTCTCACTCAAGGACTTCGGCTTTTCTGAGGTGTTTGGATTTTAGTGCTCTTTTGCGAGCGTTAGGCGGCTGTGGCTGTGGTGCTGTACTGACAGCGCTTTAAAATTCGAGCCTTTTTTTCTTATTATTAATTTTTGTTTTGGCAAGGCGGCTGAGGCGCTCGCAATTTCACTGGGGAGTCTTCACTTAGAGACGGCTTCTGTAATTAGTGCCCAATTGTGATCGAGGCGGCTGAGGCTCTCAGTGCCGTAGCTTGCTCGGGGCTGCAGCTCAGTGACAGCCGTTAGAATTTTCGCGCCTTTTTTTTTTTTTGCGCGCGCGGGCGGCTGCGGCTTCAGCGCCCGACTTTCCCTATCTGTGGTGCTCTAACCCGGTTGATCTAACCTGAGCTTTCACTTTTGCGCTGACAGGCTGCTGAGTCCGATGGCTCGGTAAGCAAACGGCAAGCGGCTGCGGCTTCCGATGACAGGCTTCTGAGTCCGAGGCTCGGCAGCAAAACGGCAAGCGGCTGCGGCTTCCGCTGACAGGCTCCTGTTCCTTTAGAAAATGCTCCTGGCTAGCCTTCAGATCCCACCTTCGTCGCCAGTGTTGTATTTCAAGGGAAAGAGAGGCTTAGACCAGGGCATGCAATTAACACGTTTATTGAAGGAACAGTGGTTGTCGCGTCTGCCAGCCAAACGGGCAGACTAGCTTGCGAACAACGGCTGGCTTGGCTTGACAGCCGGCTTTTTATAGTCGGCTGTCAAACGATGCCAGCCAATAGGAACGGCTGTTGAACTTGCTTAACGAGTGGACCCGGTTGGAGCCCCAACCGGTTCCCAAGACATAACAGTAGCACTGCTGATCCCTTTATATGTTCTACTCAGCAAGAAAGGAGCAGTGAGCAGCTTAATTGGAGATGTCACTGAAGAGATGCCATAATCAAAGAATGAGGTGAGACCAGGGAAGCCTCAGTAATGATTCCTTCTTGCCATTGGGACCTTTCAAGTGCTTGCACACTTTCCTGATAAGCTGCTGGAACTCTTGCCTTATACCCTAAGATAGACTGTTGGCATCTAGATTCAATTAGTGTCCTGACTTTCTCTTCTCTTTCTTGATACCTTGGTTAACTGCTGGACTTTGGTTGGGCGCTATCTTACCTCATTCCCTGAAACTTTGTAATCTGGCTAGAAGGAAGTAAGCCCTACCTGACTGTCACTCTTTTCAGGCAAAGACAACAATTGCCTGTAGCAGGAAACAAAGCTCAGCACAACTTTGTACCTCTGGGAATGTGTGACACACAAACAAAGTGACTAAATAAAACAAAATAAATGCTGAACAAGACTAGCATGATCGTGTTAAATCAGCGGTTTGAGTCAACATTCATTCATTTTTCAAGCTCTACAGCTGACCCAAAATACCTGGGAAAAGGACCTGCTGTTTCTCCCAGAACTGGAGCCAAAGTGCTAGGTACAGCCATTTTAATCTATACAATCCTGTCAGAAGTACTGTGTTGGAGGTATTAAATTGTCACATAAAAGTACCAGCGCTGTCTAAAATTTTATTTTTGCAAGTGATGTCACTTGCAAGCACAAGTTAAGAACAAAATATATGATTGCTGTCACCAATTTGTTGTAAAAATTTAATTAATCTATGAATGATTAATTTCTAATCTAAAATACATCTTCATTGAAATATAATTCTGTCTCAGTTCTAGATGATGACAGTGATTAGCATAATTATGCTGTCTGATGCCCAACAAATGTGGGCATTTCAGAAGCAATTTTTTTTTAAAATATAATAAGAGACACAAACAAAAGAATTAAAAAGGCAAGGTTGACAAGAACTGACAAGAACTAATTAGAAGCAAATCCATACAATCCAGGTAGATTGTGCAATGCAAAACAAATTCTATTATTTAATTAGAAAGAATACTGGTAGTTGCAAATTAACCTGATACTAAGATATAAAGAAGCCATGTCTTAAAAAGCCACGATAAACATAATAACTATTTTCTCATTTAATAAGCAAATTGATATTTATAATTTAAATTAGCATATTTTATTTAAATAACAACTTTGTTCTTCTCAAATTGTTAAATACTAATTAACACAAGACTTGACTGTTTCATTGGTATAACTCTACTTTTCTTGTCTCCTGCTATTACTAATTACATAATTGAAACTGCAGCATATTATATGTATTGTGAAATTTACACAACAATTTTTCATGCCCTATAAGATAATACTTATCTTAAGGCACCAGACTAGAAAGCAGGAGACTGTGAGTTCTAGTCCTGCCACAGCCATGATAACTAGCTCGGTGATTTTGGGCCAATCACTCTCTCTTAGTCTAACTCACCACACAGGATGATTGTTGTAGAGAGAATATGAGCAAGAAATATTATTATACATCTTGGTTGCCTTGAGTTATTCATAAAATATCTAAAATAAATTAATTAAAAATACCAATTCCATTGCAAATTTGTCTAAATGAAAAAAAAGAATGACCTCTATTTATATAATAAATAATAAAGATTATCTGACATAAATATTATCAGAAATATAATTTTCTATGGAAAATGAAAACATTTTTCCATATTAGTTATTTAATATATGCTATGCCTGGTTTTGCTTCCAGAGATAATACAGAGAAAACAGTCCTTTGAAGTTCACTCAGTAATAGAATAGAATAAAAACTTTATTGTCACTTTAAATGTACTCTAATTGGCATCCATTAAAATAAATTATTATTGCATTCAGCTCTCAAAAGATAATCATTATGGATATACCCACTTGGATGATTCATTCCATGAACAGAGGTCCATATGAATACATATGACTCTGATCTCCCTATTTGCAATTTTGCATATCCACAACTGATAATCATGCATAAATATCAGCATATACCTATATCATTTTCATGTATTCTTGTTTTGGCCTCATGTCTTGTCCATGCCATGCCATATCCTAGCAGAAATCTTGCAGCAAATAAGTATAAGCAAATTTATAAGCCAATAAGACTTTCTTGCTTGCACCGTTCATTTGAGATCTCTATACAAATTTTCACTTTGGGAGCAGTTCAAGCAGACATTTTACTTGGTTTTCCTGTTCTGCTATGTAATTTTCATTTCTCAACAGTGGTTTATTCCATTCTAATTGGAAACTGATAGATTTAAAATTTTTCTAAATATATCCTTCACCTGTTTTGCAAGAGTAAGCTACCTTAATTATAAAATGCTCAGAAAGCTGACATTTGAAAGCAGACATAACAAAAAACATAACCTGAAACTGTTAGAAGGGTTGGAATATTTGTTTCCCTATGAAATTGGGATTTTCCCCCCCTAAGTATAGGCTTAATAAGTCAATCACCTTTCTTCTTTGTTAACAGCTTTACAGTGAAGAAAAACAAACAAAACAAAAGCCTGAATCTATTAGAAGTATGTCCAAACGTTTTCATATTCACTGTTTCCTAATTCAACTGCACATAAATAGCAGGTATATATTCAATTTTCATAGAGATATCGTGATTGACAGGGTTCTTCTTGGAACACGTGAAAGAGCTCACAGGATGAAGAAATCAGGGACATAAGCAGGTTGACGCCATCTATCATTAGCTTAATTGAGGTGTTCCAAAGGAGATGGCCATCTGCTATGGGGAAGGCACATGTCATCTAATCTTCCACAATCAAGTGAACCAAGTGAAAAGAAAATGTAGCTACATTGTGCAAACAACTATTATAGAAGGTAGAAGAAAGAAATGCTCAAAGCAGAGTGCAGTCATAGGCATAGTACAGCACACATAACCTGAGTCCCAATTCTCATAAACATATTTTGTTAAATACAATTTTTCTATATAATGCTTTATAAATAAAGTATTGGAATAAAATAGGAACAAATAAAAAGAATCACCTGTATTTAAGACACAACTTCAGTTAATTTAAGAAGCATCCCCATAACTTAAAAACCATTGGGTTCCATAAAATCAACAAGGTGTGTTGTTGTGCTCCTTGAGCACTCAGAGATTATACCGTTTATGGACAATTTTAAAAATATTTCCCTCTGAAATAAAGACTAAAGACGGTGAATTAAATTCCACTAAGATTAACTCTTTGTTTTATCTTTTAAGGCATCACATTTCATAAAGAAACATAGGGAAACTGATCACATTTTGGTGATCTGACTACATCACTAACATGCCATTTACAACCTTAAGATACTCCCCGCAAATTCCTTCTGATCTAAAATATACTTGACACCCAATCATTTTATATTAGTATTTCATATATTTGAATATTGTAAATGGAAGAGGAAGAGTGCAGGTACTACCATCTGGCTTCACCTTTTCTGGCAGCCAAACTAAGGTTAATATAGTTATAGGGCTTTACAAAAATCCCCAGTTCTGTTATGTTAGTGCTTAACCAATGCAATGCAGTCAGGACTTGAAAGATTGAAATTCAATGTTTGAAAGCTTACTGAATGATAATGGCCCAGTCACTACATTTTAGTCCCATTAATAATACAAATCTTTTGTTCTGGGGAAAGATTGAAGATTGTAATGCTAGATATAAGTACTGCACTGTTGGAGAAAAGGCAGAATACAAATCTAATAATGAAATGCATAAAATACTAAGAGCTTCTTTAAGGCAATTCCCTTTTATTCTTTAAAGAATTATCATATTTAATAGACTGCGGTTGAACTAATCCTATCCATAAAATTGCATATTTTGCCCAATTTCTTGTTCTTTGAAATTCCTTTTTCATCTGATATTTGGAGAATGACATCAAAAGAAATATCCGAATTTTCCCAAAGCTGTGATTATTTTACTTTTAAGGAAACCAGTTGCAATATATCATCTAAATTTAGACATTTCACTGTTCTTTGAAGAAGTTTTGTGATGTTGTTCGAATAAATGGATATTTGTCTGGTTTGAATGCAAACTGTTTTCCCAGTTTACATGACAAAAGAAGCCAAAATGGATTATAAATATCTATATACACAATAGCAATGGGAATAAATAATATTATGTATTACATATGCATTGATTGTATACTATCAGGTCCAAATGACTACATAGATATACCTATAATATTAACTCCTTCATCTGTTGTTCAAGTTAATATTAATAATTAATAACACTTATTTTAAAAAACACACATAGAAAATATATATCTCAATTATAAATTATAAATATGTGGCTTTTCACTTCAGCAAAAATGAATGTATGTAGTTATAGATGGATGATTAATTATTTTGAAATAACTATAAGGCATTCATAACTCTCTCTCTCTCAGAACTATTTGTATTAGCAAGTTAATATGGGCAATAACATCACCATGTAGATCAGGCTTGTCCAACCCGCGGCCCACGGGCCGCATGCGGCCCAGGTTGCCTCGTAATGCGGCCCAGTGCCCACCCCAACCATGGTGCCACAGGAGGAGGAGAGGCAGGCGTGAGGCGGGGCGAGGCGAGCGCCAGGCCAAGCAGCAAGAGAAAAGAAGGGCGCCGTCAGAGCGCCACCTCCTGCTGTTACTGCCGCTGCTTCTGCCCCTGCCACCACTGCTGCTTCTGTCCCCGCCGCCGCTGCTGCCCCCGCCGCCGCTGCTTCTGCCCCGCCGCCACCCCTGCCGCTTCTGCCCCGCCACCCCCACCACTTCTGCGCCCGCCCCACCCCGCCACTTCTGCCCGCCGCCACCTCTGCTGCTTCTGCCCCGCCGCCACCCCCGCCGCTTCTGCCCTCCCACTGCTGCTGCTTCTGCCCCCACCGCTGCTGCTGCCCCCCGCCGCTTCTTCCCCTGCCGCCACCCGCCGCTTCTTCCCCGCCACCGCTGCTTCTGCCCGCCCCGCTGCCCCAGCGAAGGCAGAAGCGTGGTGGGCAGCGGTGGTGGCGCAGAAGGAGCGGCGGGGTGGCGAGGCAGAAACGATGGCAGCAGAAGGAGCAGCGGTGGCGGGAAAGAAGCGCAGCGGCAGAAGTGGCAGCGGCGTGGGGCAGCGGCGGGGCAGAAGCAGCAGTGGTGGCGGGGCAGAAGCAGCAGCGGTGGTGGGGAAAGAGCGGCGGCAGAAGTGCAGAGGCGGCGGGGGCAGGGCGCGAGCAGAAGCAGCAGTGGTGGCGGGGGCAGAAGCAGCAGCGGTGGTGGGGAAAGAGCGGCGGCGGCAGAAGTGGCAGAGGCGGCGGGGGCAGTGGCGGGCGGGGCAGAAGCAGCAGTGGTGGCGGGGGCAGAAGCAGCGGCAGGGGCAGAAGCGGGGCGGGGGCAGAAGCAGTGGCGGGGGCAGTGGCGGCGGGGGCAGAAGCAGCAGCGGTGGTGGGACAGAAGCAGCGGGGGCAGCGGCGGCAGGGGCAGAAGCGGCGGAGGGGCAGAAGCCTTCCCCCACCGCTGCTTCTGCCCCCTGCCGCTGCTGCTGCTGCTGCTTCTGCCTTCCAGTCCTGCCTCATCCAGCCGGGCCATTTGCAGGAGGAGAGGTAGGCGTGAGGCAGGCGAGCTTTCTCCCCCTCCCCCCACCACAAAATTTGGCTGGAAAATAAACTGTGATCAAAAAACTGTGATTAAAAAAACGTGATAAAAATAAATAATTTTAAATAAATAATTAATAATAAATAATAAAAACATCTCACTAACTTTATTTCCAAAGAAATTTAATATGTTAACTATGTTTTCTATGGTTTTTTGGGATGATCGGGTATCGTTACTGTTATTTTATTTTATGTGTGGCCCAAACCAAATTTTCATCTTCTAATGTGGCCCAGGGAAGGTGAAAGGTTGATGTAGATCTTGCTTTCCTTAGGTAGATTTGGCAGATTGGTTTGGCTCATACCATTTCTGAATCATAAATTCATTCCAATCAAAAATAACAGAGGGACAAAGAACAAAACAAATTAATTTGGAGTTGTTGTTGTTTTTAATATATGCACACTGGTTTCTAGCCTAATATCAGAACCAATATACAAACTGGCTCTCAGGATGCTGAAATATTTAGCCCACAAATAAAGTGGGAGAAAAGAAGTAATTTTGGGGGACATCTCTAGTATTCATTACTTTTTAATGAACAGAAAGGACATACAACATGTTCTTAGGACTGTGTGAGGTGGGTGAGATTTGCCTCAAAGTGACACTTCATTTTGTAAAGGCACTGTATTTTATATTGTTTAGGTAAAGAATGAACATAATTTGCTTCAAGTCAACAAGCACCATTTGGTCTAAACTTTTAGTAAATCAAACAGTTCTTTTGAGAGGAAGGACAATTCCCTGCAGGACATAAAAATTGGAAGAGACTTTTATGCATGCAGAAAAGGATATATGCCAGAGAAAACTGCAGAGTAGAGTGAATCACTTTATTACTGGAAGAGGCCATATTAATTAATGAATTTTCTTATGAACTTTTGTTGAAGCCATTCATCCCCTCAAAGATTTAGACAGTCTTAAAAGTTGTAGAAGGGAGATTAAAGTAACATAGTATAGCTAGTAATTTTACTAGCTATAGTAACTGCTTCATTATTATTGCAGTAAAGCAATAGTGAAGGTATTTTTTTTCCTCAAAGAATGTATGTCACCTTAAAAATGAGGCTTATCAGTTATGCTTAAGCACCTTATAGTTAAATGCAAAAATAAGTGCATGAAAATGTTATGTAGAATAAATTTAACACTATAACTAAACACACACTTACTAGGGATAACTGCCATGCTTACTGAACAAAGTGACTTCCTTTGACTTAGATAGGGCTTTATTAATTTTAAAATATTACTTTTAAATAATAATTACACTTACCTCCAATTCTGGCATTATATGCAATTCCTACTATGCAATGTGAGTTATTTGCTGTAGCTGCCACTTCTCCAGCACAACGGGTTCCATGTCTATGGAAGGAAAATATTTTAAATTAGTTAAATTAGTTAGCTCCAGTTAACAGTGGCAGTGTTCTAGGACCCACACTCTTTATACTCTATATAGATGACCTTTGCGATCACCTTATAAGCAGCTGCATCTTCTTCGCCGGTAATGTAAAACTATTCAACACCACCAACAATGCTACTGCTCTTCAAAGTGACCTAGATTATTTGTCTGAATGGTCAAACATCTGGCAATTCCAAATCTTGACCAATAAATGCTCTATCCTACACATTGGTAAAAAAAACCAGTACACCAAATACAAACTAGGCGGATATGACCACGTTGATGACCCTCACTCTGTCAAGGACCTAGGAATACTCATATCTAATGACCTAAGCACCAGAGCTCACTGTAACAGCATTGCCAAAAAGGCATTAAGAGTTGAAACTCTAATCTTATGATGCTTCTCCTCGGGAAATATTGAATTGCTAATTAGGGCATAAAAAACCTTTGCCAGACCAATACTCGAATACAGCTCATCAGTCTGGAATCCACACTGTATCTCAGACATAAATACAATTGAGCGAGTCCAGAAGTATTTCATGAGAAGAGTAATACACTCCTCTGCTTGCAACAGAATGACTAGGCTTGAGATTTTGGGCTTGGACAACCTTGAACCGCCTATGGTTGGACTTAAGCATAGTACACAAAATTATCTGCTATAATGTCCTACCAGTCAATGACTACTTCAGCTTCAACCACAACAATATAAGAGCACACAACAGATACAAATTCAATATAAACTGCTCCAAATTTGATTGCAGAAAGTACAACAGCAGTAGAATGGTCAATGCCTGGAATGCACTACCTGACTCTGTTGTTACATCCTCTAGTCTCCACTCCTTTAACCTCAAACTATCCACTATTGACCTCACCCCATTCCTAAGACGTCTGTAAGGAACATAGTGCACAATTGTGCCTACTGTCCCTGTCCTATTGTCCCCATTTATTTGTACCTATTTCCTGTATTTTTACTCATGTTTATACTTATACCTATTATCTTGTAAGTGATTGACAAATTAAATAAATAATAAAAAATAGGTGACATTATTGCAAACAGAAGTATTTTTTTTACTGTTATAACAAGTCAAATAAGAAGCAAGCTAAATTTACTTCAGAAAGTGACCTGCACTTTTCAGACTGAAGAAGCTTCCTAGATGAGAAGTGAACCATCTTCAAGGAAAAACAAAGAAAGTCCAGTTGCCACTTGAAAAAGCACCTTTGGACATTGGAAGTTATAGCACTGGCCCGAAGAGGCCAAGATAGAGACCAGAATTGTTCCAATGAGGCAAACTGAATCATTGCTTTATTTCATCGAAGTGAATTATCAGGCTGAATAAGCTTCTTGGATGAGAAGTGAACCATTTTCAAGGAAAAACAAAGACAGTCCAGTTGAAAAAGCACCTTTGGGACAATCATGATCTGGATGACTGAGAACCTCCATAGACACATAACTTCTAATGCATTCCAATGGTAGTTTGGACATAGGTTGGGACTAACAAGAAGTTTCCCCTCACCTTTCTTTGATAGTGTGAGCTCTGCAGGAAAAAGCTGGGTTTGGCTCTGAAGAGGTAAGATGTAGTCATTTTACTTTGCTCTTCGAATAGCAGTTTCTCAAGGACTTCTTTACAAAGAGAGTTTTTTTTCCCCTCAGAATCAAGACTAGACTAATGGTCAGGTGTCATTGCAAGCATATATGCCAAATAAGACAACTGAACAGTACTGATTTATTTATTAGTATAAACATAAATGGAAGAAATAGCAGATATTGAAATGCAATGATGGCATTTTAAAAAATGGATCTGAAAAAGATAGGGAGTATACAAGACTTGCATACTTCCTCATAAAATCAGTTATATCAATTTTGCAGCTATGCCTCATCACCAGTTAAAATTAATGTAATATAAAATTATACATCCATTAGTAATGTAACCAAATAGTAAACAACATCACTTTTTCTATCTGAAAAAATATGTAGAAACAATTGATGCAATCTTTTTGTAATAATAAAACTTCGTCCATTTCAAATGTGCATAATCAAAACTTTGAGCCTGTACAAGCTGAGGAACTCAAATCTCACAGGCTATCAAAAGGATATTTAAATGGATATTTAAACTTTACAAAGTAAAGTAAAGTAATAAAAGTAAAGTAAAGTAATAAATCTTTTTGCTTGTTTACATGTCGTAAGAATTTAGAAGAAATTATACCATAGAGCAGTGGCCCCCAAGCTTTTTTGTGCCATCGCCCGGTACCGGCATCACAAAATGATCCGCGGCCCGGTACCGGCATCAGCATGCATAACAAGGCAAGGTGAGCTGAGCGACCGGCCAGCCAGCCCTCCCCCGCTTCTCCCCGCCACCTTCAATTCCTCCTTTGTACCTTTGTCGATGGGCTTCGCTTCGGGACGGCTTTGGGACGGTCGCTCGGCTCGCCTTGCCTTGGGTGCTAAAAGAATCCTCGCGCCTTAGTTTCATTTGAAGCCCCCCCACTTCGATGAAACTAAGGCATGAGGATTCCTTCAGGACCCAAACGCTGCTTTCCAACCGGAAGAGCTCACCCAGAAGCACTTTCTTGTCAAACAAGATGGCGGTGCCCAGCAAACCAGCGGCCCGGTAGGAAATGTTCCACGGACCGGTACCGGTCCGCGGCCCAGTGGTTGGGGACTCCTGCCATAGAGTATCCATAAACTAATTCTTGAAGTATTGGGAAAATATATAATCTAAGCTTTTTTTAAACAATTGTAATTATCTTGACAGATAATATAATTTATATAATAAAAATATAAAATCAAATCTGTAAGTTGTGTTCATCCATGTATCTGAATATAGTAATGACATTCTCAATACAGAATTCTAATCTCTTTTCAAAGTATATATACAAACACGCATATTCTATCCCTCATATTATTTTCCTTGAGATTTACACTGTTTTTGTTCTTCCACAATCTTTTCTCAATTGCAGTTCTACAGCTCCTGATGTCTGACACTCCGCTCTCTTTTGAAAGTTTAAAAAACCAAAACAAAATACAATTTCTCTCTGTTCCTGAAATTTGCTAGTGAGTTTAAGCCTCTTCAATATACAGGAAACCTCAGCTGAGAAATCAGAAATGAAAATGAAGACTAAAAATGAATGTAATGATGAAAGATTAGACTGTAGAGACAAGAATTTCCTATTAGATAAACCAGAAAACCAGTGATTTTGTAGGCAATATAAATGAAGCTCATAATAATAATAAATAATAAACTTAGGCAATAGCAAAGATCAATATTTTCTATGGTGATGCGATTATTTTTCAAGTTCTTCTGCAGTAAAGATATTCCCGCATAATACACTAAATAAACACTAAATGTGATGCTTTTTATGCTGTGGAAGTGAAAGAATGCTGGCAAAACGAAGTCACAAATGTTCATGTTATTAGCCATTTACTCCAAGTACGTCAGCAATGTTTGTGCAGCTGTGTTGAAAGAATTTCAAGGGATTATATGTTATTTTCTTCTGTCCTCTCTGCTCATCTACTGATCCACCTGCTGCTTTGGATGATAACTTCCTTAGAAATAGCAATAGCTCGCAATAAAAAGAATAAGGCTTTATTTACAGTTTATGAAAAAGATGCTACCATAGCTTTTGATAATATAGTAATAAAATTATTTCAAACAAGATTGAAATGTTAAATGTGGGGATGCATGTTCAAAGCAGAAGTGTTGTTGATGATGAACAGATAAAACTTTCTGTAATTATATACTAATATTTTAAAGTTGCTAAATATTCATTTTCCTACTCTGAATCCAGCATTCATGATGAATCCTGGTTACATTTTCTTTGCTAAATAGAAAGAGAAAGAGATCAAATGCTTTATATACAAATAGACTGTAAATAGACTGACCAAGTTAGTTAAGGGAACTTGAAAAAAGTACATATTTCTCTAAAATTGCATAATGAATAAATAGACATACCAAACTGTTGTTTTTAATTCTCTACACATACTTTTCCACATTCAGTAGTAATAAAGCAATCTTAGTCTCCTGCATGGCACCTTGTGGGACAGTTAAGTACACATTAAAGTCCACTGTCATTAATGGCAAAATAAAGAGTGTGGAGTAATGGATAGCTTCAGATGATGCTTCCACACAGCTGTTGTTATTTAATAGGCAAGAATAATGTAACAACTGCTAAGTGAATTAAAGGCTTTGCATGAATTAGAGGTCCAATTCTTTGCAGTAAGACAAAAACACCCCATAATCCAACTAAATTGCATGCATATAATTTTTCCCAATGTTTTTTCAAAAGAAGGAGGGTGGGAATCACATATTGCAGTCATCTGTATCAGTGAAAAGAGACATTTCTCATCTCTGGTACGGACCCTGATATTTTATAAAATAGGCCAAGATCAGGAGTTTTTGATTTTCTATTAGATGAAGAGTAAAGTATAGGGGAAATGCCCTTTCTCCAAATTCTGAAATTCTCATTTATTGAGAAGCCTTAATAGTGCTATAAAACTTTGTTTCAGGATATCTGGCGCTGTATCACTTATATGGTGTGCATATCTTTCACATCTTGTTACAGATTCCATTTGTTTTTCTAATAGAGTTTTAGAGTTTTAATGGCTGTTACTTTGGATGAAAAATGAATCGATTCACATTATGGGAATAGATTTGATCTATCTCAATTAAAGGAATGCATTATATTAAATGGTTTTTTAATTTAAAAAAAGCCTAGGAATCAACTGTGAGCTCTCAGATATACAGAATGCAAGAGAATGTAACATACGCAGCTCATGATTGAACTGTTAAAGGCTTGGTGCTCTGCGAGCTTGATTGAATTGCATACACAAATGGTCAGGATAGAATTTGGAATAAATAAATTAAAGTCAGATTCATTGGTAAACTTAGATGATTTATAAAATGAAAATATGCATCTCTTCTACAATTATCATTTAAATAATAATACTGGAATAATAAAACAATATGTAAACTTAAACTAACCCAATCCTAAGTATGAATGAAAATTTCCGTGCTGGTTTCCTGGGAAGAAAATATAGTCACATCCAGAGGTGGGATTCAGTTTTTTTAACAACCAGTTCTGTTGGCGTGGTTTACTTGGTGGGTGTGGCTTGGTGGTCATGTGACTAGGTGGGCATGGCCAACTCGATATCACTCATATCAAGGGGCACTTCTCCTCGCCTGGCCTCTCATGACAACGGGGATGCTGCAACGATCATAAGTGTGAAAAATGGTCATAAGTCACCTTTTTTCAGTGCCACTGTAACTTTGGTCACTAAATGAACTGTTGTAAGTCAAGAATTACCTGTACAAAAATACAAAAAGCTTCTTTGTTTGCAAAAAGCTACCCTAAATACCAATCATTAGATTAAAAATACCTGCAAGCCAGAGTTACAAATCAGGCAAGGTGCCACAGCACCTTGAGGAATGAAAATAGTTAAAATGCAGTGATAACTATCAAGCAGCCATCTCTTGCTCATAAAGTGAAACCCTTTAGCAGAGAGGTCACTTAAGCTCTCCAGAAAAAGCACACCCAGGAAAAGCAATCCTTAGATCATTTGCACCACTTAAAAACACCAGCTGGTCTCACTCACCTCACAAGATATCCTAAGGAAATCATCCAGATTTAAGGAAAGGTCACATGCCCCCCAGAAAGGCAATAAAAAAAATCAGTGTCAAGCTTGCATCCTGCCGCTTGGAAGTATACCCCAAAAGGACAGTGCCAGATAGTACTAAAGCGGTGAGGAAGAGCCCCTCTCCAGATAGAAAAAGAAACCATGAGGCAGGAAAAAATTCAAACACAATACAAATACTTAAATCACAACAGCTGTTCCTTGTTGAAGCTGAATAGGGAAGATTATCCCATCAATAAATATAGGATTAAACATCACCAAGCACAGAATTAACCTTCACCAAAACCCAGTTTTAAACCAAAACTCAGAAAAGGTATGTAAACTCACGTTTGAATGTCAATCTTTCTAGCTAGCCAAGAAGCCTTACTGAATGTCACTTATCTTGGTTCCCTGTCACTAAAAGCTTTGCTTCATTATTCAATTATTTCTTCAAAGTGTTAATTGTCCAGGGAAGTATTTCCTCCCAACAGCAGTGTAAAAATCCCTTCCCCTTTGAGAAAGGCAAGCTTCAAGAAGCTCTGGAGACAGGAAGTCTAGGCGTTCTGGCAAGAATGTAATAAGAGTGGAAAAAAACAAAAGGAGATTGCTTCTAACTACGGGTTCTCTGAACTGCTTAGAAAGTTAACAAGATGTTCTATAGAACAGGACAAAACCGGTAGAATCCCACCCCTGGCTACATCTCTTTTTTGTCAGGAAAAAATAAAAATAAATTGAATCTATTTCAGATAGTTAAATGTGTATTCTGTCATCTTGGAACTTAATTTTAACTCTGGTCAAATATTCATTTTATCTTTCTTCCATTTACCTTTAAATAGCTTGATCTTTAATCCCATCACAATTTATTTCAAAGTTAACCCCACAAGTTGACTTCCTGTCATTTTTATCTTTTCCTCCTTTCAGGAACAACTTGAAGAAATTGTTCTTGTAGAAGTTCTTAAATTGATGAAATAACACATGGTCATCATTGTGTCCCATCCTTGCACTTAAGTGTCCACTCATTATTATTGATGCTACTGGATATTTATTTAATCAACTGGCTTCAAAGAAGGTAGTGAAACACATTTAAATTCCAAGCTGGAGAAAGCTGACTCAATACCACCCTGAGTTTCCTTTCTGCATTTGTTGGGCCAAAATTATCTTGACCTATCCACCTCAACTTCTGATGTAGCCCAAGTTTCCTGGAGGAAAAGGATATCAAATTGTGATAGATAACAAGAGAAAAAGTTGATCTTTTGATAGTGCTGACCAGCCTGCAATATTCTAGATTAAAAAGGAGATTACATTATTATTTGAAGGCAGTCATGTGGCTTGATTTTGAGTTTGGCAAGCCAATGATATAAGATAGTTGTGTTTGATTGAAAAATCAATGGAAGCAACCAGGCCTCCTCTAGGGGTTGGCTTGTCTCATGCAAATTCCGTAACTGTTCCTGGGCATCTTGCTATGAGAAAATGAAATCACCAGAGTCCAACAGAATGTGTATTACAGGGACTTCATTCAATAACACTGAGCACAAGATTTATGGTTTTTGTTATGCATGATTAAATTGGCAAGAGGTCTGCCTCCTGATCCCTGCTTAGTAGTTACAGATATAATTGGATATTTCAGTGTGTAAGAAAACTTCTAATCAGCTATAATGGTGGTCTGGGTTGTGTCCGCCCCCCCTGCTCAGGATTGCTTACTGGCTCACAAGGATGATCTAGGGAGATTTAGTGTGGGGAACGATATCCAGCTGTTCCATTCTCCACAGAGAGAATCAGCAATTTACTAAAAGCAATTTGAGAAACAAAGTCTATCAGTGACTGTGCTGTGGCTATTGTAACCAGTAGAGTTGTCCTCAAAATTTCAAACTTACGTAGTATATTATCTTTTATTCATCCCTTGGTAAAGAATCAAAAACACCAATGAAGCCAGGTTCAGCTGGGTATCAAGAGTTTTCATCTAGTAGATCTAACTGACTCCCAACAGTTTCGCTTTCTCAAATCTGGAGGTGGTGCAGCAGGAATCTTGGAGGCATCTGTGATTGACTTAAAGTGGTTATTTGATAAAGTGGTTAGCTGATATAGAGTTAAATAAAAGTTTGATCTTTTCATCACTAAAGGGTCAACAAAAGATTCAAAAAAGCAAACAAAGCTAAATAGGCTCTCCTCTTAAATAACATCAATGGGATAGTAGGTTGTTTCAAAGGTAGAAGAATCCACATAGAGTTTAAGACATTTGGAAGCGATTCAAGAGCGCATAGATCTATCTAGTTGTATTGGCAATTAAGAAGTTATCCTAGAGAAATTACTACTGCTCTTCTGGAATTATCAACTGGTTATTTTAACTATATATATAAAAATCCTGAATGTGATCTGTTATGATTTGGCTGAGAAAAAAAATATTTCTGCATCTGAAGGAACTTTAATATGCGTGGAGAGCATCCATTTGTCTTACCATGAGTTACAGATTAGAACAAGCATTTAGATATTGTAGCATGTGTCAGGTTTTTTTTTTAATTGCTTGCTCTTTGACAGTTCATGTGCCCAAGGTAGGAGGACTAGGTGAATCAGTTGCATGAGTCTTGATAGGCGTAAAAAGTCCAGTTTCATGCTTTTGAATATATATCATATTTTCTCATGTGCAGTTAGTATTTTATGGTTGAGAGCTGCTCAAATATCAAAATCATAATTTGCACTGTGAACAGCATGTTTTGCCATAAACTCTGTTGAGTTTTCCCAAGGCAGCCTCTCCCTCTTCCATTACATCCCTCTTTCTTTCTTTCTTTCTTTCTTTCTTTCTTTCTTTCTTTCTTTCTTTCTTTCTTTCTTTCTTTCTTTCTCTCTCTCTCTCTCTCTCTCTCTCTCTCTCTCTCTCTCTTTCTTTCTTTCTTTCTTTCTCTTTCCTTCCTTCCTCCCTCCCTCCCTCCCCCCCCTCTCTCTCAGCTTATTTTCAATTCCCTGGTAGAATTGTTGCAATGGTCACACACAAGAGCCGACGAAGGAGTAGTATATCCCTGAAAGATAAGGGAAGCTCTGACAGCCGTTGCTTTTTCAGTTCTGTTTGAAGATCCTATTCTAAGGAATCAAATTGTTTAAAGAAGCGTTTGATTTATTTACTGATCCTTTTCATGCAAAGTGTTCTTCTGACTTTTGGTTGTTTCTTCTTCTATATCCACTGTTAAATCCAGTACTTACTGAACATTTGGTTTCCAAACAGCTTTAATTTCTTCTACAGGCAAACAGGTACTGCTTCCTTGTATCAATAGGTCTCTCTTGCCTTTCAATTGCAGTCCTTAGTTTTCTCTGGTTTTCTTTGATCAACCTTCAAAGCCTCCTGTTATCATGTTTATTTTCTGATCAGCAAAATTTTCCCATGGGAGGATTTTTTACAGTTAATTTCAAATTTTTCATGTAGTCTTTACAAAATGTTAAGCACTCTTCATAAAATATTATCTCAAGTGCATCTAGCCCTTCTATTTAGCCCTTAACCTTCCAAAGTCATCATTCCAGTGCCCCTCTTGTTTTTTAAAAAAATTACAGTTGTAAAAAAAATCTTTCAACTTATAGAAACTTTTCTCATCTAGGATAAAAAGAAATTACGCCTGCCTGATTTTTCTTTCAAAAGGTTCTCAATATTCAATCAATCAATAACAAGCAACTTCCTAAGTAGGTAAGAGAGAAAGTGGCTGAGCACAGGATCTGTTTTGAAAGTGCTGAACCATGACTTAGGCAAGTTAATTTTCCTCTGGCTTCCAGAGTTCTCAAACCTTTCGGAGATTGCTATATTGTGATCTCTGTGCAGGTAAACTCTGTATGGAGCAAACTTGTTGATGGTCCTTGTCCTTCCTGCATATGGGGAGAACTTCTAGGAAATTGATTAGTTCTCCAGGAATTCTTATTGCAGTGGTCAATCATCATTGCTTCCCTGAAAGACGACCTGTGTTCATTATCAAAATAAGCTGTGGTTGGGATATTTCAAGAGTGAAGAAATACTTCTGATACTGATGTCTAGCAACAGGCAGCTAAAACTTGCTAGAAATCATACTAAATACTAGTCTTGCAGAAATAAGTATAGAGTATGATCATTTTCTAAACAAAGGTCCAATCTTTATAAATTACCTGTATGTATGCTTGCATGTGATTTATGTCCCGCCTTTTGTTCAGAACTTTGTTCAGAACTCCAAAATAGCACAAATAGTGCTTCCTCTTTCTACTTTATCCACAAAAGAACTTGTGAAGTAGGTTGCGATGAGAGTGAAAGAAATCTAAATGTGAATTTCCTTATTGCCAGTGCAACAGTATTTGTAGAAGTTTTCATTCATCAGAACAGGAAGCTGACACAATTTGCTGCTCAATATTACAAAGATAGAATTTGGAGAAAGAATAATTAGTCGACTGTTTAAGTCATGTCTATCCCCACTATATAAGAAATGCCTTACTGTCAATATGGGAGAAAACTAGAGAACAGCACTATTTGAAAGTATCAGTCTGGCTTTCCACAATGGAAGCACTTAACCACCTGAACACTTTTAAAATGGGAAATATTGTAAGATACAAGGATATTTTAAATGAAAGAGGTGAGCTTAAAACCAAACAAGAACTGGAAAAACAAGGTATAAATATGATTTGGTACTCATACTTGCAAATACAGGTGAGATATGAAAAAGATGTTCAAGCATATGGTTTATTCAAAGAATTGACAGAATTAGATAAGTTACTAACAGGAACAGAATAAAGGTTGATAAAAAAAACCCTGTACAGTTACCTATTAGGCATTCAACTAGAAGAAGAACAAGTGATAAGACAATGATAGCATGGGAAAAGAATTTTGGTTATACAATAGCATTTGATGACTGGCAGAAACTATGGGATACAAATTGTAAGATAACAATGTCAACCACATACAAAGAGAATTTATACAAAATGTTTTATAGATGGCCTTATGCGCCAGCAAGGTTGGCAAAGATGCTTAAAGATAAATCAGCAAAATGTTGGAAATGCTGCCAAACACCTAGCACCTTACCACATGTGGTGGTCATGTGATGAAGCTAAAAAATATTAGACAAAAATATGCTGATGGTTGGAAGAGATGATATAACAACGTACTGATTTAAAAACAGAAATATTCATGTTGGGGATCTTACCTGAAACCTATAACAAAGAAAATGTATAATTGATTATTCATGTGATAACTGCAGAGAGAATTTTAGTTGTTCAAAATTGGAAAAAGGAACAGATTCCTACTTAAGAAAATGTGATTAGGAAAATATTAGAATGTGCAGAAATTAATAGATTAACACTTGTAATTAAAGAAAGAGAGAAAACTGAATATTATAAGGTATGGGAATTATTATATCAATGGAGACAAAAGTATGAAAGCTAGATATAATTAATGGATTAGTTAAGAAGACAATAGGTATTTTTAATAGAAATAAATAAGCTAAGAAGAAAGATAAAGAGATAGTGATATTAAGTACAATAAGCATAATAAGATAAGACTAGAAAATATTATATATGATTGATTGTATGATTGTAAACATCAACTGTATTGCACAAGATATTTGTAACCAGATGACATGTCATCAAATGGAAGAAGATATGTTTGTAATAAAAATAAAAAAAAATCTTTTTAAAAAAATGTCATGTCTATCCCTACATATATTAAGTTAGCTAAACTTAGATAATACAACATAAAAATACACATATTGGGCATCCATCAATATTTTGATGATTTATGGTCCAACTCCCAAATTTTATGACTTAAGCTTATATTCATATATGAAGCAGCTGCATCAGCACAAAATCCTAAATGATAATATTATTCTGGCTCTTCAGACCTGTCATCATGATAAAATTATTTGCAGCAGGTTTTATTGCTTCATTTTTGTACAATAATTCTTGCCAAAACCCGATAAACCAAGTTAGAACCTTTTTACATGTGAATGTATAACTGTTACAAACAATAGGAGGGACATAGTCATCCTAAAGAAAAGTAACAGTTGATCCTTCAGAAAGTAATACAGATTCTCATCTCAGCCTATAAGACGCAGTTTAGCAAAGGAATCTATTAAACACGTTAAGGTCACAGTTCTATTTCTGAGATAGTTTTTATTCTACCTCATACCTGTTCAGCTGATAACCCACCAATGCAACTGCTGTCATCATTTATTTATTTAACAAGTTTTCTATTCCTACAATGGCAAGCATACTTCAAAACAGGAATATTACAAATCTTTTTAAAAGCAATTCTTCGTGACTGGTGAAAAAGCAGCAACCATACTGAGGATAAGAAGCAATTTTTATAATCCTATTTTCTCTCTATAACTCACTATGCAAATCTGCTCAGAAAGGTCACTAATTTTTCAGAATAAATTTAATGGGAAGATTTAAATGTTTTTCTACCTGTGGAGGTTTTACCATTGGATAAACTTTAAAATCATTATCAAAAGTTAAAAAAAATATTGCCAAGGAGATAATAATTATGCTGAAAATAAATAACAGTTTAATGTAATATTTAAGCTATTTAACATCTGCTCAGGCAATTCATTCTGTAGAATAAGTATAACATTCTAAAAATAAAGTATATGCAACTTAATTTACCCATAAGCGTATTTCCATTTAAAATCAACAGATTTAATATTTACATTCTGTAGCTATACAATAGGCTTACTTGTTTTCATTGCTGGCATCATACCGAGGCATGGGATCAATATCATTACCATTGACATCAAAACTGGCATCTGGGTCCTGTAACCAACAGTGAAGTAAGAAGGAAAGAGAAGGGACAGCAGAACCTCATTAATTAGCTATTGATTCATCTAAATTCATAAACCTCAGCAGGTTTTTACAGGCATGTAATTAGGTTAACTAAGATTCCTGTCATTCTGCATTGGATGCTTGTCCAAAACTAAAAGTTTAATTATATTTAGGATATACAATTGTTCTTAAAACCAAAGTCTCATGAGGGCTAGATGAGAACTAATTCATATTCTGAGGACCACAAGACTGAAGATATTCCATAAATTAATATAGAATCTATTTTTAATAATTAAATTTTAAGCTATTTTGTGTAAAACTTGCTTGTGGTATATTGCACTCCCATCAATTTCAAAAAAATTGGCCAAGGATGATAGATGTTGAGATCATTAGAAGCATTTCTTCTAGAAGCATTAGACATCATTCTAACATTGTTAGAAAGACTGTAGGTTGACCACTACAAATGATATATCTTTCAGAGGGAAGGTCAATAAGAACATATGTATTCCTCTTTCCCACCCACTCATCCTGATCAAACTTCCAAGCGTTTTGCTCCTACAAGCAAAAGTGGAACAATTTTGCACTCATTTCATCCCTACATTTGACGGGTGTCCTACATGAGGCCCTTACAGTTTACATTTGCTTCCTTGGTGCTAATGGCAGCCCCAAAGAGGCTTTTTGTCAGTTTTTGCCTTGCAGGATCAATCTTTCCTACAAAAAGCTGCTAAGCTACATTTGCTATAGAAAGCTGCTAGGCTTTCACCAAGATGACTCTCTAGTCCCTACTTACCATCAATCCAGACTGGGGAAAGTCTGTTTGGGATGGTATCTCACATTTCCTTCTCTGATTATGCTTCCCCCCTCCTTTTTGGAATATAGGGACTTTTTCATATCACAGCTTTATTCCCCAAAGCTCAAGTAAAGGAAGGTATAGAAAGAGGACAAGCTTTGCTCCTCTTCCCAGCTGTTTTTTTTTTGTTTTGTTTTGCCAGAGAAGAGATGGAAAACAACTCAAAGAAAGGCACCTATCTGAGGAACCCATAAACTACCAATCTAGTGATCAGTGATTAGTTTTGGCTGCCTCATTGTAACTTCATCTCCATCTTTTGTGGTGAACAAAATGGGCAAGCTGCAGCTATTGTTTCTGCTTTCCCCAACAGCCAAACAGCTGCAACTCCTACAATGTAAGAAAGTAGAATGAAGCAGTGATAGCAATCTCAACTCTCTCTCTCTCTCTCTGTTGGCCAGTCCTTCTTTAGCTCTATAATTTGGTGCACAACCAAACCCTTAGATGCTAATGCTGAGCAGGTGAACTTGTCCACCTTCCATCTTGTCCCTAGCAACTTCTGCTAGGTGGGCTGAGAGAAGTAGATTTTCTTAGTCTACCTAGGGTTGAGACTAGGAGGGAAACTCTTCATGTTTGTGATCCATGGCTATCTGCCAATCCCCTCTATAGAAAGGGATCATACATGTTTGGAAGGAAAATTTATGAATGAGGTGCTGGGGACAAGTGAATGCATGCCAGCTTTTGGCTGTAGCATGGCACGGATGGATAAAGCATATTCAGGCTACAGAGAATAAGATGAAGGAGGGTGAATAATGCCCATGTGTTGCAACTCTTGTATTTAAGCAATTATTTCTGGATTTATGGAAAAATAATTTCCTTAATTAAAATAATTTTCATGTGATTCTAATTATGCCAATTTTCCTCATCTAAATCCTTTTCAACACATATATTTTATTTCCAACCTGGATTACTTTCATTCTTGCTAAAGGACATAGCTATTTAAGTGACTCTAAGAGAACATTACTTGCCTAAAGGAAATATCTCCGTGTGTTGATAAAGGTCTTGCTAACATAACTTCAATCATAAGCCTACTTTGAAAATGATACTAAAGGGGTATCAATTACTCTTTTTCCTATCTTTAAGGGGTGTAATGAGTGTAATTTTTTATTTTATTTTGTTTACTTTTCATATAGAAAAGAGCTGTTTTTGATTCCAGTCAAATGATACAGTTGAATGAAAGGGCAATTTGTATGCATGTGCAGTTCAGGCATGATTTGACTCATACTGACGATTTGAAATTCAAGGGAAGCGTGA
The DNA here is from genome assembly GCF_049901715.1 of Pseudonaja textilis. NCBI lineage: Eukaryota > Metazoa > Chordata > Lepidosauria > Squamata > Elapidae > Pseudonaja > Pseudonaja textilis. The sequence continues at coordinate 194,205,505 of NC_141991.1, read as the reverse complement.
TTTGATTTGAGTTTGTGATTCAATAGTTGAGGGCAAACCAATTCAATTCAAAAGTTTGAAATTCAATTTTTACAAATGTCATCCTTTATAATGAGAAAGCACCAAATGTCTGTAAGTGAAATCATAACAACTGACCAGATTAAAAATTCTGAGATGAGAAAGTGAATAAAGCACAAGTACTGTCATTTCAAAAGACTTCCAATACATACAGTATAATAAGATGAAGCAATTCAGTGATTAGGAAAGAGAAGAAGAGGACAGCCAGCTGCAAAATTGCTGGAATTCAATTACAGTGGTGATGAATGCACAGTTGTGGGACTTGAAATTTTTTTTTAGGAATGGATCATCATGTAGAGTATTTATGTGAGCACTAAGGGATGAAAACAACTTGATGGCACATAATCAATCAATCAATTGCTCATGTCAAATGTCAGACAGGCTATCACATCATTTGATATGACCAGGTATGGAAATAAAGTTGCAATATTGTATGTTGTCTATAACAATTCATGACTAGGAGAAATGCCATTGAATATGTAGCAAATTTTGAAGGTATTCCATAGCCATGATGAATGATGAAAGAATGATGAAAATTAGGTCATGATACACATGAAATCACTTTCCCTAGGGACCCCAAGAAAACCCTTGATGTTGGGGGAAATTGAAATCATTTTTCTGCTCATAGATCACATCCTGTCTGTGGAAGCATTATCTTCTCCCTTTGCTGCCTTCTCCAGGCTCTCATATTCTACACTGAAGTGTGAATGGATTGTCTAAAACAGAATTTAGGGGTATACAGTGGGTGTACCATGAGAAATAATATTTTTCCTAAATATTGTCAGAATATTCAGTTGAGAGTAGGAAGTTCAGAACAGTGCAGAATATTGATTGATTTATCTTTAAATGCCCTCTTCCATTTTTTTTAAAGATAAGTAGCAGAAAAGAGTGGGAAAATATAACAGCTTTTAAATTAATCAGCAAAAAACTTGAGTTGCACTGAACCAATGCAGCAAATGTCCTGCTCTAAGTTAAAAATAATTTTCACGAACTGCTTACAAAATAAGTTCTTTTTTATCTTGCTTTTTGTAGGATAAGCTTCAGTGACACTGAAGAATGCTCAGTGATTTGGCTTGGTGAGCGACTGTGGTTTGTTATGTATGATCATTGGATCTGTGGATATCTAGAGGGCTGGCATCATTATTTGGCAAACTTGGGCTGCCCTGGAAAAGACCCCTCATCAATGGCAGGTTATATCTTGCAGGCACAGTTATTAAGCAGAGGCAACAGAAGAAGCTGGCATTATGAGATACATTGCCACGGAGACTGGCAAACTGCAGAGAAAGTAACATTCATAGCTTTGCCTTAAAAAGAGGAAAGCTTGCAATTGCCAGTTTGTTATTTGTTTATTCACTATTGAGAACCTTCTGCTTGTTCAAAACATGTGAACTTTAAAAGTAAAGCTTGAGCTAAGAGAGTATATTCTAGGTGCTAAGAAGTGAATTTAAAATCAGTTATGTCGCTAGTAATTGCATGGACACATGTAATTTCATTAGAAAAAGCAAGAATGAAGCTAAGTCACATTCAACAAACAAGAGAGGAAATGAGACCCACAGCAATGCTTGTTTTGCCAGCCAATATTGTTTTGATAGGCAGAGTTAAATGAAGTGATAAAACTGATTAGTCAGTCACTTGGGCAAGTGTTGGAGAGTGTAACATATTACTCACATTTCATTAGTATTCTCTATACATAGAAATGAAGTTACAATACTGTGTATTGACTACAACAAGCATGAATGCTATCCAGTTGCTTTGGACAAACCAGTTATAAAACTTTCTTGGCTTGACTTGGGTCAGGGAGCTGAGTCTATATGCCAGTTCCATGGAGCCCAAGCATGGTGCTTCCTGCTCCTCTTCTATTTTCTGCAAACTGTGCTTCATAACAAGAGGCGACTGTACAATTCAGCTTATATTGTATTTTTATTACGTTGCAAGAAGCTTTAATTTATCCCTAGTTGAATGGTGTGTGTAAGGGCGGATGGGGTACAGAATAAACACTCCTCCTCTGTTCTTCTGTTCTTGGAGGTTGGGGAAAAGAAAGAATGGGAGCAGGGGCTTTTAATATTTATGTTGTGGAAAAGAAATAACTACTCAAGAAATCAAAACTAGTTGCTGCCTTATTTATTTATGTAACAGCCCCAGAATTGAAGCAATGAAAAAAAATCACTGGCTGCTTCAAAGCCACACAGTTGAATTTACTGATTTAAAGAAGGTCTTCTGGTTTCTGACTTTGGTTGTTTATTGATTTCGATGTGTGTCTAGACTAATAAGCTCTGTAACAAAAGTCAACCATTCTTGGATAGAACAAATACCAAGAAAGAACTTCTACTTTCTCATAAATATAATTTCTAAAAATATTATATGCTTAAACCAATTCTTTAATATTCAATATTTTAGAATAGAGTTGGGAAATATATATATATATATATATATATATATATATATATATATATATATATATATATATATATATATATATATGGTATTCAGCTTTGTTTGGGTATTTTCCCACGTCATTATAGTTGTGCTTTTAAAGTTGCAGCAACGCTTTGGCAGAATCTCATCTGCCATCATCAGGCTTCTGGTTGTGTTAGTCTGTGAGTCAGACTTTTACAGTTGTTTCAGTTTTAAATTTGGGGCTAGCCTACTACTGTGCCAGAATGGTTTTTTCTTCATCCTGATTGGTTGGGAGTCTTGGCCTGTGTTTATTGGTCTTGGAGTTTGCTGTGTTCTGCTTGATTGGTGTTTCTAATATCTTCTGTCTGTTTTGTGACTTTTTTTGTGTCTTGGTTGGCTGGCAGCATTGTGTTCCTGTATTGGAGGCTTTTAGTGCAGCTTGGCTCCGAGTAAATGGACGGCTATCATTTGTTAGGAAGCTAGGCTTCATCTGGGTGCCTGGTTGGGGTGTGTTTGAGCTGGAGGCATCGGGGGGTGGGATCTGTTTGTGCCCAGGTGTTTGCCTGGCTAGTGGTGTGGAGATTTTTTTGTTTCTGAGTGCAGGCTTCCAAATAATTGACTGTCTGGTGGAATATATATATATATATATATATATATATATATATATATATATATATATATATATATATACACACACACACACACACACACACACACACACACACACACACACACACATATATATATATATATATATATATATATATATATATATATATATATATATTGTGTGTATACTGAGAAAAATGAGGGTGTGTGGCATAAATGTGACTTAAAACTTATAAGTTACCTAATTTTATTGCAAGCATCTATGGCACATTAAATCTATAATAATTCCCTCCTTCCTATTATTTCTTCTTATTTATCTACAGATACACCTATAGGTATAGTGCTTGTAAAAGATAAATCAATTATTGTAAAATCAATCATTTTACATTTTCTCTAGACACTTTTAGGAACCTAATGTCAAATCCTTTCAAAAGCATTCACTGTAGTAAATTAGTGATGTGGTTAGCTTGCCTATAGCTTAATGAACCCAACATTATGGGTCATATTTAAACTATGATTTATACCTAATATGTAAACACCCAGCCAAAGCTGTTTTCTAAAAATAGTAGGATTAATGTGAGTTGAAGAGGAACCTACATCCTCACTATAAAGATCACAGTTAAGAATTTGATAGGCAGGATGAAGTAAGTTATCATAGTTGTATCAGAAAATTCTAGTAATAAAACAACTCTGATCTAAACAAAGTGCTGAAATTGAAATGTTCATTGGCAATGCATATTAATGTATCATATGATTTAGTCCCTCAAATGTTAATTGATGAATTCATGATGAAATATATATATATATATAAACTTTCTAGTAAATATACTTTGCAGCTGTATTCTAAGATGTATTCAGTAGATAGGTAAGAGGAATCTTAGTATTTATAGGCTTCAGAATAAATTGAAGTCAATTAGCTTATAAAACAAGACATAACTGCACAAAATCCAGTATGTGCTAACAAGAGCCTGATATTAATATTTAAGAACTCAGAGTAGATAGAATATAAACAATTGATCCCTTCACTCAGTTGCTCATCCCTGATCTTGCTTATAGGTTGTTTAGGATTTCATAGTAACTGCCTCAGAATACTACATGCATTACACTTTGGTCTATAGATACAGTTTGATTGGATTCTTGGATTTTAATCTCTGCCTTTGAATCCAGCTTCTCCACTTCTTTCTCTAAAGATTTTATATTGTACAAATACACAGGCATGTTTTGTGTTTTATTACTGTCTTTGGATCATAGGTTGTAGGCAGTGTATTATTAATTAGCAACAGGTTCTGCAATCTGAAGCAATATGGACACTCACATAATTCTGCGTCAAGTCTGGATGGTTTCTTTCAATGCCATCATCCAAAATGGTGATCACAATATTCTTTCCAGTGTAGCCTCTCTTCCAGGCACCAACAATATTCATATCTGACTGACAAAGATGTGTATTATCACTGCAGTGCTAGAGAAAGGGAAGGGAGCAAAACAAGGATTGTATGTAAGTGATTAGTTCACAAGTGCAAGGTAAAATAATATTAACCTTTTCATTAGCATAATCAAATAAATTGTCAATATATAACTATACTGATTTATTAAACAGGAGATCAAAAACTAACATCCTAATTAACAAGCAGCAAGGTAACTTTAATAAATGACAAATTAAATGAAAATGACTCAAACTCCTTACTTCTTTTGAGAATCCTTTTTATATGGAGTAATAGTTTTTAGGTAACATTTTGTTATTATACATTCCTAGAAATCATGCCAACAATTATAAAAGGTCTTTTCTGGGTATTCCTTACCCTTCTGGGAATGCATTTGAATTTTTCAGTATCAATAGGGCAAAAATAGATCCTGCGTGTATAAAATAGCATGGAAACACATATGCACATGTACAAATGCTTATGTGTGGGATAAATGGGAAAGTATGGATAGAGTTAATGTACTATATCATCTATGAAATAGTTATCTAGAATTTTATTTAAATTCTCTTATATTTGCAAAAAGAAAAGAAAAGAAGAAAGAAAAGCAAGCAAGCAACCTTTTGGCATGTTTAGTGTAGCGGCAGCAAGAGATGAATCTGTAACCAAAACAATTTCTGTGTAGAACTTCGGCTTAAATAGCTTGCTGAACTGAAGCTGACCATAATAGCAAAAGTTCTTGAAGACTACTTTAGGTTAAATGGAAATCAGTCCATTTGTATTTTATTTTACTTGTGCTCAGTTACAAAATAATGAACAGACAACTGTGCACTCATTAGCCCCACCCTATCTCTTAACCCTGCAGAGAAGGTATCCTATTGAGACTCTTGGTCATCATGCTTTGCTTTAGCTTCCCTGGACTCAGGGAGAATAAGAAGGAAAAGGAAAAAATGAATTCTTAGAACTAGTATCATAGCAACACATACTAGCTGCAAGAGTTCTCAGAGTTTCTTCATTCTTGTTTTCCTATCCCCTTTCATGCTTCCACTCACAGGTCTATATGGTATGGTAGAATATGCTGGTATTTTGGGATGTGTAAAGGTGGCCAATAGGCACTTGGACTCCATTATTCTTTCTTTCCTCTCTACAAACGCACACAATCAATAAGCTCATTTATTTATTTGTTTTTCCAAAATGATTTTTGAAAATGTCTCTGAATAGCGTATATGTAATTGCATTGTATTATTTGTTTGTTTGCCAAATTAAAAATTAGTTAACTAAAAATGAATCATCTCTCTGCCTTCTCTTTCCATGAGATGTGCTCACTCCTTAAAAAAAAAAAAACACTACTATACAGAGAGTAAGGAGGCTTTATTAAATTGTTTTCAGTTCTGATTTAGAGAGAAAATAGTTTAAAAGAATACAGTTATCATACATTTTGTGAGACCAATAATTAAGACCATAGTTGTGAAAGTTCTTAAAGCCAAATTAGGTGAGACCATTGCTAAATCCATGGTTACTGAAAGTACTAAGCCACAATGTACTGAACACCTTTCTTCCTCCCTCCCTCCAAATAGATGCAAAACTATTGAAGATGTAGTTTGATAGTTAGATAAATTTTTCCTAGTAGTTATATCATAGAGGTAAGCATTAAAATAAATGGATCTCTGTCTTTCTCATAAAGTTAAAGCAATCCTTCTATACATTTTTCACAGAAATTGATTCCCAAATTGATCCTACTCCCCAAAGAAAGAAAGCCATGCTCAGTTTCCAATGCATGAAAGGTGTTCCGTACTTTATCTTAAAGGAAAATAGGCAGAAAATCCTCCTTTGATTTTTCACCCCCAAATCCATGTGCCTTAGCTTCCAAGTTTTATTTACACTGGAAAAACAAACAAACCCAAAACCTTACCCATTGAGAAAAATGACACACTTTTGCTCTTTGCCTGTGCTTTGATTTGTAGGGAAGGATATGAGATTATAAACCATGTTTCCTTGAAAGGATTTGGAAACCTGCCAGAAGACAGTTCTCTTTTCTTTGTGATGTCAGCAGGCTCAGCAGGCTGTCCTTACCTGAACCTTTTCTTCTTCGGCAATATCTTTACTGCCATTAGCAAGCTTTCCTTAATGTGCTTGCAAACAGGCAAAATACATTCAGGCTAAATCAAATATCCATGAATCTATTCAATTTTTTTAGTTCACTTTGACACAGGAAACAAGCTTCAGAAAAAAGCCTAAATGGCTGGTCACTACTATCTTCAGAAAAGTATGAGCAGGTTGACTAGCTGTATATATCCCAATGAGCAAGGGCACACCCATATATGGTGTTTGGAAGCAAATTTGAAATTAGTGCAACTCACGGAACAGCAATGCAACATTAGCCACCATAGGGAACTCAAGAATTATCCGCACCGCTGCTTTCTTGGGTCAGCTGTAGTTTCTGGATACGCTTCGAGGGTAACCCTATGTATTCCTATATTTCAGTTTGGTGGTAGAAGGCTAGTGCATGGAGAATGTGATGTAGCCCTACCTGGGATACAGAAGGGATCACCAATAGAAAAATCTGATCTGAAGCCAACTGTTCCATTGCTGCAATCTTTTTTGGACCATTTACTTTGTTGTATCACCTTCCATTGAGATCTGTTGGCCAAGGTATATGTAGAGGTCTACTATAACTACTATATCTAGTTCTACAGATATCATTTTTTTTCCCTTTCTTTAGTGAATTTATTAACATAACCTAGCTCTTTTTCAGGTTTATTTTTAAGCAACTTATACATAAAAATCTGGGCAGCAGTTGACTTTTGACATGTTGCCAGTATAAAGTGCCTTCTTGAGCTACAACTGACTGAATCACTCAGACCCACTTAGCCCATTGACACACCCACTTCTTCTGTTTCAGGAATGTTTGCTAAATTTTGAGGCATCATTGATTTGGGCAACGAGGTTGAGGATACAATTTCTTCACATCTTTTTTGTTAACACTAGAGATTGGTGTCAAATTATCCAGAGTAGATTTGAGATGAAAGTAATACGAACTGTTTTAGGATAACCAGTCTTTCCATGATAGTTAATTTTCAATAATCTTTTAATTTATTAAGAGGTATGAAAAAGCATTTTTCTCCTCCAAGGTTTCTTCTGGCTACTTGGTGTTCTTTAATTGAGACTTGCTTATTCAAACTTCAAGGGTGCCTTTTCAATACTCTGCAGTTGCTATGTTACTATACATCTTGGTTCTGTGCCAGCTTATAGAACTAGGAAGTCAAGCTTGACAGACAAGTCAGGAAATATTCATTTTGAATAATTTTGGCATAGAACAAGATGCTTCTTCATTTTAAGTAACATAAGCAAGATAATTAAAATGAGGAATTTAATGTAATTCTGTAGGTGCCCTGAAGGGCAGGAAACCAGTCTATTGCTTTGAGATCCACCTGGCATAAACAAAATAATTGGCTCAAAAAGAAAGTGGCTGATTTGGGTGAAGTTTGTCCACACTTGTTCTTCGTTGCTAACAATAAGAAGAAATTTATTTGTTTGAAGTATATATGAGGATGTAAGACTCATTTTAAGAGGCACAGTAAGATTCTGAGTACTGGTTGATTAAATTATTTCTGGCTTTTCTAGGTGCATCCTAGCTGGCGTTCATAATGCCTTATAGAGGCTGAGACAGAAAATAGATGTAAAACTCTAAGTAGCACAACAGTTATTGATAGAATAATTCTGTTAATAATTCTATCAGTTCTACCAGTGTTTCAGCCTGAAACAATCTGGTTTTCCATAGCTATTTGCATGCCCAAACAGATATGAAATTTTTGGAAGGAGTAACTCATAATCAAATAGTGGGAATCAGGTCCAATTTATGCAGAGTTTAGGGGATTGAAACAATGACTTAGATAATTGCCTCCATTTATTGAAATTACTGTGAAATTGCTTTTCAAAGGAAGAATTAATTCATTGATATTCATTTGCTGAATTACCTGAATTTGACTCTGCCAGTCTTTTGTCTATCTGTCCTACATAGTGGTTTTAACAGAATTTTTCAGTTCTTTTTGTCTTAGGCTATTGGGTTATTTGGCTCATTGAAGATGTTTTAGAGGCCTTTAATTGTTTTTTTTTCCCACTTCTTAAAAAATCTTCTACAAGAAATTAAATGCGCCTCACTTCCAGACATCCAGACGTCAAAATGGTATCATCAGTACTTCTCAGTAATTTTGATTCCTTCTAACCCAGCATTTCTCTGGATATTTTCTGCATATGTTAAATGAAGAAGATGACTTTATAGAACTTGGTACACTTCTTTCTTCATTTTGAACAATTTAGTTGCTCCATATTCTGTTCCAACATTTAGTTATCACTTCAATCATTAACAGATATATCAGGTGTCTTGGTATCCATCTGCTTTGTGCATTTATTATGGTCTACATAATCAAAAGACTTTGCATTGTTAGTAAAGCAAAAAAAAAAGATGAAAAAATAGATATGTCAAGAGTGCTAAATTTTCCTTGCCTTTACCATTATCCACTGGACATTAGCAATGTGTGCCTGAGGATTCTGCCTTTTCTGAATCTAGCATGTATCTTTGGCAGTTGTCATTCTACTATTGAACTCCTCTATCTATCCGTTTTATTTTAAGAAATAGACATTCAGAATATTTAATCTCCATTTAAAATAGCTGAATTAAAATTCCTTAGCAGTTTTCTTTTCAACTGCTTTGCTAGGGCAGAAATATTTTTATTGTCTGACACCCCAAATTCACTTCTTCCAGGAGGCTGCCAACAGAGCAGCCTGGAAGATTGATGAAACAATCAGCTTCATACCAGTGAATATATTGACATATCCAAAAAGATTGGAAATTATGAAGTCAGGTACAGATATTCCTTTTTTTTAGTGTAGTACAGGATGCTAAAGATGATTAAAATAAATTCTGCTGTAGATGGATCAGTTAGGTATGGGAAGATGCTGTTTAGAGATTATCCTGCACAAAATTATAATGATCTATAGTTGTTAGGTCTTTTGATAGCTATACAATTGGTTTTAATTGGTTTTAGGAACAATTGCTTCATGTATTTCAGATTTTGTTTGAAAACATTCCATACTACATTTTATGATAGGAAGCAGGAATTTATCAATGCCTGAATACTGATAAATAGAAATTAAATGAATTAAGTATATATTTAACTAGATTTTTTTTTAAAAAGTACAGGAGTTAATTTTAATAACTGATTTTTATTGTTTTATAACTAATAAAATTATGAAATAAATGTATTATAATACTAAAGTTTATCTAAGGTCCAAATTCTGATAAGCATAGGAGGAAGCAAATTCAAGTCATAGCTATTGATAAAATTAATATATTTTAATAATATATTAATATAATCATGTATATCCTTCCCTACCATAGGAAAAAACACAGTAAATTATGCATACATATACATAATTTCTTACAGTACCTTTAAAATAGTATTTTTATATAATTTTTACATCTTAATATAGCTCTGTCAC